>NC_072004.2:4185000-4490000 GCF_028885655.2 Pongo abelii
TCATGTATATGTATGAAATACATGCATAACAGTCAAAAGGCACCAAAAAGTCAGTCTGCCTCTCACTGCTACCCCTGGTCTCATAGTACTTCACCCTAGGACACCCACTGTTGTTACCTCTTTCTTATTTATCTTTCTAGAGATATTTTATACATATGTAACATATACGTGTGTGTGTGTGTGTGTGTGTATAATTTTTTTTGAGACAAAGTCTCGCTCTGTCACCAGGCCAGAGTGCAGTGGCTCGATCTTGGCTCACTGCAACCTCTGCCTCCTGGGTTCAGGCGATTCTCCTGCCTCAGCCTCCCAAGTAGCTAGGACTACAGGCATGCGCCACCATGCCCAGCTAATTTTTGCACTTTTAGTAGAGACAGGGTTTCACCATGTTGGCCAGGATGGTCTCCATCTCTTGACCTCATGATCCACCCGCCTCAGCCTCCCAAAGTGCTGGAATTACAGGCATAAGCCACCACGCCCAGCCTATATATAGAGATTTTTTTTTTTTTTTTTGAGACAGAATCTTGCTCTATTACCCAGGTTGGAGTCTCGGCTCACTGCAACCTCCACCTCCTGAGCTCAAGCGATCCTTCCACCTCAGCCTCCCAAGTGGCTGGGACTACAGGTGTACACCACCACATCTGGCTAATTTTTTTTTTTTTTTCCAGAGACAGCATTTCACCATGTTGCCCAGGCTGGTCTCAAACTCCTAAGCCCAAGCAATCCACCCACTTCTGCCTCCCAAAGTGGTGGGATTACAGGTGTGAGCCACCGTGCCCAGTCACATGCTTTTTGTGTTTGTTTGTTTGTTTTTTTAAGACGGAGTCTTACTCTGTTGCCCAAGCTGGAGTGCAGTGGCATGATGGCTCACTGCAACCTCCACCTCCTGGGTACCAGTGATTCTTCTGACTCAGCCTCCTGAGTAGCTGGGACTACAGGCACATGCCACAATGCCCGGTTAATATTTTTGTATTTTTAGTATAGACGAGGTTTCACCATATTGGCCAGGCTGGTCTCGAACTCCTGACCTCATGATCTGCTGGGACTACAGGCATGAACCACCATGCCTGGCCCCCTACGTGTTTTTAAATCACCAACTTTACATGCTATATTTACTGTTTGGCACTTTACTTTTGCATATAGTACATCTTAACTAAGATGACTTAATTTTAGTACCTAGTTGCCTCATTCTTTGTAATAGTACATAATATTTAATTAGATGGTTGTAGCATAATTTATTTAACCAGCTGCCGTGGAGTTCCAAACTTTAGCTATGAAAACAATGCTGCAGGAGAATGGCATGAACTTGGGAGGCGGAGCTTACAGTGAGCTGAGATCGCACCACTGCACTCCAGCCTGGGCGACAGAGTGAGACTCTGCCTCAAAAAAAAAAACAAACAAAAAACAAAAACAAAAACAAAAAAAAAAACAATGCTGCAGCCAGGAGCGGTGGCTCACGTCTGTAATCCCAGCACTTAGGGAGGCTGAAGTGGACGGATCACCTGAGGTCAGGAGTTCGAGACCAGCCTAACCAACATGGAGAAACCCCGTCTCTACTAAAAATACAAAAAAATATTAGCCAGGTGTGGTGGCGCATGCCTGTAATCGCAGCTACTCGGGAGGCTGAGGCAGGAGAATCGCTTGAACCCGGGAGGCAGAGGTTGCAGATCGCGCCATTGCACTCCAGCCTGGGCAACAAAAGTGAAACTCTGTCTCAAAAAAAGAGAAAAAAAAGAAAGAAAACAATGCTGCAATGACTGTCCTGGTGCATATTATATATATCTTGGGTTACCTGTGTACCTGTAGCGTAAATTTCTGAAAGTGGGATTACTGGAACAAAGAGTTTGTGTATTTCATTTTTTGATAGATATTACCAGTTTGCCCCATAAAGGGGTTGTACCAATTAACTTTCCCACCAACAAACAGGGTGTGGCAGTGCCTGTTTCAGACACCTTCATCCCCCAGCCTGGGCAACATGGCAAAACCACATCGATACAAAAAAATACAAAAATTAGCTGGGCGTGGTGGGTGCGCGCCTGTGGTCCCTGCTACCCAGCTATCCGGGAGGCTGAGGTAGGAGGATCTCTGGAGCACAGGAAGTTCAGGCTACAGTGAGCCATGATCGTGCCACTGCACTCCAGCCTGGGTGACAGAAGGAGACCTGTCTCAAGCAAACAAACAAACAAAAAACAAAGAACAGACACCTTCACCCACTTGAGTGATTTTGTTTTGTTTGTTTTGCCAATCTGATAAGTGGAATGTTCTTTCTCATAGTTTTAATGTACATTTTAAAAACATCCCCCAGGTGGGAGCAGTGGCTCACCCCTGTAATCCCAGAACTTCGGGAGGCTGAGGCAGGTGGATCACCTGAGGTAAGGAGTTCAAGACAAGCCTGGGCAACTTGGTGAAACCCCATCTCTACTAAAAATACAAAAATTAAGAGGGTGGATCATGAGGTCAGGACTTCAAGACCAGCCTGGCCAAGATGGTGAAACCCCAACTCTGCTAAAAATACAAAAATTAGCCGGGCATGGTGGTGGGTGCCTGTAATCCCAGCTACTGGGAGGCTGAGGCAAAAATTGCTTGAACCCGGGAGGCAGAGGTTGCAGTGAGCCAAGATCGCGCCTCTGCACTCCAGGCTGCGCGACAGAGCAAGACTCCATCTCAAAATAAATAAATAAATAAATAAATAAATAAATAAATAAATAAGAGGCCGGGCACAGTGGCTCACACCTGTAATCCTAGCACTTTGGGAGGCCAAGGCAGGCAGATCACCTGAGGTCGGGAGTTTGAGACCAGTCTGACCGACATGGAGAAACCCCGCCTCTACTAAAAATACAAAATTAGCCAGGTGTGGTGGCACATGCCTATAACCCCAGCTACTCGGGAGGCTGAGGCAGGAGAATCGCTTGAAGAACCTGGGAGGTGGAGGTTGTGGTGACCCAAGATCGCACCATTGCATTGCACTCCAGCCTGGACAACAAAGGCAAAACTCTGTCTCAAATAATAATAAATAAAACCTCCCCCTCCCCCTTAATATACATTTTTTCATATTATGAATAAGATTGGCCAGGTGCAGTGGCTCACACCTGTAATCCCAGCACTTTGGAAGGCCGAGGCAGGTGCATCACCTGAGTTCAGGGGTTTGAAACCAGCCTGACCAACACGGTGAAACCCCATCTCTACTAAAAATACAAAATTAGCCGGGCATGGTGGTACACGCCTATAATCCCAGCTACTCAGGAGGCTGAGGCAGGAGAATCGCTTGAACTGGGGAGGTGAAGGTTGCAGTGAGCTGAGATCAAGTCACTGCACCTTAGCCTGGGCAACAAGAGTGAAACTCCGTCCCAAAAAAAACCAGATTGAGCCTCTGCGATAGAAACCCAGAGGCCAGTCTGTAAGTGGAGTGGGCTTCGGCCCTGGCCCCAGGCTGAGGCACTGTGTCTCTACTCCCCACCCTGCAGATGAGATGGCCTGGCAGCCTGGACCCTCAGCCCTCCCAGGAGCTGTCTCCTGCAGCCCCTCACCTGGGATGAGTAACATTTATCTGGGGAGACTGGAAGAGGCATGTTTTACTCAGACATCCTGGTTTGTCCTGCTTTTCTCTCCCTGAGGGCTGGGACTTACCCTCCAATGCAAAACGGGCAGATTTGCAGCAGGGGAATGGCAAGATGAGACCTGCTTTTATTGGAACTGAGCTGGAACCGATGCGGAGTGGGGAGGAGGCTGCCGCAGGTCAGGAGAGTGAAAATGAGTGAGCCGAGCAGCGGGATGGACCCAGAGATCCTGATAGGTGGCCCCACTGTGGACAATGGGGTGAGGTAGAAGAGGGAGAGAAGCAGACAGGTGACCTCTGGGAGAGGGGGGAGAGTTTCGCGGGGACGGTGGGTGAGTTGGAGGTTGTTTGTGGGATGGACAAAGGACATGAAGAAATGTTTGTTGGATGAATGTCCTCCCAGAGGCTAAAGGAATGGCATAGTCACATGTCCAACCCAGGATGTGAATGTGGCCAGTCTGGCCACAGCAAGTTAAACTACCTCTGAGGTGTGTCCTGCTCGTGGCTTCCTGCAATCTGGTTCCTTGGAGGCTAACACAGAGCTAGCTTTGCTCCAGGTTTCCCACCTTGGTGTAGCTCCTGCCATGCTGTCTCTTGGCTCAGGGATGGGTGGGTTGGGGAGCGGGCTCCTGACTGATGGAGGAGGTAGTATGTAGGCTGGAGGCTGGAGAGCTGGGTCCAGCTAAGCCTAGCCCCCATCCAGGCTTCCAGAGTGTGTTTGCTGCTGGCTTGTGATCAGCAGGTAGTGAACCAGGCCAGGAGGTCATTGCCCTCTCCAGGCCTTGGTATTCTAGATCCTTCTCCTCCTTTGGCCCATCTGCCTTCCTTCCTTCTTTCCTTCCTTCCTGTCTTTCTTCCTTCCTTCCTTTCTTCCTTCCTTCCTTTCTTTCTTTCTTTTCTTTCTTTTTCTTTCTTTCTTTTTCTTTCTTTCTTTCTCTCTCTCTCTCTTTCTCTTTCTTTCTTTGAGACAGAGTCTCACTCTGACACCCAGGCTGGAGTGCAGTGGTGTGATCTCAGCTCACTGTAACCTCCGCCTCTCAGGTTTAAGGGATTCTCCTGCCTCAGCCTCCCTGGCCCGTGTTTCTTCCAGTGGCTCTTGCCCTCTCTCTCCCACAGTTCCCAATCTCAAATGAAGATA
The DNA here is from genome assembly GCF_028885655.2 of Pongo abelii. NCBI lineage: Eukaryota > Metazoa > Chordata > Mammalia > Primates > Hominidae > Pongo > Pongo abelii. The sequence goes on from NC_072004.2 coordinate 4,189,692, forward strand.
TCTCTCAGGGGCAGCAAGAACCCCCATTCTAAGCACTTTAATCTCTTTTCTTAGGATAGCCAGATAAAATACAGTAACACTCAGTTACCAGCCTGGACAACACAGCGAAACCCCATCTCTACCAAAAATTAAAAAATATATATATAGCTGGGAATGGTGGCTTGCACCTGTAGTCCTACCTACTTGGGAGGATGAGGTGGGAGGATCACCTGACCCCAGGAGGTCGAGGCTGCAGTGAACCATGATTATACCACTGCACTCCAGCCTGGGTGACAGGGTGAAACCCTGTCTCAAAAAAAAAAAAAAAAAAAGAAAACAAAAGAAAGAAAAAAGGACACTTAGTTAAATTTAATTTCAGAAAAGGAATTATTATTATTATTATTGTTATTAGAAACAGAGTCTCACTCTGTTGCCCAGGCTGGAGTGCAGTGGCACGATCAAGGCTCACTGCAACCTCTGCCTCCCGGGTTCAAGCAATTCTCGTTCCTCAGCCTCCCAAGTAGGTAGCAATACAGATGTGCAGCACCACACAGGCCAATTTTGGTATTTTCAGTAGAGACAGGGTTTCGTCATGTTTGCCAGCCTGGTCTCGAACTCCTGGCCTCAGGTGATCTGCCCGCCTTGGGCTCCCAAAGTGCTGGGATTACAGGCGTGAGCCATCACGCCCGACTAATTCTTCAGTATAAGTATATTCCAAATACTGCATGGGATATAATTATACAACAAAATTTAGCTGCTTATTTGAAATTCAAATTGAACCATGTGTATGTATTTTTATTTGAGAAATCTGGCAGCCTTGCCAGTTCTTCCGTAGCAGTTCCAGACAGCCACGGCCACCTGGTCCTGGTCCTTTGGAGCACCGGCACAACTGCCACCCTAAAGGGCACCAGGAACTCTACCTCCATCAGCTCTCAGATGGTCACCATGGCAGCTGTCTCTAAGGAGGGTGTCCACTCCTCTTCCACAAATGACAAAACTGAGACTCCAAGAAGCCAAGTGACTTGCGTAAGGGCAAACGGTAACCAAGGCACAGGGGAAGCAGCCAGCCTTTGCCAGTCTGATTCCAAAGTTCAAGTTCTATGTACACCCCAGGTAGCCTGGCAAAGCACCCATTTCGCGAACAGGAAGGCCTCAACCCTGCCGTTCACACAGTAGGAAAAAGACAGTGTGTGCAGGCCCCCAGGCACAGGACAGACAAGATTCGGTGCTAGAATATTCAAAGTGATTTTGAAACCCAGCGCCTCTTAGTAATAACAATACCAGTTTCGGTCATTTGCATAACTTTCTACCGTTAACAAAAGGTATCCCCAGCAGTTAATTACAATGACAAAGAAGGCAGATGGAGGCCGGGGCGGTGGCTCACGCCTGTAATCCCAGCACTTTGGGAGACCGAGGCAAGTGGATCACCTGAGGTCAGGAGCTCAGCCTGGCCAACATGGTGAAACCCGATCTCTACTAAAAATACAAAAAATTAGCCGGGTGTGGTGGCACATGCCTGTAATCCCAGCTACTCGGGAGGCTGAGGCAGGAGAATCGCTGCAATCCGGGAGGCGGAGGTTGCAGTGAGCTGAGATTGCGCCATCGCACTCCAGCCTGGGCAACAAGAGCGAGACTCTGTCTCAAAAAACAAAACAAAACAAACAAACAAAAAAAGAAGGCAGATGGGAGAGAGAATGGTCTGTAGGATCCCTCTGCAGACCCTGGGACGTTTCCTGTGCTCCCACTTGACGTGGCTGGAGGTGGGTGGGTGATTGCTCGGCAGACCCTTCTGGGCCAACTTCCAGGAGCTTCTAGATGAGGGTCCTGGAATCACAGGCTCTGAGCTTGGGTCTGGGCGGCGCACAGAGGGCTTGGGTCCCAGTGGCCGGTTCCAGCTCTGCCTGCAGGACCCCAGTGGTGGTGAACATACCATAGGTTACTGTTGCTGACACCACCTGCTGGACTGGATTCCAGGCGGTGTAAACCAGTCTCTGCTCTCAGGGAGGGTCTGAAAGATGACGGATCCTTTGAGAGAGGGAACTGGGAGCCCAGGCCCTCAAGATGGGTTAGGGGTAAACTGGAGGGGAGGGGCTTGGGACACCTGCTGGGGGAGTCCAGGGTGGGGTAAGATGCTGGAGATAATATGACCAAAATGAGACTTATGTAAATCAAATCTCGTTTGGTTGCAGATCTTTTACCTCTGTTTTGATCTGCCATTGGCAGAGACTGCTGAATACTTGGGCTTTTGAGTTTTTCTTCCCCTTTTTACGTGCCATGTGGGGCAGGGAGCAGGAGGAGGTGGGGTGCCCTTTAGGCCACCAGGTTTTTTTGGTTGTTTGTTTTTTGTTTTTTTTTGAGACAGAGTCTCGCTCTGTTGCCCAGGCTGGAGTGCAATGGCGCAATCTTGGCTCACTGCAACCTCCACCTCCCGGGTTCAAGCAATTCTCTTGCCTCAGCCTCCTGAGTAGCTGGGACTACAGGTGCGTGCCACCACGCCCGGCTAATTTGTGTGTGTGTGTGTGTGTGTTTTTAGTAGAGATGGGGTTTCACCGTGTTAGCCAGGATGGTCTCAAACTCCTGATCTTGTGATGCGTCCGCTTCGGCCTCCCAAAGTGCCGGGATTACAGGCGTGAGCCACCACGCCTAGCCATTTTTCTTTTCTTTTCTTTTTTTTTTTTTTTGAGACAGGGTTTCACTCTGTTGCCCAGGCTGGAGTGCAGTGCAGTGGCGCGATCTCACCTCACTGCAACCTCCGCCTCCCAGGTTCAAGCGATTCTCCTGCCTCAGCCTCTTGAGTAGCTGGGATTACAGACACCTGCCACCATGCCCGGCTAATTTTTGTATTTTTAGTAGAGACGGGGTTTCACCATGTTGGTCAGGATGGTCTCGAACTTCTGACCTCAGGTGATCCGCCACCTCAGCCTCCCAAGAGGCTGTGCTTACAGGCATGAGCCACCGCACCGGCCTTAGGCCACCAGGGTTTAAGGAGTGCCAGGAAACTGTTAAAGGAACCTTGGGGGATCTTTCAGAAATACTTAAAAAAAGATGAGGCTGTGGATATGCCTCCCCACCCCCACCCTCTAGTTTCTTCATTGAAAACTTTAGTTTTTTTTCTTGTCCAATTTTCTCTTGTGAGTGGCTCTCTCTAAAAGTGTAGTTCTGGATGGGCAGGTGGCTCACGCCTGTAATCCCAGCACTCTGGGAGGCTGAGGTGGGCGGATCACTTGAGGTCAGGAGTTCAAGACCAGCCTGGCCAACATGGTGAAACCCCATCTCTACTAAAATACAAAAATTAGCTGGGTGTGGTGGCTGGTGCCTGTAATCCCAGCTACTCGGGAGGCTGAGGCAGGAAAATCGCTTGAACCGGAGAGGTGAAGGTTGCAGTGAGCCAAGATTGCACCAGTGCACTCCAGCCTGGGCAACAAGAGCAAAACCCCATCTCAAAATAAATAAATAAAATAATAATAATAATGAGAGTGTAGGTGTGTGTCAGAGGTGGTGGAAAGAGAGGACAGGAGAAGTCGTGCTTATATGACCACACGTTAAAATTTTTTATTTCAAATTTGCTGCAAAGGGAGATAATGTTGGAAAAATCCAGTTCAAAGATTCCCGCTGGATAGAAATGTTTGATATGAAAAAAATATATCAGATAATCATTGTCAAACTGGATTTTTAAAATCTAAGTAAAGATCATTACACTGTTTGCAAAATGGAAAGCTGGTTACGTAACTGCCCAATGGGTTCACCTTGCCCGCTGCCTAGACAGCCGATTCATCAAGACGGGGGGATTGCAATGGAGAAAGAGTAATTCACGCAAAGCCGGCTGTGTGGAAGACCAGAGTTTTTTTTGTTTGTTTGTTTGTTTTTGTGACACAGTTTTTGCTCTTATTGCCCAGGCTGGAGTGCAGTGGCGCGATCTCGGCTCACTGCAAGCTCCGCCTCCCGGGTTCAAGCGATTCTCCTGCCTCAGACCTCCCGAGTAGCTATGATTACAGACGTGCACCACCATGCTCAGCTAATTTTTTTTTATTTTTAGTAGAGACAGGGTTTCACCATGTTGGTCAGGCCTGTCTCGAACTCCTGAACTCAAGTGATCCACCCACCTCGGCCTCCCAAAGTGCTGGGATTACAGGCGTGAGCCACCACACCCGGCCAACCAGAGTGTTGTTATTACTCAAATCAGTCTCCCCAGGCATTTGGGGAGCAGAGTCTTTAAGGATAACTTGGTGGGTGGGTGGAAGCCAGTGGACCAGGAGAGCTGATTGGTTAGGGATGAAATCATAGGGAATCCGAGCCGTCCTCTTGTGCTGAGTCAGTTCCTGGGTGGGGGCCACAAGATCAGATGAACCAGTTTATTGATCTGGGTGGGGCCAGCTGATCCTTCAAGTGCAGGGTCTGCAAAGTATCTCAGGCATTGATCTTAGGAGTGGTTTAGGGACCGGACGAGGTGGCTCATGCCTGTAATCCCAGCACTTTGGGAGGCCCAAGTGGGTGGATCACCTGAGGTCAGGAGTTTGTGACCAGCCTGGCAAACATGGTGAAATCCCATCTCTACTAAAAATACAAAAATTAGCTGGGCATGGTGGTGGGTGCCTGTGATCCCAGCTACTCGGGAGGCTGAGGCATAAGAATCGCTTGAACCCGGGAGGTGGAGGTTGCAGTGAGCCAAGATCTTGCCACTGCACTCCAGCCTGGGTGACAGAGGGAGACTCCATCTCAAAAAAGATGGGCAGCATGCATCACCCACCCCTCTCCAGAACCTCCGCCTGCATCTTTTTTTTTTGAGACGGAGTCTTGCTCTGTCCCACAGGCTGGAGTGCAGTGGTGCAATCTCGGCTGACTGCAAGCTCCGCCTCCTGGGTTCACACCATTCTCCTGCCTCAGCCTCCCCAGCAGCTGGGACTGCAGGCACACGCCACCACGCCTGGCTAATTTTTGTATTTTTAGTAGAGATGGGGTTTCACAGTGTTAGCCAGGCTGGTCTCGATCTCTTGACCTTGTGATCTGCCCGCCTCGGCCTCCCAAAGTTCTGGGATTACAGGCGTGAGCCACCGCGCCCAGCTTGCCTGTGTCTTCATTGTCATGCAGAACAGGGCACACCAGCCACTGCAGGTCCCAGTCGCTGAGAGGGAGTGTTCTTTTGGTTTCAGTTCCCACACATACATGTGGCCTCCTAGACCAGGCTAATGACCCACTTAGCCACATTCTATGCCTGCTGTCCCCCCACTGTCCTGGCAGTAGGGACATGGCAGTGGGTTATTGGTTCGGGAGTCCCTTTGCTCCCCACTCTTCCTTCTGGTTCCCCATACAGTGACTGGGAAGACTCTCTTGGCCTTGAAAGGAGCCCAAGCCCCATCTCATTTTGACATGTCCCTCTACCATATGGCAGCAGCAGGTATGGCTAGTGGAGGGGAGTGCTTGGCCCCAAGGATGTTCCCAACCAACTGGTGTCCCCATTACCACGTGGGACTCACAGCTCCCTTCCTTCCTTTTTTTTTGTGGTGGAGTCTCACTCTGTCGCCCAAGCTGGAGTGCAATGGCGCCATCTTGGATCACTGCAACCCCTGCCTCCCGGGTCCAAGCGATTCTCCTGCCTCGGCCTCCTGAGTAGCTGGGATTACAGGCGTGCACCACTACGCCTGACTAATTTTTGTATTTTTAGCAGAGATGGGGTTTCACTATGTTGGTCAGGCTGGTCTTGAACTCCTGACCTCATGATCCGCCCTGCTCGACCTCCCAAAGTGCTGGGATTACAGGCGTGAGCCACCGCGCCTGACCTTTCTTCCTCACCTGCCCAAATTCCTGCACTAGGTTGGATGGTGATGCCTTTGTGGTCCAAGAAGGAAGCTGGGCGGAGTGAGGAGGGAGGTTTAGTCCCCTACCCCCTCTTCACAGGAGTCCCAGCCCACCTTGCCTTCACCCTGGCATCAGAGGATCTATTGCAATGATGGAGATATGGTCACCTTTGATCCAGTTGAGGTCTAGGTGATGCCCAGGTTCCCTGTGGCAGCCACCTAAGGTAGGCTAGGGCACTCACCCAACCCAATCTGCTTCTACACTAGGCCTCAGTTTCCCTTTTCCTCAGATGGGACACTAACAGCAAGGAGCTGGCCTTGCTCGCTGCCACCCCTTCTGCTCTTCCCTAACTTCTAAGGTCTGCTTCCATTTTTCCTCTGTGTATAAATTACCTCCGGACAGTCATGGTGTTTTTTTGTTGAGTGTTGCATTCTTAGATATTGGTCATTACTGCTGCTGCTGCCGCCAGCGCCAAATATTTATCCTCATTGCCTCCACTTGTTCTGCGGACATTCCCCTCCCCCAAGATACTCTCTTTGCAGGGAAGGGAATCTAGGGCACAGCAGCCTGGGTTACTGACTCCCCCAGTTGCAGGGAAGGTGGGCCCTGGCCTAGGATGCTGCAGCAGACAGTGGGAAGAAGAGGCCTGAGTTGACCTTGGAGATCTAGGGGCTACCTTCTGCCCCTGTTCTGTTGGAGAGGACATAGACATTATTTCCCCAGCCTGGGGCTCCCCTCTGGCTTTCTATTTGTAGTTACTTGAATAATAAACATATACTTTTCTGGACAAAAATAAAAAAAATATGAGCAAGAACATTTGTAGCAGTTTATAATTGATTGATTGAGACAGGGTCTAACTCTGTCGCCCAGGCTGGAGTGTAATGGCGCAATCTCAGCTCACTACAACCTCTGCTTCCTAGTAGCTGGACTCCAAAGTAGCTGAGACTACAAGTGTGCGCCACCACACCTAGCTACTTTTTCGTATTTGTGGTAGAGACAGGGTTTCACCATGTTGCCCAGGCTGGTCTTGAACTCCTGAGCTCAAGTAATCTGCCCGCCTCAGGCTCTCAAAGTGCTGGGATTACAGGCGTGAGCCACCGCGCCCAGCCTGTTTGCAGCAGTTTTGTTTAATAGCCCTAAACTGGAAATGGATAATTGATAAATAAATTGTAGTATATTTGCTGTGGTCTGAGTGTGTCCCCCAAAATTCATGAATTGGAAACTTTTTTGTTTTTGTTTTTGAGATGGAGTTTCACTCTTGTCATCTAGGCTAGAGTGCAATGGCATGATCTTGGCTCACCACAACCTCTGTCTGCCGAATTCAAGCAATCCTCCTGCCTCAGCCTCCCAAGTAGCTGGGATTACAGGCTTCCGCCACCATGCCCAGCTAATTTTTTTTTTTTTGTATTTTTAGTAGAGACGGGGTTTCACCATGTTGGCCAGGCTGGTCTTGAACTCCTGACCTCAGGCGATCCACCTGCCTTGGTATCCCAAAGTGCTGGGATTACAGGTGTGAGCCACCACACTTGGCAAAAGATTCTTTTGTATCTTGATCTGGGTGGTGGTTACACTGTATAGTAGCCTGAATAATGGCCTCCAACTATATTGGGTCCTAAACTCTAGAGCAGGGGTCCCCAGTCCCTGGGCCGGGGACCTCTAACAGTCCCTGGCCTGTTAGGAACCAGGCCTCACAGCAGTAGGTGGAGTGGTGGGCCAGCAAGCGAAGCTTCATCTGTATTTACAGCTGCTCCCCATCGATCACATTTCTGCCTGAGCTCTGTCTCCTGTCACATCACTGGGGCCATTAGATTCTCACAGTAGCACAAACCCTATCGTGAACTGTGCACGCAAGGGATCTAGGTTGCGCGCTCCTTATGAGAACCTAATGCCTGATGATCTGTCACTGTCTCCCATCACCCCCAGATGGGACCATCTAGATGCAGGAAAACAAGCTTAGGGCTCCCACTGATTCTACATTTTGGTGAAGTATAATGATTTCATTATATATTACAATGTCATAATAATAGAATTAAAGTACACAATCAATGTAATGCACTTCAATCTTCCTGAAACCATCCCCCACATCACCCATCACCCATCCATGGAAAAATATGTCTTCCACGAAACAGGGACTGCTGCCACAAAGCTTGGGGACTGCTGCTCTAGAGTCTGTCAATGTTACCCTATCTGGGAAAAGGGTCTTTGCAGATGTGATAGTTAAGGATCTTTTTTTTTTTTTTTTTTTTTTGAGACGGAGTCTTGCTCTGTCACCCGTGCTGGAGTGCAGTGGCACGATCTCGGCTCACTGCAAGCTCCGCCTCCCGGGTTCATGCCATTCTCCTGCTTCAGCCTCCTGAGAAGCTGGGACTACAGGCGCCCACCACCATGCCCGGCTAATTTCTTTTTTGTATTTTTAGTAGAGTCAGGGTTTCACTGTGTTAGCCAGGATGGTCTGGATCTCCTGAGATCGTGATCCACCCGCCTCAGCCTCCCAAAGTGCTGGGATTACAGGTGTGAGCCACCGCACCCGGCAATAATTAAGGATCTTGAGATGGAGAGCTTATCCTGGATGATCCGGGTGAATCTAAATGCAATCACAGGTGTCCCATAAGAGAGAGGCAGAGGGAGATTCGAGAAGACAGAAGGAGAGAAGGCAATGTGAAGATGGACAGAGATTGGAGCGAAGCAGACATAAGCCAAGGACTGCCAGCAGCCGGCAGCTGGAACAGGCAAGGAAGGGACACTTCCAGAGCCTTCAGGGCAGCATGACCCTGCTGACACCTCCATTTCAGTCCTGCGATACCAACTTCAGACTTCTGCCCCCCAGGAGAGAAAACATTTGAGAGAATACATTTATGGTTTTGGTTTTTTTTTTTTTTTTTTTTTGAGACCAGGTTTCACTCTTGTTGCCCAGGCTGGAGTGCAATGGCGCGATCTCAGCTCACCAAGCGATTCTCCTGCCTCAGCCTCCATAGCTACCACGCCCGGCTAATTTTGTATTTTTAGTAGAGACGGGGTTTCTCCATGTTGGTTAGGCTGGTTTCGAACTTCCAACCTCAGGTGATCCACCTGCCTCGGCCTCCCAAAGTGCTGGGATGAAAGGCGTGAGCCACTGCACCCGGCCACATTTATGTTGTTTTAAGACACCAAGTTTGGGATAGTTTGTTATGTCAACCACAGGAAATTGGTACACACAGGCGCATATATATACAGAAAAATTCATTGAGCTGGGCGTGGTGGCTCACACCTGGAATCCCAGCACTTTGAGAGGCTGAGGTGGGTGGATCACCTGAGGTCAGGAGCTCAAGACCAGCCTAACCAACATGGTGAAACTTCGTCTTTACTAAAAATACAAAAATTAGCTGGGCGTGGTGGCGGGCGCCTATAATCACAGCTTCTCAGGAGACTAAGGCAGGAGAATTGCTTGAAACCGGGAGGTGGAGGTTGCAGTGAGCCGAGATTGCGCCATTAGAAAAAAAAAAGAACCAGCTCATTAGCATGGGCTTAGTGCCCAGAGGCCCAAGTCCCTGCAGCACTGGTAGTGGTGAGGCCTCCTCTCCTGGCCACAACCAGGTCATCAAAATTGGGGCTGTCAGGGCAGTTGGGATAGAGGGACACAGCTCCCCAGAATCCTAATCTCCCTGTCCTGCCTCCTGCTCTTAGGATCCCATGTGCTTTTCCAGCTTTTGGTGGACCCTGTGAAGAGCGTTAAGTCCTCAGGAGAGCCCCTCTTTTTTTTGTTTGTTTTTTGTTTTGTTTTGTTTTTTGAGAGTCTCACTCTGTCGCCCAGGCTGGAGTGCAGTGGCGCGATCTCGGCTCACTGCAAGCTCCACCTCATGGGTTCACACCATTCTCGCCTCAGCCTCCCAAGTAGCTGGCACTACAGGCGCCTGCCAACACGCCCGGCTAATTTTTTGTACTTTTATTTTTTATTTTTTATTTATTTATTTATTTATTTTTCTTGAGACGGCGTCTCGCTCTGTCGCCCAGGCTGGAGTGCAGAGGCATGATCTAGGTTCACTGCAAGCTCCGCCTCCCGGGCTCAAGCGATTCTCCTGCCTCAGTCTCCCGAGTAGCTGGGACTACAGGCGCCTGCCACCACGCCCGGCTAATTTTTATACTTTTAATAGAGACAGGGTTTCACCATGTTGGCCAGGATGGTCTCGATCTCTTGACCTTGTGATCCACCAGCCTCAGCCTGCCAAAGTGCTGGGATTACAGGCATGAGCCACCGCGCCCGGCCTGTTTTTTTGTTTGTTTGTTTGTTTGTCTTTTTGAGACGGAGCCTCCTCTGTCGCCCAGGCTGGAGTGCAGTGGTGCAATCTCGGCTCACTGCAAGCTCCACCTCCCGGGTTCACGCCATTCTCCTGCCTCAGCCTCCCGAATAGCTGGGACTACAGGCGCCCACCACCATGCCCGGCTAATTTTTTGTATTTTTAGTAGAGACGGGGTTTCACCGTGTTAGCCAGGATGGTCTCGATCTCCTGACCTCGTGATCCGCCCGCCTTGGCCTCCCAAAGTGCTGGGATTCCAGGCGTGAGCCGCCGCGACGGCCCGAGGAGAGGCCCTCTTAGCGCTTGTTTCCTTCATCTGCCATGTGGGGACTGTACGTCCCACAGCCCAGGATCTTACAGGAATGAAGAGGAAGCGCGCCGAGAGCTCTGCACGGCGCCGGAGCTGCCATAAGCGTGGGTAATTTTTCTCATTCATCCATTTGCTGGAACAAGGGCTTATTTTCATTGCTAGCCAGTGCCTTGGCAGGGGCCCCCCCTAACTAAGAAAGCAAGTGGAGGAGCAGAGGTGGGAAGGGTGAGTGAGAAGGCAGCCGTGCCGTACCTTGGGACAAGGCTCTGGAAGCCTCAGGCCTGGCGAGGGGTACCTCCTGCCTGAGCTCCGCACTCTGCTGTGTTTCTGCAGTTTTCTGTTTTTTTGTTTGTTTGTTTGTTTTTGAGATGGAGTCTAGCTCTGTCGCCCAGGCTGGAGTGCAATGGCTCGATCTCGGCTCACTGCAACCTCCTGGGTTCAAGCAATTATCTTGCCTCAGCCTCTGGAGTAGCTGGGACTACAGGCGCCCGCCACCACGCCCGGCTAATTTTTTGTATTTTTAGTAGAGACGGGGTTTCACCGTGTTAGCCAGGATGGTCTCAATCTCCTGACCTTGTGATCCGCCCGCCTCGGCCTCTGAAAGTGCTGGGATTACAGGTGTGAGCCACCGCGCCCAGCCGTTTCTGCAGTTCTCTTACTGGTCGGACCGGCTTCTCCTCTTCTGGGGTGAACCCCTCAAGTCTTAACTCCTCAGAGGGGTCAGAGTAAGATTAAATACCAATTGCCCAGGCTTCATTGGTTTTTCTTCCCTGCCTCAGTTTCCCCACTGCCTTACTTGTGTTTCCTTGGATTACCTCTCAAATAAACTACCCACAACCAAGTCCCTGTTGCAGGATCTACTTTGGGGAAACTCACAGTAGAGTTTCCCCAAATCTAAGTCTCAGACGCTGGGGCGGCCCTTGTTCTGTGTCCACTCCTGAAGCTGGGGTCTGGGGTCAGTTCCCCTCTGCCCTGGGTTTCAAGGCTCTAAGATCTCAGTTTGCTCCAAGTTTCTCCCTACATAGATGTCCCAAGGGCCCTCCAAATATAACATCTCTTGACCGGGTGCAGTGGCTCACGCCTGTAATCCCAGCACTTTAGGAGGCCGAGGCAGGCAGATTATCTGAGGTCAGGAGTTTGGGACTAGCCTGGCCAATGCGGTGAAATCCTGTCCTTACTAAAAATACAAAAATTAGCCGGGCGTGGTGGCACGTACCTGTAGTTCCAGCTACTTGGGAGGCTGAGTCAGGAGGATCGCTTTAACTGGGGAGGCGGGGGTTGCAGTGAGCCGAGATTGTGCCATTGCACTCCAGCCTGGGTGATGCGCTAAATAATGTCTCAAAAAAAAAAAAAAAAAAATATATATATATATATATATATATATATATAAAACATCTCTTAAACCTAACTCACTGTTTTTCCCTTTAAACAGGTTTTCCCCAGATATCCTTCTTCTGTCCTCACTCACTCCCCAGAGGATCCACATGCTCCTCTCTCACCTTTGCTCAGGCTGTTCTTCCCTCTTACCTTCTCCAGGAAGGTGGGGATGCTCTAGGTCTCCTGGTTTCTTGGTGAGGGCAGGAGGGCTCTGCAGCTCCCCCAGTTCCAAGGGGCTGTCAGGACAAGGTCAGCTCAATAGAGGCAGCTAATCTGGGCTTGGGGAGTTGGGACAGGGGAGCTTACACGCACAGGCTCACACAGCGCATATATACACTATGTACATGCCCGTCTGTGCATACATGGGTGTCTGCACGCATGTACAGGCACACATGGGTGTGTATAGGCACATACAGCACACACGAGGATGTGTATGCACCACGGGCATGCATGATCACTCACAGGTACACATATGTCTAGCTGCAAACAGATCTCCTGGGAGAACTTCGACCAGCCCAGCAATGGGTGTAGTGAGCTGTGCAGGGAGATTGGGGGAGAGAAAAGAGAGGGGAGGAGAGGGGAGGGAATCCAGGGGACAAGGTGGGTGGAGAGGTTGGGTTGCAGTTGGGAATCCCAGGAGGTACCCTGGCTTCAGTTCCCTTCCTGGGAACTCAGTGTCTCCCTGGGGCTCTGCCCACCGGCAGAGCCATTTGGGGTCAAGAAAATCAATGGCATTCTTTTTGAGTGATGGGGTCAGCTGGTTGTCGGTGGACACTGGGGTCATGTAGATGCATGTCCATCTACTTGGGCCAGACCACGCCATGGCCTCCCACAGCCTCTGTGCAGTGACCATGCCTGCAGGCAGCGGGGTGGAGGACCCTTCCATTGGTTTCCCGTGTCCCTTCCTGAACCACTGGCTCCACCTCCTGTGCTCCCTGCCCAGCCCCTGGCCTGACTCCTACTGATAGCCTGCCCCTGGCTTTGGCTCCCTCCTTGACCATGATTCCCACTCACCCAATAATTAGCTTGTATCCCATTAACCTTGACCAGGCCCAGACCACATCCCAGGAGCTGGTTTCTGGGTTTGTCTAGGACCACTAGTGGGACCCAGGCTGGAAGAAGTTCTCATGCTTATGGGGACAGAATTAGGGAAGGAATTCAGAAAAGCTGAGGCAGAGAGAAGCCATTTATAAATAATAGCTCAGGACAAAACTGTGGGCAGAATTAGATTATGAGTTTTTGTTTGTTTGTTTGTTGTTTTGAGATGGAGTTTCGCTCTGACGCCCAGGTTGGAGTGCAGTGGCGCAATCTCGGCTTACTGTAACCGCTGTCTCCCAGGTTCAAGCAATTCTCCTGTCTCAGCCTCCAGAGTAGCTGGGATTACAGGCGCCTGTTGAGCTTTTTTTTTGAGACAGAGTCTTGCTCTGTTGCCCAGGCTGGAGTGCAGTGGTGTGATCTCAGCTCACTGCAACCTCCACCTCCCAGGTTTAAGCTGATTCTCCTGCCTCAGCCTTCCGAGTAGCTGGGATTACAGACTCGTGCCACCACACCCAGCCCATGCCGGGCTGTTTTTTTGTAGAGGCAGGGTTTTGCCATGTTGTCCAGGCTGGTCTGGAACTCCTGACTTCAGGCGATCTGCTGGTCTCGGCCTCCCAAAGTGCTGTGATTACAGGAATGAGCCACTGCGCCTGGACTTTTTGTGTTTTTTGAGACAGGGTCTCTCTCTGTTGCTCAGGTTGGGGTGCAGTGGTGCCCTCCTGAGGAGTAGCTGGAATCACACACGTGCACCACCACGCCTGTCTAATTTTTTTTTTTTTTTGAGACAGAGTCTTGCTCTGTCGCCCAGGCTGGAGTGCAGTGATGTGACCTTGGCTCACTGCAACCTCCGCCTCCTAAGTTCAAGCGATTCTCCTGCCTCAGCCTCCCGAGTAGCTGGGATTACAGGTGCCCACCACCATGCCCGGCTAATTTTTGTATTTTTAGTAGAGACGGGGTTTCACCATGTTGGTCAGGCTGGTCTCGAACTCCTCACCTCAGGTGATCTGCTTCCCTCGGCCTCCCAAAGTGCTGGGATTATAGGCGTGAGCCACCGCGCCTGGCTTAATTTTTAATTTTTAGAGATGGGAGTCTCATTGTGTTGCCCTGGCTGGTCTCGAATTCTTGGGTTCAAGTGATGTTCCAGCCTCCACCTCCCAAAGTGATGGGATTACAGGAGTGAGCCATCGTGCCTGGCTGGATATTTTCAAGCATTACATTAAAAAAATTCTCCACTTACAAGTCGATGTTCTGATTCAGTTTCAGAAACAGCCCCCAGGCTGGTCCTGTTACTCACAGCTGTTATCTCAACATTTTTGGAGGCCTAGTGGGAGGATGGCTTGAGGCTAGGAGTTTGAGACTAGCCTGGGCAACATAGCAAGACTTTGTCTCTACAAAACAACTAAAGAATTTAGCCTGGCATGCTGGCACATACCTGTAGTTCCAGCTACTTGGGAGGCTGAGGCAGGAGAATTGCTTGCGGCCACAAGTTTGAGGCTGCAGCAAGCTATGATTGTGCCACTGTGCTCTGGATTAGGTGACAGAGTGAGATTCTGTCTCTATAAAAGAAAAAAAAATTAAGGCTGGGTGGGGTGGCTCATGCCTGTAATTCCAGCACTCTGGGAGGCCAAGTCAGGTGGATCATCTGAGGTCAGCAGTTCGAGACAAGCCTGACCAACACGGCAAAACCCCGACTCTACTAAAAATACAACGATTAGCTGGGGGTGGCAGCACATGCCTGTAATCCCAGCTACTCGGGAGGCTGAGGCAGGAGAATCACTTGAACCCAGGAGGCGGAGGTTTGCAGTGAGCCAAGATCACGCCATTGCACTCCAGCCTGGGCAACAAGAGCAAAACTCCGTCTCAAAATAAATGAATAAATAAATAAATAAAAAACGGCAATGATGTTTATGTCAACACAGCATGAGCTCTGAGCAAAGCCATCTGTGGGACACGTCGCACAAGGCGTGTCACAAAACTAACACCTGACAAATGAGGGCTCCTTTCCCTCCTCCCGTCTGGCCCATGGCAGATTGCAGGCGCCACTGGTTAGCCTGAGTCACGGCAATTGCAAATGCACCAACTTGGCCAGATTGGCTGTCAGATTGGATTTTTTAAAAAGTCTAGATTCATGCTGTTTATAAAAGACACACATCAAACAAGGATATGGAAGGCTAAATGTCAATGGCTAGAAAATACTTACCAAGAGAAAGCTAGTGTATCTATATACATATCAAACTAAATAGTATTTAAGACAAAAAATAGTTATCAGGGAAAACAATAGTGTTTACATCATAATTACAGGAACAAGCTACTAAGCTGAAGTAACCTCAGCTGGGTGCTGGGACTACGCCTGTAGTCCCAGCTACTTAGGAGGCTGAGGCAGGATTGCTTGAGGCCAAGAGTTCAAGGCCAGCCTGGGCAACATAAGGAGACCTCCTCTTTCTCTCTCTCAAAAAAAAGTAAGGTGAAACAATTCTCAAGTTGTATTATCTAATAATATATGTTCAACACATATAAAGCAAATATCAAATGAAAAGACAACCTACAGAAGAATGGGAGAACATTTCTGCAAGTCATGTAGCTGATAAGAAATGTGTATCTGGAATATATATTAAAAAATATCTTGGCCAGGCACAGTGGCTCATGCCTGTAATCCCAGCACTTTGAGAGGTTGAGGTGGGTGGATCACCTGAGGTCAGGAGTTTCAGACCAGCCTGGCAAACATGGCGAAACCCCATCTCTACAAAAATTACAAAAGTTAGCTGGGCATGGTGGCATGTGCCTGTAATCCCAGCTACTTGGGAGGCTGAGGCATGAGAATCACTTGAACCCGGGAGGCAGAGGTTGCAGTGAACTGAGATCTTGCCACTGCACTCCAGCCTGGGTGACAGAGCGAGACTCTGTCTCAGGAAAAAAAAAAAAAAAAAACTCTTCGAACTCAGCAATAAAAACCTAAATAATCCAATTTAAAAATTGCCAAAATATTTGAATATACATTTGTTTGTTTGTTTTTTGAGATGGACTCTCGCTCTGTCACCCAGGCTGGAGTGCAGTGCCACAATCTCAGCTCACTGCAACCTCCATCTCCCAGGTTCAAGCAATTCCCTGCCTCAGCCTCCTGAGTAGCTGGGATTATAGGCGCCCGCCACCACGTCTGGCAAATTTTTGTATTTTTTGTAGAGACGGGGTTTCACCATCTTGGCCAGGCTGGTCTTGAACTCCTGACCTCCTGATCCACCTACCTAGGCCTCCCAAAGCGCTGGGATTACAGGCGTGAGCCACCGTGCACAGCCTTGAATAGACATTTCTTTCTGAAGAAGATATAACATCATAAATGATCAGGGAACTGCACATCAAAACCACAGTAAGATACCAATTCACGCCCACTAGGATGGCTAGAATAAAAAAGAGAAATAATTTTTAAAATGATTGCAAAGATCTGAAGAAATCAAAACCCTCGCAGGCTGCTGGTGGGAATCAAAACAGGTGCAGCCTCTTTGGGAAATAGTCTGGTAGTTCCTTGAGCAGTTAAATGTAGAATTGCCATTTGCTCTGACAATTCCCCTTCTAGGGATATACCCAGTAAATTGAAAACATGCTCACACAAAAACTTTGACATGAATGTTTGTAGCAGCAATTATTCGTAATAGCAAAAAAATGGAAGCAACTCATCTGTCCAACCAAAGAATGGCTCAAGAAATTACGGTGTATCCACACAGTGGCATATGATTAGGCCACGAAAAGGAATCATACTGACATGCTGTAACATGGATGAAACTTGAGAACATCATGGCAAGTGAAAAGAGCCACTCTTTTTTTTTTTTTTTTTTTTGAGACGGAGTCTCGTTCTGTGGCCCAGGCTGGAGTGCAGTGGCAGAATCTCGGCTCACTGCAACCTCTGCCTCCCAGGTTCAAGCAATTCTCCTCTCTCCGCCTCCCCAGTAGCTGGAACTACAGGCGCCCGCCACCATGCCTGGCTCATTTTTGCATTTTTAGTAGAGACGGGG
Organism: Pongo abelii; assembly: GCF_028885655.2. Taxonomy (NCBI): domain Eukaryota; kingdom Metazoa; phylum Chordata; class Mammalia; order Primates; family Hominidae; genus Pongo; species Pongo abelii. The sequence goes on from NC_072004.2 coordinate 4,206,473, forward strand.
TTTCACCATATTGGTCAGGCTGGTCTCAAACTCCTGACCTCAGGTGATCCATCTGCCTCGGCCTCCCAAAGTGCTGGGATTACAGGCATGAGCCAAACACCCAGGAGCCACTCTTAAAAGGCCAGATATTGTATAATTCCATTGATATACAGTGTCCAGAACAGGCAATCCCACAGACACAGAAAGTAGGTTGGCCGTTGCCAGGGGCAGGGAAGGAGAAAAAGTTGGGGGAAGGTAGAGAGTGACTGCTAATGGACACAGGGTTTTTTTTGAGGTGATGAAATTTTTTTGTTTTTGAGATGGAGTCTTACTTTGTTGCCCAGGCTGGATTGCAGTGGCGTGATCTCGGCTCACTGCAACCTCCGCCTCTCAGGTTCAAGAGATTCTCCTGCCTCAGCCTTCTGAATAGCTGGGACTACAGGCACCCGCCAATGCACCTGGCTAATTTTTGTATTTTTAGTGGAGATGGGGTTCGCCATGTTGGTTAGGCTGGTCTCGAACTCCTGAGCTCCTGAGCTCAAGTGATCCACCTGCCTCGGCCTCCCAAAGTGCTGGGATTACAGACATGCGCCACCGATCCCAGCTGAAAATGTTTTAAAGTTGATTGCGGTGATGGTTGTACCTATCTGTGAATATGCCAAAAAACATTGAATTGTACACCTTAAAGGAATCTGGTATGCACATTATATTTCAATAATGCTGATATATATATATATGGAATCACATAATACCTGGCCTTGGCTGTGTGCAGTGGCTCATGCCTGTAATCCCAGCACTTTGGGAGGCCGAGGCAGGCGGATCACCTGAAGTCAGTAGTTCAAGACCAGCCCGGCTAACATGGCGAAACTCTGTCTCTACTAAAAAATATACAAAAATTAGCTGGGCATCGTGGTGCATGCCTGTAACCCCAGCTACTTGGGAGGCTGAGGCAGGAGAATCACTTGAACCTGGGAAGTTGCAGTGAGCTGAGGTTGCGCCATTGCACTCCAGCCTGGGTGACAGAACAAGACTCTGTCTCAAAAAAAAAAAAAAAAAAAAATCTGGCCCTTTCTGAGTGGCTTCTTTCACTTCACCTAATGTTTTCAAGGTTCATTCAAGTGGTAGCATGTTGCAGTACTTCATTCCTTTTTATGCCCATTCCACTGTGTGGATACATCAGAAGCATCTCAATTTGTTTATCTATTCTTCAGTTGGGCGTATGAGGTGCTTCCACTTTTTTTTTTTTTTTTTTTTGAGATAGGATCTTGCTTTGTCACCCAGTGTCATAGCTCACTGCAGCCTCAACAACCTCCTGGGCTCAAGGGATTCTCCCACATCAGTCTCCTGAGAAGCTGGGACTACAGGTGTGTACCACCATGCTCAGCTAATTTATTTTTATTTATTTTTGAGACAGGGTCTCACTCTGTCACCTGGCTGGAGTGCAGTAGTGTGATCATGGCTCACTGCAGCCTTGACCTCCTGGGCTCAAGCGATCCTCCCATATCAGCCTCCTGAGTAGCTGGGTTTACAGGCACCTGCCACCACACCTGGTTAATTTTTGTATTATTATTATTGTTATTATTATTATTATTATTATTTTTGAGACAGAATCTCCCTCTGTTGCCCAGGCTGGAGTGCAGTGGCGCGATCTCAGCTCATTGCAACCTCCACCTTCCAGGTTCAAGCGATTCTCCTGCCTCAGCCTCCAGAGTAGCTGGAATTGCAGGCGTTGTGCCACCATGCCCAGCTAATTTTTGTATTTTTTTAGTAGAGACGGGGTTTCACCGCATTGGCCAGCCTAGTCTCTAACTCTTGACCTCGTGATCCACCCATCTTGGCCTCCCAAAGTGCTGAGATTACAGGCGTAAGCCACCGCACCTGGCTTAACTTTTGTATTTTTAGTAGAGACAGGGTTTTGCCATGTTGCCCAGGCTGGTCTTGAACTCCAGACCTCAAGTGAAACACCCACCTCGGCCTCCCAAAGTGCTGAGATTACAGGCGTGAGCCACCCACCGCTCCCGGCCAACTTTTCCCATTTCGACCTTTGATGTGTGCAGTAAAATGCATTCTTGCTGGTGATTTGCGGTCTCGGGCTTCCGGGCCAAGCAGAGCTCTCCCTCGGACGCATGCGCAGCAGATGGTGGACCGTGTTTTTTGTCCGTGTGTGTTTTGCATTAAGGAAGGAAAGTGATGACCTTCACGGGTCAGCATATTTCCCTGAGTCTCCTCTCTTAAATGAATACTTGAGATCCCAAGTGGCTTATCATGAGTTTTCCTCTATATCAAGGGTCTGTGAACTCTGGCCTGCTGGAAGCATGGCTGATGGCCTGTTTTTTTTGTTGTTTTGTTTTGTTTTTTGTTTTTTTTGGCCCCTGAACTAATAACGGTTTTAACATTTGTTTGTTTTAAAAAATACATTTCTAGCTGGGCGCGGTGCCTCACGCCTGTAATCCTAGCACTTTGGGGGGCCGAGGCGGGCGGATCACCTGAGGTCGGGAGTTCGAGACCAGCCTGACCAACATGGAGAAACCCCATCTCTACTAAAAATACAAAATTAACAGGGTGTAGTGGCAGGCACCTGCAATCCCAGCTATTTGGAGGCTGAGGCAGGAGACTCACTTGAACCCGGGAGGCGGAGGTTGTGGTGAGCCAAGATCGCGCCATTGCACTCCAGCCTGGGCAACAACAGCGAAACGCCGTCTCAAAAAAAAAAAAAAAGAAAAGAAAAGAAAAAGAAAAAAGATACAAAAGATACATTTCCCCACCTCCCCACCTCTTCCACGAGTTCCCCGAGCCCTGCAAGATGACTTCGGTGGGATACAATTGTTTCCACCTCATCACAGCAAAATGATAATGTTTATAGCCTGTCAGTGGCAAGTTCTTGAATGTGCGGGCACCAGGAACACACCCTGGAAGCCACATGTCCCTGCCCCAAGGGAAGGGCCCTGGAGAGCAGAAGAGAGGAGGAAAATTGAGCCTCGTCCCCTTTTCCGTCCTCCTTCCTCCTGCCCTGATTCTGCCCACAGAGGAAGGGTCTGAGCTGGAGGAACCTGGACAGTGAATCCACACCCTATGGACAGATGAGAAGACCGAGGCCAGAGACAATGCAGGGTCCAGCCCCAGGTCCGATGCCTGATGCCTGTCACTGGAGACCCCTGGCCCCACTTCAAGGTCGCCCCTAGAAGGCATACGCTGAAGCCAGGTGTTCCTGGAGCGTCTCTTGGTGGACGCTTGGGCCCTGCCACGGAACGGCCCCTTAGTGAAGGTTCTCAGCTTAGACTTCAGCGCCACCTGGTGGCCACTGGGCATCAGACCTGGGACTTGCCTTGAGGGCTGCCAGAAACTTGAGTATGTCCAGTCACATCACTGCATCCCGTGGAGAAGTCTCAGTGCCGACCTGCTCACTCGCTCTTTTCTTTTTCTTTCTTTCTTTCTTTCTTTTTCTCTTTCTTTCTTTCTTTCTTTTTCTTTCTTTCTTTCTTCTTTCTTTCTTTCTTTTTCTTTCTTCCCTTCCTTCTTCCTTCCTTCCTTTCCTTTCTTTTTTCTTTCTCTTTTTCCCTCCCTTCCTTCCTTCTTTCCTTCCTTCCTTCCTTCCTTCCTTCCTCTCCTCTCTTTCTCTCTCTCTGTCTCCCTCCCTCCCCCCTCCCTCCCTTCTCTCTCTCTCTCCTGCCTTCCTGCTTTTTCTTTCTTCCCTTCCTTCTTCCTTTCTTCCTTTCTTTTTTCTTTCTCTTTTTCCCTCCCTTCCTTCCTTCTTTCCTTCTTTCCTTCCTTCCTTCCTCTCCTCTCTTTCTCTCTCTGTCTCCCTCCCTCCCTCCTCCCTCCCTTCTCTCTCTCTCTCTCTCTCCTGCCTTCCTGCTTGCTTGCTTGCTCTTTCTTTCTCTCTTTCTCTCTTTCTCTCTTTCTCTCTTTCTTTCTTTCCTTCCTTCCTTCCTTCCTTCCTTCTTTCTTTTTCTTTTTCTTTTTTTTTTTTTTGAGACGGAGTCTCGCTGTCTCCCAGGCTGGAGTGCAGTGGCGCGATCTCCGCTCACTGCAAGCTCAGCCTCCCGAGTAGCTGGGACTACAGGCGCCCGCCTCCACGCCCGGCTAATTTTTTGTATTTTCAGTGGGGACGGGGTTTCACCGTATTAGCTAGGATGGTCTTCATCTCCTGACCTCGTGATCCACCCGCCTCGGCCTCCCAAAGTGCTGGGATTATAGGCGTGAGCCACCGCGCCCGGCCTCTTTCTTTTCTTTTTTTTTTTTTTTTTTGTATTTGGAGTTTCACTCTGCCACCCAGGCTGGAGTGCAATGACACGATCTTGGCTCACTGTAACCTCTGCCTCCAGAGTTCAAGTGATTCTCCTGCCTCAGCCTCCTGAGTAGCTGGGATTACAGGTTTGCGCCACCATGCCCAGCTACACCTGTAATCTCAGCACTCTGGGAGGCCAAGGCGGGCAAATCACCTGAGGTCGGGAGTTTGAGACCAGCCTAGCAAACATGGTGAAACCCCGTCTCTACCAAAAATACAAAAATTAGCCGGGCGTGGTGGTGGGTGCCTGTAATCCCAGCTACTCGGGAGGCTGAGGCAGGAGAGTCGCTTGAACCCGGGAGGCAGAGGTTGCAGTGAGCCGAGATCGTGCCATTGCACTCCAGCCTGGGCGATAAGAGCAAAACTCTGTCTCAAAAAAAAAAAGAGAGATATATATATATAAAATCTTTGTGTATCAGTCTTGTATTTGTAGCCTTGCTGAATGCACTTATTAGTTCCAATAATCTTTTAGTGGATTCCTTAGGCTTTTCTATATACAGGATTATACTTGCTTATATTTGCTCCTTCCTTTTCCATTTGGGTACCCTTTTATTTCTTTTTCTGTCCTAATTGCCCTGGCTGGAGTCTCCAGTACACTGTTGAATAGAAGTGGTAGGAGCAGACATCCTTGTCTTGTTCCTGACTTTGGAGAGAAAGTGTTCAGTCTTTCATCATTAAGTATGATGCTGGCTGTGGGTTTTTTATAGGTGCCCTGTATCAGGTGGAGGATGTTCCTTTCTATTCCAATTTGAAAGTTTTATCATGAAAGGGTGTTGGATTTTGTCAAATGCTTTTTCTCCATCTATTGAATGATCATGAGATTTTTTCTTTCTTTCTTTTTTCTTTTTAATACAGTCTCACTCTGTCACGCAGGCTGGAGTGCATTGGTACAAGCATGGCTCACTGCAACCTCCGCCTCCTGGGCACAAGTGATTCTCCTGTCTCAGCCTCCTGAGAAGCTGGAATCACAGGTGCGCCAGCATGCCTGGCTTGTTTGTTATTTTATTGATGTGATATACTGCATTTATTGACTTTCAGATATTAAACCAACCTGGCACCCCATCCCAGGGATAAAGCCTTCGTGATCATTGTGTATCATTCTTTTTTGTTTTTGTTTTTTGAGACGGAGTCTCACTCTGTTGCCCAGGCTGGAGTGCAATGGCGTGATCTCAGCTCACTGCAAGCTCTGCCTCCTGGGTTCCAGCGATTCTCCTGCCTCAGCCTCCCGGGTAGCTGGGATTACAGGTGCACACCACCATGCCTGGCTAATTTTTTGTATTTTTAGTAGAGACAGGGTTTCTCCATGTTGGCCAGGCTGATCTCAAACTCCTGACCTAAGGTGATCCACCCGCCTCAGCCTCCCAAAGTGCTAGGATTATAGGCGTGAGCCACCATGCCCGGCCTGTGGTGTATCTTTTTATTATTATTATTATTTGAGACAGAGCTTCACTCTTGTTGCCCAGGCTGGAGTACAATGGTGCGATCTCAGCTCACTGCAACCTCCACCTCCTGGGTTCAAGTGATTCTCCTGCCTCAGCTTCCTGAGTAGCTGGGATTACAGGCCTACAGCTAATTTTGTATTTTTAGTAGAGACGAGGCTTCTCCATGTTGGTCAGGCTGGTCTCGAACTCAGGACCTCAGGTGATCCACCCTCCTCGGCCTCCCAAAGTGCTGGGATTACAGGCGTGAACCACTGCATCCGGCCAGGTGTATCATTTTTATAATAATAGAATTCTTATTATTGTTTTAAGCCCCTAAATTTTGGGGTAATTTGCTAAGTGGCAATAGACAACTGGCTCAAGCTGCCTGTTATGGGGCCACAGACATCGCCTTGCTTCCTTAGCTCCCAGGTGAGTGTAGTCAAGACGGAGGCAGATGCCTTCTTGGGGGCCTGCTGTCTTGGCTGTAAGGGCCTTTTCTTTCCAGTGGCTTGTGGTGAGATGGTCTAACCTGGAGCTGGGGCCAGGGACTCCCTCTTCTGTCTGGTGAAATGGGTGTTGCAGCTGCAGCCAGGAGCATAGGGAGGCAGAGCTGGGATAGAGCCTGAGCTCGTCTCCTGGGTCTTCAAGTTCTTTCCTTGGTAGTGAGGGTTCAGGCTGGAGTCTCAGCTGTGCCCTCCCGTGGCCTTCACTTATGGTTAGGTACATGTGGGAAACAGATGTTGCCTATTCACATGAGGGGTCTAGGTTGCCTCCTGGAAAAAAGAATTCACCGCAAATAAAGAGAGAGTGAGGTCCTCAGCCTTGGTTGGTGCAAACCTCTGATGCTGGAGAGCAGAGTGATGCGGTTTGTAGCACTGGCCCACCGTGCAGGTTGTCCTCTGCTCCTTGGTCCTTAGTCTAAGGAAAGGGAGAGCGGGTGTCAACACTACAACCCTGGATCCCTGCAAGACACTGGCTGCCCCACAGAGATGCTTGTGTGTACAGAGAGCATCCGGGGGCCATGCGTTTGAAAGACTATTCCAAGCGAATGCAAGATTTTCTTTTTTTTTTTTTTTGAGACACGGTCTCGCTCTGCCACCCAGGCTGGAAGGCAGTAGTGCACGATCTCAGCTCACTGCAACCTCCGCCTCCCAGGTTCAAACGATTCTCCCACCTCATCCTCTTAAGTAGCTGGGATTACAGGCACATGCCATCACACCTGGCTACTTTTTGTATTTTTTAGTAGAGACAGGGTTTCACCATGTTGGCCTGGCTGGTCTCAAACTTCTGACCTCAAGTGACCCGCCTGCCTTGGCCTTCCAAAGTGCTGGGATTACAGGCGTGAGCCACCGCACCCAGCCCATATTTTCGAATGGGGATACAGTTCTAGCTGTTTTACTGATGTAGGCCACAGCATCCTTTGCCGAAATTCAGAGCCTATTACTCCCAGGCTGGTGAGGCTGATGGCCTGAGAAGCTAGATTTATTCACTCATTCAGAGCACCTGTTTTGTCTTCCTGCTCTTGACAAGGCCTGGGCCAGCGGGAGGCGGAAAGGCCTCCTTTCCCTTGAGAGCCTCACTGACCAGTGGAGGAGACAGAAAATCCTAATGATGAGCAGTAAGTGTCATAATAAAGATAAGCCAAGCCAAAAGGCTTAGCCAAGCCTGGCAGCTTCCTGGAGGAGGTGATGCGTGAAGTTTGCACTAGTAGGAGGTGGCATCAACAGGCCCATGGGGTGAGTATTGAAAGTTCAGAAAGCTGGGGATGGAGGGAGTTTGGAGCACTCTCTTCCTCCTTTTCATCTATCTCTGTCCACTTCCTCTTTCCCTTTCCCTTTCTTTCATTGCTTCTCTTTTCCCAGCATCCCCTCAGTTTGCCAGGCCCTCTCATTCCAATCTCTGTTCCCAGTTTTGGCCCATTGCTCACCAAAGCTAGGTCCCTGATAACTGTGGGTCCCTGTATTTATAGATTCCAAAGGAAAGGGGAGATTTGCCACACTGCTGTCTTGTGTTTTTTTTTTAAGACAGAGTCTCGCTTTGTCACCCAGGCTGGAGTGCAGTGGCGCAGTCTCGGCTCACTGCAAGCTCTGTCTCCCGGGTTCATGCCATTGTCCTGCCTCAGCCTCCCAAGTAGCTGGGACTACAGGTACGCGCCACCCGGCTAATTTTTTGTATTCTTAGTAGAGACGGGGTTTCACCGTGTTAGCCAGGATGGTCTTGATCTCCTGACCTTGTGATCCACCTGCCTTGGCCTCCCAAAGTGCTGGGATTACAGGCGTGAGCCACCACACCCGGGCTTCCACACTGCTGTCAAATCAGGAGAGCCCAGGTGAGGAGGCAAACTGGGCCTTTGCAGGCACAAATTCCTGACCTTTCTGGCGTAGCTACATCCATGTGGCACCAGCAGTCCTGAGCCCTGGAGCTGTGTGGATAGCGCACATCATATGCACATTTTGCTTAGTTTCAAAGCATTATTTTTTATTTCATTTTATTTATTTATTTGAGACAGTCTGGCTCTGTCACCCAGGGTGGAGTACAATGGCACAATCTCGGCTCACTGCAACCTCTGCCTCCGGGCTTCAAGTGATTCTTCTATCTCAGCCTCCTGAGTAGCTGGGATTACAGGCGCCCACCACCAAGCCCACACTCATTTTTATATTTTTAGTGGAGGTGGGGTTTCACCATGTTGGACAGGCTGGTCTCGAACTCGTGACCTCAGGTGATCTGCCTGCTTCGGCCTCCCAAAGTGCTGGGATTACAGGCATGAGCCACAGCACCTGGTGTATTTTTTATTTTTATTTCTTCTTTTATTTAGAGACAGTGTCTCACTCTGTGCCCCAGGCTGGAGTACGGTGGTTCGATCATGGCTCACCGCACCTTCAAACTCCTGAGCTTAAGCAATTCTCTCACCTCAGCCTCCTGAGTAGCTTGGACTACAGGTGCATGCCACCAAGCCTGGCTAATTAAAAAAAAATTTTTTTTTGTAGAGACGAGGTCTTGCTATGTTGCCCAGGCTGGTCTTGAACTCTTGGGCTCAAGCAATCCTCCCACCTCGGCCTCTCAAAAAGCTGGGATTTTTGAGCCACCATGCCCAGCCAGCAGTATTTTTTTTTTCTGATTATAAAAGCTATACGTCAGGCTGGGCGCGGTGGCTCACACCTGTAATCCCAGCACTTTGGGAGGCCAAGGGAGGCAGATCACAAGGTCAGGAGTTCGAGACCAGCCTGTCCAACATGGTGAAACCCCGTCTCTACTAAAAATATAAAATTAGTTGGGTGTGGTGGTGCGCACCTGTAATCCCAGCTACCCTGGAGGCTGAGGCAGGGGGATTGCTTGAACCCAGGAGGTGGAGGTTGCAGTGAGCCTAGATCGCGCCGCTGCACTCCAGCCTGGGTGACAGAGCGAGACTCCGTCATGGGGGGGGAGAAAGGTATACATCCCACTGCTTTTTCTTTTCTTATATTATTACTATGCAAGTGATACACTGCAGAAAAATTAATATACACGGATAAGACAGGGAGGTAATACAGCAGAGAGGATAGGAGCACAGAGTTCAGAGACACATGGGGCAGTGACTTAGCTTCTTTGTGTCTCAGTTTCCTCACTTAAAAAGTAAGTATAGGCTGGTTATGGTGGCTCATACCTATAATCTCAGCACTTTGGGAGGCCAAGATGGGAAGATTACTTGAGCCCAGGAGTTTGAGACCAGCCTGGGCAACATGGGGAGGCCCCCTCTCTAAAAAAAATTAAAAAATAAAAAATTAGCCAAACGTGATGTTGCACACCTGTAGTCCCAGCTACTCAGGAGGCTGAGGTGGGAGGATCACTTGAGCTGAGGAGGGCAAGGCTGCAGCGAGCTATGATTGCAACACTGCACTCCAGCCTGGGTGACAGAGAGAGTCCCTGTGTCTGCCTGCCCCGCCAAAAAGTAAGCATAATGATAATTTTTTATTGTTTTTGAGATGGAGTCTTGCTCTGTTGCCCAGGCTGGAGTGCAGTGGCATGATTTCAGCTCACTGCAACCTCTGCCTCCCGGGTTCAAGTGATTCTCATGCCTCAGCCTCCCGAAGAGCTGGGGCTACAGGTGCGCACCACCACACCCAGCTAATTTTTGTATTTTTAGTAGAGATGGGGTTTCACCATATTGGCCAGGCTGGTCTCGAACTCCTGACCTCGTAATCCACCCGCCTCGGCCTCCCAAAGTGCTGTGATTCCAGGTGTGAGCCACCGTGCCCGGCCAGCATAATGATCATTGCCAATTCACAGGCGCTCAGCGCATGGTATGTGCTCTGTTAGTGTTTGCTATTATTATTATTGGCATGTAGTGACAGAAAAAAGAAAGGAAAAAAGTTTACCTATAGTTCTATGAGCCCGAGATAAGTACACTGTTAAGCCTTTGAGATATAGCCTTCCACAGTTTTGCTATATGTACGTACTTTTTAAATATGGTCAGTTCCACAACGTGGTCTAAAATATCATAACTCTCATTTTCCTAATTAATTGTTCATGCTTGTGTATGCCTTATTATTATTATTTTTTTAGACGGAGTCTCACTCTGTCGCCCAGGCTGGAGTGCAATGTCGCAATCTTGCCCCATTGCAACCTCTACCTCCCGGGTTCAAGCAATTCTCCTGCCTCAGCCTCCGAAGTAGCTGGGACTACAGGCATGTGCCACCATGCCCAGCTAATTTTTGTATTTTTGGTAGAGGCGTGGTTTCACCATGTTGGTCAGGCTGGTCTCGAACTCCTGACCTCGTGATTCACCTTCCTCGGCCTCCCAAAGTGCTGGGATTACAGGCGTGAGCCACCACGCCGGGCTTGTGTATGCCTTATTAAAAAGAAATCCACGGCCAGGCATGGTGGCTCACGCTTGTAATCCCAGCACTTTGAGATGTCGAGGCAGGTGGATCGCTTGAGCCCAGGAGATAGAGGCTGCAGTGAGCTGCGATCACCGCTACTGCACTCTAGCCTGGTTGATAGAGTGAGACCCTGTCTCAAAAAACAAACAAACAAACAAAAACCATTCAGGATCTTGAGACCACCCTGTATCACCCAGAAACTTTGAGAGCCCACACCATGTGGGGCATAGGTCATGACCGCTATTTCCCATCATGACCACATGGTGTCGCCATTGAAGCCCGGTTGTAACCAGTCCCCAGGACTTGGCGGTAATGATGCTTTTTGAAATGGTGCTAACCTAAGCGAGAAGGGTTCCAGGCTTGAGATGTCAAGCTTGCTGTTCTCAGGGTTCAGCGGCTCTATTTCCTGCACACGTTCCACCATCTAGGGTGACTCCTAGCTCCAGGAGGCCTGGGTTAGGACAGCTTCTGACATCTGCCACCTTCTAGATCTAGAACCTAAAATTTTCCCTTCCTCTTTGGGAATCCACACCAGGAGCTCGTTTCAGCCCTGCAAGCATCAAGGCTGGGAGGTGGTTAGCCATCCGCGAAGACATGGTCTGCTTATCCCGTGGCCACTTTCTTTCTTTCTTTTTTTTTTTTTTTTTTTTGAGACAAAGTCTTGCTCTTGTCTCCCCAGGCTGGAGTGCGATTGCACAATCTCGGCTCACTGCAACCTCTGCCTCCTGGGTTCAAGCAATTCTCTTGCCTCAGCCTCCTGAGTAGCTGAGATTACTGGCGCCTGCCACCACGCCTGGCTAATTTTTGTATTTTTAGTAGAGACGGGGTTTCACCATGTTGGCCAGGCTGGTTTTGAACTCCTGGCCTCAAGTGATCCGCCCGTCTCGGCCTCCTAAAGTGCTGGGATTACAGGCGTGAGCCACCGTGCCCGGCCACCCCATGCCCCCTTTCTTTCCCGTTCTTCCTCAGAGACAGAGGTGGACTTCCCTGGCACTCACCTTCCCAGCTTCTCCTGCAGACGTGGCACCGATGTGTGACTCAACCTGGCCAGTGGGCTGTGAGGGAGCGCCAGCGGGGGAATTTCTAGGACAGATTTTCCTCCCTAATAAATACACATGAACACATTTTAGGATGAATCTCCTAACTTCTTATATGTGAGACGACAAGCCTCAAGATGGAGACTGTGGTAGCCAGCCTGCAAGAAGATCTCGTGGCAGGGCGTGGTGGCTCAGGCTGGTAATCCCAGCACTTTGGGAGGCTGAAGTGGGTGTATCACCTGAGGTCAGGTGTTCGAGACCAGCCTGGCCAACATGGAGAAACCCCGTCTCTACTAAAAATACAAAAATTAGCCGGGCGTGGTGGCAAGTGACTGTAATCCCAGCTACTTTTGGGAGGCTGAGGCAGGAGAATTGCTTGAACCCAGGAGGCGGAGGTTGCAGTGAGCTGAGATTGCACCACTGCATTCCAGCCTGGGCGACAAGAGCAAAACGACATCTCAAAAACAAAGCAAAACAAAAAAAAAATTGGCTTGAATAAAATACATAAATCTTCTTTTTTAAAAAAAGATCTCCCACAAGCTTTCCCTCCTAGTATTCATGCCCTTCCACGTGGAGGGGCAGAAGAGAGTATGGGAGCACAGAGCATAGACTGGCCTGTGTGGCCAATGGAATACAGCTGAGTACAGACCTAGGAGTCCAGGTCAGGAAAGATGCAGGCCAGACACAGTGGCTCATGCCTGTAATTCTGGCACTCTGAGAGGCCAAGGCAGGTGGATCACCTGAGGTCAGGAGTTCAAGACCAGCCTGGCCAACATGGTGAAACCCTGTCCCTACTAAAAATACAAAAACTAGCTGGGAGTGGTGGCATGCACCTGTAATCCCAGTGACTCAGGAGGCTGAGGTGGGAGAATCCCTTGAACCTGAGAGGTGGAGATTGCAGTGGGTGGAAATTGTGCCAGTGCACTACATCCTGGGTGACAGAGCAAGAGTCTGTCAGAAAAAAAAAAAAAAAAAAAAAGATGTTGCAGTTTCTGCCTTGGCCCCTAATGCATTGTTCCCCCTGCAGGAAACTAGCCACCATACTGCGAGGATACTCAAGCAGTCCTGTGGAGGGACCCATCTAGACAGGAGCCAGCAGGCAGCACCAACTTGCCAGCCATGTGAGTGAGGCCCCTTGGAAACAGAGCTCCCAGCCTCAGTCAAGACTTCAGGGGACTGCAGCCCTTCACTGCAACAAGAGACCCTGAGCCATAGTCCTGCATCTCAGCTGCTCCCAAATTTCTGACCACTGAAAAATGCAAGAGATAAATGACTACTGTTGTTTAAAGCCATGAGTTCTGGGGGGATTTGTTTTATAGCAATTAATTAAGTAATCAAAGGCCAACACTATAAATATTTCAGAGAGGAAAGATGAAAAACACTGAGTTTTTTCTGATGTCATGGAACCACCAAGTTAATCAACCCTGAAACTGCGTACTTCTTGATTTGCAGTGCAAGAGAATGAATGAACGTCCTGGCTTGGCTGCTGTTACTTCTGCTGTTACTTGCAGCTAAAAGCATCCTTATTGATTCATCACATAAAAGATGACTCCCTGGGGATTTCTGAAGAGTGATTCCTGGCTGGGTGCAGTGGCTCACGCCTGTAATCCCAGCACTTTGGGAGGCCGAGGCGGGCGGATCACGAGGTCAGGAGATCGAGACCATCCTGGCTAACACAGTGAAACCCCGTCTCTACTAAAAATACAAAAAATTAGTCGGGCGTGGTGGCGGGCACCTGTAGTCCCAGCTACTCAGGAGGCTGAGGCAGGAGAATGGCGTGAACCCGGGAGGTGGAGCTTGCAGTGAGCCGAGATCGCACCACTGCGCTCCAGCCTGGGTGACAGAGGGAGACTAGGCTCCATTTCAAAAAAAATAAGTGATTCCTAAGTGACTTCCTGTGACCTTCTATTCTTTTTCTTTTTTTTTTTTTTGAGTAAGGGTCTTGCTCTGTCACTGAGGCTGGAGTACAGTGACGCAATCACAGCTCACTACAGCCTCAACCTCCTTGGCTCAAGCAATCCTGCAATCCTCCTGCCTCAACCTCCTGAGTAGCTGGGACTACAGGCACACCACCACCATGGCTGTCTAATTTTTTTTTTTTTTTTTGCAGTGATGGGAATCTCACTATGTTGCCCAGGCTGGTCTCAAACTCCTGGGTTCAAACAGTCCTCTCACCTTGGCCTCCCAAACTGTTGGAATTACAGGTGTGAACCACTGTGTCCAGCCTGTCACCTCCTATTCTGTGAGGCCGGACATTTCTTTTGTTAAAAAAAGGGACATAAATTTAAACTCTGATGGGAGCCACTCTGGAAGGGTCTCCACTAAAAATCATCTCAAATGAGCTTTTTTTTTTTTTTTTTTTCCTGAGATGGAGTTTCGCTCTTGTTGCCCTGGCTGGAGTGCAATGGTGCGATCTTGGCTCACTGCAACCTCTGCCTCCTGGGTTCAAGGGATTCTCCTGCCTCAGCCACCCAAGTAGCTGGGATTACAGGCACCGCCACCATGCCCAACTTATTTTTTTGTATTTTTAGTAGAGACGGGGTTTCACCATGTCGGCCAGACTGGTCTCGACCTCCTGACCTCAGGTGATCGGCCTGCCCTGGCCTCCCAAAGTGCTGAGATTACAGGGGTGAGCCACCGCGCCTGGCCTCCAATAAGCGTCTGTATCGGAATTCACTTGAAAAAGCAGCCAAATAAGCTATGACTGGCCAGTTCACAAGTTTTTCTTTAATGTATTTTTATTATTTTTACCTGAATAGAATTATCCTGGACATGGATTTTGTAGGCTTTTGTTTATTTTTCACCATCAAATTCTGAACACCTTTCAGATCAACATAGATTAACATGACGTGCAGGGCTGTCTGGTGCCTTGTTGTAGGGAGGTACCATAATTTATTTATTAATTTAATTTTTTTTTTTTTGAGACAGAGTTTCACTCTTGTCACCCAGGCTGGAGTGCAATGGCAGGATCTCAGCTCACCACAACCTCCGCCTCCCGGGTTCAAGTGATTCTCCTGCCTCAGCCTCCCAAATAACTGGGATTACAGGCATGCGCCACCATGCCCAGCTAATTTTGTATTTTTGGTAGAGACGGGGTTTCTCCATGTTGGTCAGGATGGTCTCGAACTCCTGACTTCAGGTGATCTGCTTGCCTCGGCCTCCCAAAGTGCTGGGATTACAGGCGTGAGCCACCGTACCTGGCCTGGAGGTACCGTAATTTATTTAACCATCCCCTGAAGCTGGGAATCTAGAATGTTGCCACTGTTTTGATATTACAATAACCCCATTTACTTTTTTTTTATTGTGGTAAAATAATATAGAATTTACAATTTAGCTTTTTTTTTTTTTTTTTTTTTTTTTTTTTTTTTTGAAACAGAGTCTTGCTCTGTCGCCCTGACTGGGGTGCAGTGAAACGATCTCGGCTCACTGCAACCTCTGCCTCCCGAGTTCAAGCGATTCTCTTGCTTCAGCTTCCCAAGTAGCTGGGATTACAGGCAGATGCCACCACGCCCAGCTAATTTTTGTATTTTGTGTTTTGTATTTTTTTTGACGGAGTCTCACTGTCTCCCAGGCTGGAGTGCAGTGGCGTAATCTCAGCTCACTGCAAGCTCCGCCTCCCAGGTTCACGCCATTCTCCTGCCTCAGCCTCCTGAGTAGCTGGGACTACAGGTGCCTGCCACCACACCTGGCTAATTTTGTTTTTGTATTTTTAGTAGAGACGGGGTTTCACCATGTTAGCCAGGATGGTCTCAATCTCCTGACCTCGTGATCCGCCCGCCTCTGCCTCCCAAAGTGCTGGGATTACAGGCATGAGCCAGCGTGCCCGGCTAATTTTTGTATTTTTAGTAGACACAGGGTTTCTTCATTTTGGTCAGGCCAGTCTCGAACTCCTGACCTCAGGTGATGCGCCTGCCTCGGCCTCCCAAAGTGCTGGGATTACAGGTGTGAGCCACTGCGCCTGGCCTCAATTTAACCATTTTTAATGTGAGGCATTAAATGTGCTCACATTGTTGTGCAACCATCACCACTCTCCATCTGTGAAACTTTTTCATCATCCCCAACTGAAACTCTGTACCCATTAAGCAATAACCCCATTTCTCACTCGCCCCCATTCGGTCCCTCCTAACCTCTATTCTACTTTTGGTTTCTGTAAATTCACATATTCTAGTCCAGGCGCCATGGCTCTCATCTGTAATCCCAGTACCTTGAAAGGCCTGAGGTGGGCAGATTGCTTGAGCTCACGAGTTTGAGACCAGCCTTGGCAACATGGCGAAACCCTGTCTCTACAAAAAATGCAAAAAATTAGCCAGCATGGTGGCGTGTGCCTGTAGTCCCAGCTACTCAGGAGGCTGAGGTGGGAGGATGGATTGAACCTGGGAGAAGGAAATTGCAGTGAGCTGAGATTGTGCCACTGTACTCCAGCCTGGGTGACAGAGCCAGACCTTGTCATTCATAAATAAATAAATAAATAAATAAATGGCCGGGCGCGGTGGCTCAGGCTTGTAATCCCAGCACTTTGGGAGGCCAAGGCAGGAAGATCACCTGAAGTCAGAAGTTCGAGACCAGCCTGGCCAACATGGCAAAATCCCATCTCTACTAAAAATGCAAAAATTAGCTGGGTGTGGGGGGCACGTGCCTGTAATCCCAGCTACTCAGGAGGCTGAGGCGGGAGAATCGCTTGAACCTGGGAGGTGGAGGTTGCAGTGAGCTGAGATCGTTCCACTACACTCCAGCCTGGGTGACAGGGTGAGACTCTGTCTCAAAAAGAAACAAATAAATAAAATTAAATTAAAATTAATAATTAATTTAAAAATTCACTTATTCTGTAAATGTCATATAAGTAGAATCATTCAATCAATATTTGTCTTTTGCATCTGGGTAATTTCACTCAGCATGATGTCTTTTTTTTCTTTTTCTTTTTTTGGAGACAGGGTCTTGCTCTGTCACCCAGGCTGGAGTGCAGTGGCATGGTCATGGCTCACTGCAGCCTCGAACTCCTGGCCTCAAGCCATCCTCCCACCTCAGCCTCCCCAGTAGCTGGTTTTACAGGTGTGAGCCACCGCAACTGGCCAGTTGGATATACTCTAGTGCTGCACTCCTGGCTAACACCCAGCCTCCCTGACTTGCCCAACTATTGGGAGTTCTGGCCTCACAAACCCCTCCCTAGTCCCTGACTGGCTCTGAAAACCACCACAGCGTCTCTTCCTTGTTGGGTAAAGGTGAGGGCTGGACCCTGGAAAGGTCCTGTTTGGGGCAGCAGCTGCTGGGTGGGGGCTGCCAAGGTCCTCACTGCTGTGTGGTTTGTATGAGTGTGTGTGAGTGGGGGTGTGGGTGCTTGTGTGCCCACCTCCTCCTCATGCACTCACACTTGTGGATGTAGCTCGGCCCACTACTCTTTGGTTCTGAGGGCAGGGGCTGAGAACAAAGTTTCATCTACGTGTGCTGGGGAAAACCCCATTATATTTAACACTCACAATACTTCCTCCATACCAAGCATAGTTCTAGGCACTTTTCAAACATCATCGTATTCAAGCCACAACAGTCCCATGAGGTGTGTACTATTTTTATCCCCATTTTATTTGTTTTATATTTATTTACTTTCAAGACAGAGTCTTACTCTGTCGCCCAGGTGGGAGTGCAGTGGTGCGATCACAGCTCACTGCAGTCTTGATCTCCTGGGCTCAGGTGATCCTGAGATTACAGGCATGCACCACCATCCTTGGCTAATTTTTGTATTTGTATTTTTATTAACAATTTTTTTTTTTAGTAGAGACGGGGTTTCACCATGTTGGTCAGGCTGGTCTCAAACTCCTGACCTCAGGTGATCCACCTGCCTCAGTCTCCCAAAGTGCTGGGATTACAGGCGTGAGCCACCGCGCCTGGCCTTAATTTTTGTATTTTTTAGTAGAGACGGGGTTTCGCCATGTTGCCCAGGCTGATCTCCAACTCCTGAACTCAAGCGATCTGCCTGTCCTGGCCTCCCAAAGTAATGGGATGACATTCATGAGCCACTGTGCTTGGCCATCCCCATTTTGTAGGTGAGAAAATTGAGATAGAGGTTGGGTGATCTGCCTGAGATCCTATGGCCAGTGAGCAGTGAGTCTAGCTGCAGAGTACAGGATCTGAAGCAGGATGCGAGACCACCTGCATGTGCGCATGGATGATCTTGAACTTCCCCTTCTTTCACCAACTGCAGACCCCATGCGGGTGGTCACCGAGATGGTATGCGGCTGAACCAAGCAGTGGATGCCAAGGACCTTGTCATCATCACCACCACAATAACAATACACTCAGTGTTTGTCACATGACAAGCTCTATGTTAGAAACAGTATGTGTATCTACATTAGTTCATCCTCACAGTTAACCCCTGAAACACCGTCATATTAGTCTCTCTCTTTTTTTTTTTTTTTTTTTTGTGACTGACTGAGTCTTGCTCTTGTTGCCCAGGCTGGAGCACAGTGGGGCGATCTCGGCTCACTGCACCCTCCACCTCCTGGGTTCAAGGGATTCTCCTGCCTCAGCCTCCTGAGTAGCTGGGATTACAGGCATGCACCACCACGCCCAGCTAAGTTTTTGTATTTTTAGTAGAGACGGGTTTCACCATGTTGGCCAGACTGGTTTCGAACTCCTTACTTCAGGTGAGCTGCCTGCCTCGGCCTCCCAAAGTGCTGGGATTACAGGCGTGAACCACAACGCCCAACCCATCTTATTATTCTCTATCACAAATGAGAATACTGGTTGGGTGCAGTGGCTCATGCCTTAATCCCAGCACTTTGGGAGGCCGAGGCAGGCAGATCACCTGAAGTCAGGAGTTCGAGACCAGCCTAGTCAGCATGGCGAAAGCCTGTCTCTGCTAAAAATACAAAAAATTATCCGGGCATGGTGGCTCATGCCGGTAATCCCAGCACTTTGGCAGGGCAAGGCAGGCAGATCACCTGAAGTCAGGAATTCGAGACCAGCCTGGTCAGCATGACGAAAGCCTGTCTCTACTAAAGATACAAACAATTATCCAGGTATGGTGGCTCACGCCTGTAATCCCAGCGCTTTGGGAGGCCGAGGCAGGCGGATCATCTGAAGTCAGGAATTTGAGACCAGCCTGGTCAGCATGGCAAAACTCTGTCTCTACTGAAAATACAAAAAATTATCCGGGCATAGCAATACGTGCCAGTAGTCCCAGCTATTCGGGAGGCTGAGGCAGGAGAATGGCTTGAACCCAGGAGGCGGAGGTTGCAGTGAGCTGAGATTGCACCGTTGCTCTCCAGCCTGGGGCGACTCTGTCTCTAAACAAGAAAACAAATGAGAACTCGGAGGCTCACAGAGGTTAGAGACTTGCCTGAGGCACACAACTAGAAAACAGCAAAATTTGATTTTGAATCCAGGCCGGTCAGACTGTAAAGCTCCTACTTTTTTGTTTGTTTGCTTTGACTTTTTTTTTTAAAGAAATAGGATCTTGCTGTGTTGCCCAGGTTGTTCTCAAACTCCTGGGCTCAAGCAATCCTCTTACCTCTGCCTCTCAAGTAGCTGAAACTACAGGCACCAGCCATCAAGCCCGGCTTCTTTAACATTTTTTAAAAATTGAGGTAATTACATTACTTAAAATTGTAACCATTTTAAAGGATATAATTCAGTGGCATTTGGTACATTCAGAGTGTTGTGACACTATCACCTCTATCTAGTTTTGAAACATTTTCATCGCTCTCCAAGGGGACTCTCTTCCCATTAAGCATTTTCTTCTCCTCTTAGCCCCTAGGAACCATTTACTTTCTGTTTCTGCAACTGTACCTGTGCGGGATATTTTCTATCAATGGAATCATACAATATGTGGCCTTCTGTGTCTGGTGTCTTTCACTTAGCATAATGTTTTCTTTTTTTTTTTTCGAGACGGAGTCTCACTCTGTAGCCCAGGCTGGAGTGCAGTGGCACAATCTCGGCTCACTGCAACCTCCACCTCCTAGATTCAAGCCATTCTCCTGCCTCAGCCTTCTGAGTAGCTGGGATTACAAGTGCGGTGCCACCACACCCGGATTATTTTTGTATTTTTAGTAGAGATGGAGTCTCACCATGTTGATCAGCCTGGTCTCAAACTCTTGATCTCAGGTGATCTGCCTGCCTCGGCCTCCCAAAGTGCTGGGATTACAGGCGTGAGCCACCATGCCCAGCCAGCATAATGTTTTTAAGGTCTGTCCGTGTTGTAGCATGAATCAGTACTTCCTTCCTCTTTATGACTGGATACTATTCCATTGTATGATTATGCCACATTTTCTTGACCCATTTATCATATGGGCGTTTAAGCTGTTTCCACCTTTTGGCTGTTATGAACAGTGCTGCCATGAATATTTATGTGCAAGTATTTGTTTGAGTCTTTGTTTTCTTTTCTTTTCTTTTTTTCTTTTTTTGAGACAAAGTGACAAAGTTGCTCTGTTGCCCAAGCTAGAGTACAGTGGTCTTATCTTGGCTCATTGCAACCTCTCCCTCCAGGGTTCAAACAATTGTCATGCCTCAACCTCCCGAGTAGCTGGGACTACAGGTGTGCGCCACCACGCCCTGCTAAATTTTTTGGATTTTTTAGTACAGACGGGGTTTCACCACGTTGGTCAGGTTGATTTCAAACTCTTTTTTTTTTTTGAGATGGAATCTCGCCCTGTCGCCCAGGCTGGAGTGCAGTGGCGTGATCTCGGCTCAGTGCAAGCTCCGCCTCCCTGGTTCATGCCATTCTCCTGCCTCAGCCTCCCGAGCAGCTGGGACTACAGGCGCCCACCACCATGCTTGGCTAACTTGTTGTATTTTTAATAGAGGTAGGGTTTCACCATGTTAGCCAGAATGGTCTCTATCTCTGACCTTGTGATCCACCTGCCCCAGCCCCAAAGTGCTGGGATTACAGATGTGAGCCACCGCGCCCAGCCTTGAACTCTTGACCTCAAGTGATCCGCCTGCCTTGGCCTCCCAAAGTGCTGAGATTAGAGGCCCAAAAGAGTCTTTGTTTTCAATTCTTTTTTTTTTTTTTTTTTTTGAGACAGAGTCTTACTCTGTCGGCCGGACTGGAGTGCAGTGGTGCAATCTAGGCTCACTGCAATCTCTGCCACCCAGGTTCAAGTGATTCTCCTGCCTCAGCCTCCCAAGTAGCTGGGATTACAGGTGCCTGCCACCGTGCCTGGATAATTTTATTATAGTTTTAGTAGAGACAGGGTTTCACTGTCTTGGCCAGGCTGGTCTTGAACTCCTGACTTCATGATCCACCTGCCTCGGCCTCCCAAAGTGCTGGGATTACAGGTGTGAGCCACTGCACCTGGACTGTTTTCAGTTCTTTTGGATATATACCTAGGATTGGAATTGCAGGGCCATATGGTAATTTTATGTTTAACCTTTGGAGGAACTGCCAAACTTTGTTCCACTGTGGCTGCCTTATTTCACATTCCCAGCAATGCATGAGGCTTTCAATCTCTCCACCAATGTTTGTTATTTCCTCTCTCTCTCTTTTTAAAATTATAGCCATCTTAGTGGATATGAACTCATATCTTATGGTGGCTTCAATCTGCATTTTCCTAATGACTTGTGATGTTGAACATTTTTTTTTTTTTTTTTCCTGAAAGGGAGTCTCGCTCTGTCACCCAGGTTAGAGTGCAGTGGTGTGATCTCAGCTCACCGCAACCTCTGCCACCCGGGTTCAAGCAGTTCTCCTGCCTCAGCCTCCTAAGTAGCTGGGATTACAGGCACATGCCAGCACGCCTGGCTAATTTTTGTATTTTTAGTAGATATGCAGTTTCACTATATTGGCCAGGCTGGTCTTGAACTCCTGACCTTGTGATCCACCCACCTAAGCCTCCTAAAGTGCTGGGATTACAGGCGTGAACTACTGTGCCTGGCCTGAACATATTTTTATGTGCTTGTTGTTCACCTGTGTATCCTCAGAGAAATGTCTATTCAACTCCTTGGCCCATTTTTGTCCCCCTGATGTTTTTTTTTTCTTTAGAGGTGGGGTCTCACTCTGTTGCCCAAGCTGGAGTACACTGGCACAATTATAGCTCACTGTGGCCTCAGCCTCCTAGGCTCAAGTGATCCTCCCGTCTCAGCCTCCAGAGTAGTTGGCACTACAAGTCCATGCCACTATGCCCGGCTCTTCACCCATTTTTAAATTGATTTGTCATTTTATGCTTTAACTTTTTGTTTAGACATAATTTATAACTTATAGAAAGTTTATCATATAGTACAAAGAAACCCTTATAATCTTTACCCAGATTCATCTGTTATTAATATTTGCCCCATTTGCTTTCTTACTATACATATCTAACATTTTTTCCTGAACCGTTTGAGAATGAGTGGCATACATCATGGCCCTGTACCCCTAGATACTTCAGATAAGGATATTTACTTATTTACTTACATAACCGTAGTTCATGGATGCTGATGTGCTATTTCTTCCTGAGCCGGTTTTATCAATTGATCCAGTACAGGAGCGAGGTTGGGTTCCTGTGCTGCCCTTAATTGTCTTATTGTCTTTTTTTTTTTTTTTTTTTTTTTTTTTTTTTAGAGACAGAGTCTTGTTCTGTCGCCCAGGCTGGAGTGCAGTGGCACGATCTTGGCTCATTGCAACCTCTGCCTCCTGGGTTCATGTGATTCTCCTGCCTCAGCCTCCTGAGTAGCTGGGATTACAGGCACACACCACCACACCCGGCTAATTTTTTGTGTATTTTTAGTAGAGACATGGTTTCACTATGTTGGCCAGACTGGTCTCGAACTCCTGACCTCGTGATCCGCCTGCCTCAGCCTCCCAAAGTGCTGGGATTACAGGTGTGAGCCACCGCGCCCGGCCTGTCTTGTCTCTTTTGTCTCTTTTAATCCAAAACAGTCCCTCAGAATTTTTTTTTTTTTTTTTGAGACACAGTTTTGCTCTTGTTGCCCAGGCTGGAGTATAATGGCGTGATCTCGGCTCACCACAACATTTGCCTTCCGGGTTCAAGCGATTCTCCTGCCTCAGCCTCCCGAGTAGCTGGGATTACAGGCATGCACCACCATGCCCAGTTAATTTTGTATTTTTAGTAGAGACGGGGTTTCTCCATGTTGGTCAGGCTGGTCCCAAACTGCCGACCTCAGGTGATTCACCCTCCTTGGCCTCCCAAAGTGCTGGGATAACAGGCATGAACCACTGCGCTCGGCTCCCTCAGTCTTTCTTAGTCTTTCATGTCTCTGACATTTTTGAATATACAGTCCCTTTAAAGAAATAGTGTTTCTCAATTTGGGCTTGTCTGATGTTTTTTCATTTTAAAAATTAAAAAAAATTTTTTTTTTGAGATGGGTCCTTGCTTTGTCACCCAGCCTGGAGTGCAGTGGCACGAACACGGCTCACTGCAGCCTCGACTTCCCAGGCTAAGACAATCCTTCCTGCCTCAGCCTCCCAAGTAGCTGGGACTATAGACGCACACCACCACACCCGGCTATGTTTTTTTTTTAATTTTTTATTTTTTTAGTATTTTTGTAGCAATGGGGTTTCCCCATGTTGCCCAGGCTGGTCACAAACTTCTGGGCTCGGATGATCCTCCTGCATTGGCCTCCCAGTGTCAGGATTACAGGCGTGAGCCACCGCGTCCGGCTGATGTCTTCTCATGATGAGATTCCGGTTGTGCCTTCCCGGCTGGAATGCCGCATAGATGATGCTGTGACCTGCGAAGACCTTCACATCTGGAGGCACACAACAACCTCCTGCCTCTCACAGGTGATTTATTTTAACTCCTCGGTCAAGATGTCTGATTCCTCTACTGTATAGTTACTCTTTTTCCTTTTGTTACTAATAAGCAATCTATCAAGAGATGCTTCGTGACCATGCTGACACCCTGCCCCTCACTGAAGTCTTCCCCCCAGATTTAGCCCCCACTGATGAGTTTTGCACACAGGCTGTCTTCTTGTGGGCAGCCCCCTCTGCTACCTTTGTTTCTCCGGGAAGGACCTTAGATCCCGGGTAGGTGCTCGTCCTGCCTGGCAGTCGAGTGCAATGCTGCTGTCTTGGCCAACGCCCAGCCTTCCTCATTTGCCCCAGTTTCAAGGCGTTGGTTCACAGTCCCGTACGGGCAGCTAGACCATCTCACAGCAAGCAGCACTCTGGGAGGCCCGTCTCATTTCCTGCCCTGGAAGCTTCCCTTCCTCACTGCAGCCACTGCAGCTGCAGGCTGGATCAAGGGGACCACAGAGTTGTCCAGTCCCCCAGGGTGGGGGTGCCAGGAGCCCTTCTCCTCCGTAGCAGGTCTCAGAGGCTGACAATGGGGAAATCGCACTGGTGAGCCTGCCGTGGGCTCAGGAGGAACCTGTGATAAGATGCCCAACAGTTAGGGCAGCTGCTTTGAGGTTTGAAGCCTGGGAGCCCACAGGAAGTGACTTGGTGCTGAGCTGATGTTGCTTCGTCCCGGCGCCGGTCTCAGGCCAGGAGCTGCAGGCTGGCATGGCTGGGGGGATGTCAGCGGAGTGCCCTGAGCCTGGGCTGCAGGGCCAGTCCCCAGGGCCAGGCAGGCAGTGTCCCCCTCCCATCACGCCCGCCTCCTGGAGCCTGCCCCGGTGGAGGGCCTACGTGGCTGCCGCCGTGCTCTGCTACATCAACCTCCTGAACTACATGAACTGGTTCATCATCGCAGGTGAGGAGGGGACGGCCACCCTGGGCAGTACCTGCTGCTCTGCCCGCCAGCCAGGGGCTGCAGATCCACGGTGACCTTCCAGCCATCACCCATCTTTCTGCTCCTGGGCCCGTCTCTGGTGTTCTCACCTCTGGAGGTGGTTTTCAGCTGTGCCCGAATCGGGGAGGACCAACTGATGTTCCCAATCCAGCCTCAACTAAGAAGGGACACAGGCTGGGCATGATGGCTCCCGCTTATAATTCCAGCACTTTGGGAGGCTGAGGCAGGAAGATTGCTTGAGCCCAGCAATCTTGGGCAACCACCTGGACAACATAGTGAGACTCTGTCTCTATTTATTTATTTATTTTTTTGAGACAGAGTCTCGCTCTGTCGCCCAGGCTGGAGTGTAGTTGTGCAATCTCAGCTCACTGCAACCTCCGTCTCCCGGGTTCAAGTGATTCTCCTGCCTCAGCCTCCCGAGTAGCTGGGATTACAGGCATGCACCACCACGTCCGGCTAATTTTTGTATTTTGAGTAGAGGACTAGGGATGGGGTTTTACCATGTTAGTCAGGCTGGTCTCGAACTCCTGACCTCAGGTGATCCGCCCACCTCAGCCTCCCAAAGTGCTGGGATTACAGGCGTGAGCCACCGCGCCCGGCCTTTTTTTTTTCTTGAGATGGAGTCTCACTCTGTTGCCCAGGCTGGAGTGCAGTGGCGCGATCTCGGCTCACTGCAACTTCTGCCTCCCGGGTCCAAGCGATTCCTATCTCCGCCTCCTGAGTAGCTGTGACTACAGGTGCATGCCACCATGCCAGGCTAGTTTTTGTATTTTTAGTAGAGACGGGGTTTTGCCATGTATGCCAGGCTGTCTCGAACTCCAGACCTCAGGTGATCCGCCTGCCTCGGCCTCCCACAGTGCTGGGATTATAGGCATGAGCCACCGCACCCAGCCGAGACTCTGTCTCTATTTAAAAAATTAAAAATATTTTAGGGCTGGGTGCGGTGGCTCAGGCCTGTAATCCCAGCACTGTGGGAGGCCAAGATGGGCAGATCACTTGAAGTGAGGAGTTTGTGACCAGCCTGGGCAACATGGTGAAACCCCGTCTCTACTAAAACTACAAAAATTAGCTGAGCATGGTAGCGGGCACCTGTAATCTCAGCTACTGGGGAGGCTGAAGCAGAGAATTGCTTGAACCTGGGAGGTGGATGTTGCAGTGAGCCAAGATCCCACCATTGCACTCCAGTCTGGGCGACAGAGCAAGGCTCTGTCTCAAAAAAAATAAAAAAATAAAAACAAATAAATAAATATTTTTAAAAATTAAGAGAGGGCACAGTAGGGGTGGGGCCAGAGACATAGTGAGGGGTGGGTGGGTGAGGACAGCAGGGAGGACTTCCAGGCAGAGGCCTCGAGGTTCTGGGTGGAGGACAGGATAGACTGGGCCAGGCAAGAATAGCTTCTGCTGGCTGTGTTTCTAGGACAACAGGCTGCTCGCAAACATCCTGCCTGCCTTCTTGCAGGCCTCAGGGCTCAACCTGCTTCTGTCTTCTGTCACTCATTCACTCACTCACTCATTCATTCATTCAAGACTGATCAGGGGCCAGGCGCGGTGGCTCACGCCTGTAATCCCAGCACTTTGGGAGGCGGAGGTGGGTGGATCACCTGAGGTTAGGAATTTGAGACCAGCCTGGCCGACGTGGTGAAACCCCGTCTCTACTAAAAACATAAAAATTAGCCGAGTGTGGTGGCAGGCGCCTGTAATCCCAGCTACTCGGGAGGCTGAGGCAGGACAATCGCTTGAACCTGGGAGGCAGAGGTTGCAGTGAGCTGAGATCATGCCACTGCACTCCAGCCTGGGCGACAGAGCGAGACTCTGTCTCAAACAACAACAACAACAATAACAACAACAGCTGATTGAGGCTCCACTTGCTCTTCTCTTCTTGTCATGCATTCATTCACTCACTCATTCATTCAAGACCGGCTGAGCACTAACTGTGGACAGGACCCCCTGGTGGCTGCCGCGAACCCAGGGAGGAAATCGGACTTGTAGTTCCTGAACTCAGGAACGACCATCTCATGGGGCAGAGATAGAGGCTGGTTGATGGCAATCCTGCGAGGCAGAGAGGTGCGGCCAGACAAGGGGGAGGCACAGGCTGGGCTGGGAGCTCAGGAGGGTGCCTGCAGCTGCCAGGCATCTCTGAGACCTGGGCATCGGTCTGTCAGTTACCAGCTCAGCATGCCAGAGAGTGGCTGTGGAATCATGAAACTCTAGGGGCTGTAGAGCCATCCCCAGACCTGGTTATCGTCTTTGAGCAGCTCAGAGGTCAGGAGCTTCTCTTCCTCACTTGAGGTCAGGAGTTCGAGACCAGCCTGGGTAACATAGAAAAACCTTGTCTCTACAAAAAATTTAAAAAATTAGCCAGGGACAGTGATGTCTTCAGCCTCTCAAGAGGCTGAAGCGGGAGGATTGCTTGAGGCTGCAGTGAGCCCTCTAGCCTGAGTGACAGAGCAAGATCTTATCTCAAACCCCTAAAGACAAAAAGCCAAAACAAAGCAAAACAAAATACACAAAACAAACCCCAAAGGGGTGTATGGGGTGAGAGCAGAGCTTCTTGGGTGCCAGACTGGGAGCTTGGACTTTCTGCCTTGGGCAATGGGGAGCCATATAATTGGATTTGAGGCCCTGATGGAGGCAAAATGAGCCAGGGAGTCAGTTCAGAGGCTGCTGTAGTGGATCAGGCCAAAGCTAAGGAGGTACCTGAGTTGGAGTATGGGCCGAGGGCGCACAAAGGCGGGAAGGAGCAAGAGGTGAATGGGAGCCAGGAATCACCAGTGCGGAGCTCCCTGAACCCAGGAGCCTGGGGACCCGCTATCTCTGCCGCTAGCCCTGGAGGTCCCTGGCTGGGCCCTAAGACCCTGAGTCTTGCCTGTCCAGGTCCCTTCCCCATCAGCACTTCCTCTGTATGTGCAAGAAAGGGGGCCGTGGTTACTGTGGGGATAGAGACCTGGAGAAGTGAAACTGCTGAGCATCTGGGAACTGGTGGGGGTAAACAGCTAAAATGTTCTTGCAGGAAACAGCTCTTATGGCGCCAGGGTGGTAGACTACAGGTAACAGCAAGGGTGGGTGCGTGCTTGGCTCTGAGTTGCCTCTAGAGCACCATGGGGCTGGGAGGAGTCCAGGAGGAGATAAAACAAGGGAATGAGTCCTCATTCCTGAAAATGCAAGATGGGCACAATTTGGAGCATTTTCATTTAGCTATTTATTTTGCTTACCCGTGTTGTCTACTTTTTTTCTTTCCAATGACTGTCTTCTTTGTGTATTTAAAATAATAAAAGGGGGACTTTGAGAGGCCGGGGCAGGTGGATCACCTGAGGTCAGGAGTTCGAGACCAGCCTGGCCAACATGGTGAAACCCAGTCTCTACTAAAAATACAAAAATTAGCCAGGCGTGATGGCGGATACCTGTAATCCCAGCTACTCAGGAGGCTGAGGCAGGAGAATTGCCTGAACCCATGAGGCAGAGGTTGCAGTGAGCTGAGATCGCATCATTGCACTTCAGCCTGGATGAAAGAGATTCAGTCTCATAAAAAGAAATAAAATTAAATTGAAAAAACATAAAATATTAAAAGGGGGAAAAGACATACCAGTTTGTATGCCAGGTTGTGGTGGCAACTGGGGACAAATTAAATGTCTAAACAAAGATTCCTTTTTTTTTTTTTTTTTTGGAGATGGAGTCTCACTCTGTCGCCCGGGGCTGGAGTGCAGTGGCACGATCTCAGCTCACTGCAACCTCCACCTCCCAGGTTCAAGCGATTCTCCTGCCTCAGCCTCCTGAGTAGCTGGGACTACAGGGCTGTGCCACCACACCTGGCTAATTTTTTGTATTTTTTAGTAGAGATGGGATTTCACTGTGTTAGTCACGATGGTCTTGATCTCCTGACCTCAAGATCTGCCGGCCTCGGCCTCCCAAAGTGCTGGGATTACAGGCGTGAGCCACCGCGCCCTGCCCTAAACAGATTTCTTGCTTTGCTCCTCTGATCCCTTGATCTTCATGTGCATGGGGCAGGTCTTGGAGGTGCGCACGCAGGGCTTTCTTGGTGTGGGTGTTTCTGCGGGGAACCGCTTGGGGACTTCTGCTCCCTTCTGTGGTTCTGGGTGTGCGGACAGGCTGCCTCTGGCTGAGATTTGAGCCCCAGCTCCCCTAGCTTCAGACAGGCAATCTTGGGCTGCTAGAGCCTCTGTTTCCTCATCTGTAGAATGGGGGCAATGAGAGTCCCCCCCCTTTTAGGATTACAACTGCGAGTGTACAGCTCAGGGCCTGGCTGTCAGTCACCTCTTGACTCATGAAAGTGATGATTGTTCTTCATAATAATGACAGGGCCAGAGCCGCAGGGCTGACATGAGCAGGTGCTGCAGACCTGGACCCTTTCTGAGACACCACCAAGAGGCTATCAGGAAACAGACCCTCGTGTTTGGAAGATCCACTTTCTCTCTCTGCATTAGGCTGGGTGCCCACTGCTGTGCCTCTGGAAGAACAGGCTTGTGTGTGCCCATGTGTGCAAGCCAAGACACGTTCGTCTTTGTATGTACATGTTCATTTATGCATGTCCAGTGTTTGTGCACGAGTGAGGCCGCTGTGCTGCACAGCTCCAGGGACTTCCGTTTACACAGCGGCCTAAGTAAAGGGCTGTGCACTGCGCAGCGACAGGGGGCTGCCACCCCTCTGACTGCAGTGTGGATGGCAGCCCAGAGCCTGTGCATACACGGGCAGGCCTCTGGGTGTGTCTTTATGGGTACATCTCACTGCACATGTGTCTGTGTGTCTGGGTGTATGAGGCTGGGTGTACATGTCTGTGAGTGTGAGTTCCTCTGTGTGTGTGTGTGTGTGTGTGTGTGTGTGTATTTGTGCCTCTGCAGGTGTGTTTCTCTGGGTATGCCTGTTTGTATCTATTTATATCTGTGTTCCCACATGAAGAGGAGGGAAGGAGCCGTGTGGCTGCGTGCTTGTGTGGCAGTGTGTGTGTGTGTATGTCTGTGCCTTTGGGATGCTTGTTTCTTTCTTTCTTTTTTTTTTTTTGAGACGGAGCTTTGCTCTTGTTGCCCAGGCTGGAGTGCAATAGCGCGATCTTGGCTCACTGCAACCTCCACTTCCCAGGCTCAAGCGATTCTCCTGCCTCAGCTTCCCAAGTGGCTGGGATTACAGGCGCCCGCACCACATCCGGCTAATTTTGTATTTTTAGTAGAGACAGGGTTTCACCACGTTGACTATGGCTGGTCTCGAACTCCTGACCTCAGGTGATCTGCCCGCCTTGGCCTCCCAAAGTGCTGAGATTACAGGCGTGAGCAACCACGCCCGGCCAAGGGATGCTTGTTTCTTTGAGTGTTTGAAATGCACACGTTTCTCTGTGTGCCTGCTCTTGTGTGTGTGGTTGTACACATGTGTGGGAGAGAGGGGGAGAGAACAGTGGGCTTGGGTGCCATGCCCTGTGCTATGCTGGTCAGCTGTGGCCCTGTGCCAAACCTGGAGCAGCTGCCTTTACAGGCCAGGAGGGCTACCTCCCGTTTCCTGAGCACAGTCCCACTGTCTGCAGGAGTGCTGCTGGATATACAGGAGGTTTTCCAGATCAGTGACAACCATGCTGGTTTGCTTCAGACTGGTAAGGAGGAGCCCTGGCTCTGGAGCCGGGGCCCTGGGTTCATGCTGGGGTGGGCTGTTTCTGTGGGTTGTGTTCTGTGCCCAGCTCCAGCCCCACTGGGTCCCCTGGCACAGAGGGTGGGTGGGGTGTGGGCCTGAGGGACAGTCTAGGCAGGAGCAGGAGAGAGCCCAGGCTGGAACAGCCGCGGTAGTTTGAGTGTAGGGTGCCGCAGGAGAGCAGGGGGAGGTGGGGATGGGAGAGGTCCCCGAGCCTCAGGTCCTGGCTGTGGAGCTGGTCATTCCTTCCCTTCGTGTTGGTGAGGCTCAGCTGTGCAGCAGAGGCTTGCTGGGGTTTGAGAAATCCTGATGTGTGCTTTCCTCTCACAGACCTGAAAAATCTGACTACTGGGACACACAAAGTCCAACAGACAGACACAGACACAGACACATCCCCCCGCATGGGCTCAGTTGGACTCTGGGCCCGCAGAGAGCCTGACACCCAGCAGCAGGGAGCAGCCACACATCCCATCACAACATCAGAGCGGTTGGGGTCATGAGGCATTAGCTTTTCCCTTGTGGGTGCCTGAATGGTGACACACACCCATAGTGTGCATATCCACACACCCACATGTGCACACACATGGTCACAACACGTGATATGCCTGTGCACACACCCAGGCTGTAACCAGCAGGCACCGAGGGTCCTCACAGTCCATCATCTCAGGGCTTTAGAACATGGCTCTCAAACTGGAGTACAGGGATCCCTGGGGATACACAGTCACTTTCCAGGGGCTACATGAACACAGAGAGTTTTGAGAGACTGATTTATTTCTAGATCCTCAAGCCTGTATGTTTTTTTCCTAAAATGACCTGCCTGAGGGGGAGCCTGTGGTCGGCCTGTAGTTCTCCTTCCTTTCCTTCTGTTGTACAATTCCCTGTCTACCACGGTAAGCAGAAAGGGACTCCTCTGCGCATCCTGGATGTGCAGCTCCTGGGTGTAAAAACCTCCGGGGTATCAAACAGAGGCCCCCGCGTGGATGCTCGGCTTCTCCCAGGGGGACCTTGGGAGCAAAGCAGAGAGCATCAAGAGAAACGTGCTGGGGAGATTTGCCCCAGGCCACAAGCACAGGCAAGGAGCCAAGCCTTATCTAGCTGTTCCTGTGCGCAGTGTCTGCTATTTATCTACAAATTAGAATTCAAAGTGAGATAGCGGTTTCAGGGATGCATGTCAACACATTTGTTTCAATGAAAGAAAATGAAGCCAACATTTTTCTTATAATCAGTTTGACTGTCTAATTGCTTTGGCAAAAGAGGACAGGCATTATTACTTAGATTCTGCTGTAGACATTTCCCATAAACTGAATAAACTCGACCCTGTAGCTCCAAGAGTTTGGATGAAAATACAGTTAAAAAAAATACACAACAACGCTGGAAATCCCATCCTTGGCAACGATTCAACCTTGGGATAAGAACATTTTAATGTTAGCTGAAAATGTGTGGAGGAGTACATAGTTCTAGAAACTTCTTTAAGAGTGAGATGAGAGCCGGGTGCAGTGGCTCACGCCTGTAATCCCAGCTGTTAGGGAGGCAGAGGCGGGAGAATAGCTTGAGCCCAGGAGTTCAAGACCTGCTTGGGCAATATGGTGAGACCCCATTCTCCACAGAAAGGAGAAAAAAAAAAAGACAAAAGAGTTACGTGAGCAAGAGTTAGAAGATCATGGCTTTAGAACATGCATAGTTTCCAATTGCCCCTCAATCTTGTGGCCAAGAGGCAGCAGCTGATGCTGATCTTCCAGCCATATCTGTAGCCAAAGTGAGATCATCTTGGTTCAACACCCACAACCTTCTCGATTAAATAGATAATGGTGGTTTAGTCAACATTTCCCTTCACTGGTTCTTTTTTTTTTTCCTTTTTTTCTTGAGATGGAGTTTTGCTCTTATTGCCCAGTTTGGAGTGCAATGGCATGATCTCGGCTCACTGCAACCTCTGACTCCTGGGTTCAAGTGATTCTCCTGCCTCAGCGTCCCAAGTAGCTGGGATTACAGGCACCTGCCATCACGCCAGGCCAATTTTTGTATTTTTAGTAGAGATGGCGGGGGTTGGGGGGGGGGGTCTCACCATGTTGGCCAGGCTGGTTTCGAACTCCTGACCTCAGGTGGTCCACCAGCCTTGCCCTCCCAAAGTGTTGAGATTACAGGCGTGAGCCACCCCACTGGCCAGTATCATAGTATGGTTCTTACCATAGTGGTCAAGATTATTACTACAAGTCCTGGGCTACGGAGGGAGAAGTGTGTGCGTGCATGTGTGTGTGTGTGTGTGTGTGTTTGGGAGTAGGTGAAGAGAAGGATCATCTTTGCAGAAGCAGCTCAAAAATTTCATGGAAAGGACAATGGGCTTGGAGGCCTGATGACCAGGCTGGTCTCTGGTGGCCTCAGGTGAGTCTCTTTACCTCTTCCGGTTGCCATGCTATGGCCCTAGACCCAGCCTGTTGTCTGTCCACAGGGTTGCTGAGAAGAGGAAACTGATGACTGAGGGAGAGGGTGGTGAAGAGATACAGGGGTTGGGCTGTGCATGGTGGCTCACGCCTGTAATCCCAGCACTTTGGGAGGCTGAGGTGGGTGGATCACCTGAGGTCGGGAGTTTGAGACCAGCCTGGCCAACATGGTGAGACCTCGTCTCTACTAAAAATACAAAAATTAGCCAGGTATGGTGGCAGGTGCTTGTAATCCCAGCTACTTGGGAGGCTGAGGCAGGAGAATCACTTGAACCCAGAAGGCAGAGGTTGCAGTGAGCTGAGATTGTGCCACTGCACTCCAGACTGGGCCACAGAGCGAGACTGTCTCAAAAAAACAAAAAAAGAGAGAGGGGTGGAAGGTGAGAAGAGGCAGTGGTCAGACTCCCTCCACCCACCCATGGGATAGAAAGGCTGCTGGAGTGAGTTCATTGATTAATAATATTTAAAACTAACACTGACTTGGCCCTTACCACATGTCAGGCACGATTCTAAGTGCTTTAAATATCAACTTATTTAATCTTCACAACAATCCCACCAGGCAGGTTTTACTATTACGTCCATTTTACAGATGGTGAAACTGAGGCTCAGAGAAGTTATGAGACTTGCTGAAGCTGGGATTTGAATCCAGGAAGTGTGCCTCCAGAGTCTGTCTTTTAACTCTGGGAGCATTCATTTCACCCACTATGTCACAGAAATGATTTGAACTAGGAGATGTTGGGAATGAGGAGTGTCTGTTTTCCCCTTGGGAAGGGCATCTGCAGGTTTAAGGCACTTAAAACAGCCTGCAAGTGATCCCTGCATGTGAGGAATATGGGGGGGGAAATATATATATATATATATATATATATATGGTTGTTGTTTGTTGTTTTTTTTTTGAGACAGAGTCTCGCTGTGTCACACAGGCTGGAGTGCAGTGGCACAATCTTGGCTCACTGCAACCTCTGCCTCCCGGGTTCGAGCAATTCTCCTCCCTCAGCCTCCCCAGTAGCTGGGATTACAGGTGCCCGCCACCATGCTCAGCTAATTTCTGTATTTTTAGTAGAGATGGGATTTTACCATGTTGGCCCGGCTGGTTTCAAACTCCTGACCTCGGGTGATCCACCCGCCTTGGCCTCCCAAAGTGCTGGGATTACAGGCGTGAGCCACTGCGCCCAGCTGGGAAATAGTTTTATAACTCTTGGATAAAGAAGATATGCAGCCGGGCGCAGTGGCTCACGCCTGTAATCCTAGCACTTTGGGAGGCCGAGGCGGGTGGATCACGAGATCAGGAGATCGAGAGCATCCCAGCTAACACAGTGAAACCCCGTCTCTACTAAAAATACAAAAAATTAGCCAGGCGTGGTGGCGGGCGCCTGTAGTCCCAGCTACTCGGGAGGCTGAGGCAGGAGAATGGCATGAATCTGGGAGGCGGAACTTGCAGTGAGCCAAGATCGCGCCACTGCATTCCAGCCTGGGCGACAGAGCGAGACTCCGTCTCAAAAAAAAAAAAAAAAAAGAAGATATGCATAAACAAGATGTGAAACAACAACTCTTGCCCCTCTGGAAGGTTAATAAATTTGACTACATCAAAACTAAACACTTCTGTATGATGGTGATTGAAATTATGCAATCAGTAATAATAATAACATTTATTGGACATTTACATGAAGCTATGCAGATAACTTTTATGTGCTCTATTTTACTTAATCCTCTCAGTAAACAAACGAGGGAATAGCACTGTTGATGAAAGGGGAACATGAAGAGTTAAGGAATCTACCCAAGGTCACATAGCTAGAAAGTGGCGAGCCAGGATTTAAACCCAGCCAACTTAGTCCCAGAAGTTGCGTTTTTAATTCTTAAAACAAACATAACAGACTATGGGAACTTATTTCCAAAACATATTAACAAACAACAGCCCAGTAGAAAAATGGACAGTGGGCCAGGCGTGGTGGCCCACGCCTGTAACCCCAGCACTTTAGGAGGCCGAGGTGGGTGGATCCCTTGAGCCCAGGAGTTCGAGACCAGCCTGGGCAAGATGGTGAAACCCCCATCTCTACAAAAACTACAAAAATTAGCCAGGTGTGGTGGTACGTGCCTGTAGTCTCAACTACTCTGGAGGCTGAGGTGGGAGGATGGCTTGAGGCCGGGAGGCAGAGGCTGCAGTGAGCTGAGATTGAACCACTGTGCTCCAGCCTGGGTGACAGAGTAAGACTTTGTCTCAAAAAATAAAAGTATAAATGCAGCTGTGTCCAGGGAACATTTTACCTATGTAGGAAAGCCAACTCTTTCCTGGCTTCCTGGAATCATCACTAGTTCACAGTCAATGTGCTTATTCTTTATTTATTTATTTTTTTTTCCTTTTTTTTGAGACCAAGTCTTGCTCTGTTGCCCAGGCTGGAGTGCAGTGGCGTGATCTTGGCTCACTGCAACCTCCACCTCCCAGGTTCAAACGATTCTCGTGCCTCAGCCTCTCAAGTAGCTGGGAGTAGAGGCACCCACCATCACGCCTGGCTAATTTTTTTGTACTTTTTTTTTTAGTAGAGACGGGGTTTCACTATGTTGCCCAGGCTGGTCTTGAACTCCTGAGCTCAGGCAATCTGCCCGCCTCAGCCTCCCAAAGTGCTGGGATTACAGGCGTGAGCCACCGTGCCCGGCCCAATGTGCTCATTCTAAAGTGTCCTCATCTGCTGCTCGGAGTAGGCCCAGGCTGACTTCCCTCTTTCCCAGCTCCCTGTTGCCCCAGTAGGTGCAAGAATGAAAAATCAGACCTGTCCCCATATCCAGGCTCACAGGGGTCATGTGTGTTTGTAAAGCCAGGAAACTGGCATCTGCTCCATGCCTGACGCTCCACATTCACTTCCCATCTCACCTTCACCATCCTGGGAGGGGATGGTGACCTCTCCAGTGTTGGGGTGACACTCAGAGCAAGTGGCAGAGCTGGGCTTTGGGTTTGGGGCCAGATTCAGGCCTCCACACTCTGGGCTGGCGCTGCATGTTGGCCACGCACTGTGAGGTTCACCTTATCTTTTCTTCCTCATACCCTGGGCCCGCTGCCAAGATGCCAGCTTGTGGCATCTGAGTCAGGCTCCTTCCCTGGGCCTGCTGGGCCGTCTGCCCTGCCACGGTCGTGGGGGGATCCAGGCTGCCCCTGTGTGTCTCCTCCAGTCTTCGTCAGCTGCCTGCTGCTGTCTGCACCTGTGTTTGGCTACCTGGGCGACCGACATAGCCGCAAGGCCACCATGAGCTTCGGGATCTTGCTGTGGTCAGGAGCTGGCCTCTCTAGCTCCTTCATCTCCCCCCGGGTAGGTGTCCATACCCCTGCCCAGGCCCCTGAGGCCCCTTCCCCACCTGCTTCTTCCCTGATCCAGCCCTGTCAGAGCTGCGTGGGGACACTTCTGCTTCATTCCCGGCTGTGACTGGATCAGGGATTGCACTGAGGGCTGGGAGAGGAGGTGAGAGCACAGTCTCCAGTCTCCAGCCTGAGTCTGCACAGGGCAGAGCTGGTGGACTTTTTTTTTTTTTTTTTTTTGGAGACAGAATTTCGCTCTTGTTGCCCAGGTTAGAGTGCAATGGCACGATCTCGACTCACTGCAAACTCTGCCTCCCGAGTTCAAGCAATTCTACTGTCAGCCTCCAGAGTAGCTGGGATACCAGGCGCGTGCCACCACGCCCAGCTAATTTTTGTATTTTTTAGTAGAGACAGGGTTTCGCCACATGGGCCAGGCTGGTCTCAAACTCCCGACCTCAGGTGATCTGCCCGCCTCGGCCTCCCAAAGTGTTGGGATTACAGGCGTGAGCCAATGCGCCTGGCCAAGCTGGTGGACTTTCTTAACAGGAGGCCTCCTCTCTCCTACCTCTCACTGCCGCACCAGCTTCATTTCTGCCCGACTCTGCTGGGGGTGGGGCTGGGGGTAACAACTGCCGTCTTGGGGAATTGGCCTGGTTAACAATGGTGGGACCCAGAAAAAGGGCTCCCCTGGGCAAGGGGGCAGGTGGTGGCTGCAGGGGACACACGTGTGACTGTGGGAACCTGGAGTGGAGAGGTGTCTGTAGCCCCGATCCCCTCTCCCTACTCTGGGGTCCATGTCACGAGGTCCCCTTGGCTCCTCCGACAAACCCTCGGGTCCCTGGCCCTATGGGTGATTTCTGGAACTCACTGTGGTCTTGTGCCTGCTCGCCCAGTATTCTTGGCTCTTCTTCCTGTCCCGGGGCATCGTGGGCACTGGCTCGGCCAGCTACTCCACCATCGCGCCCACCGTCCTGGGCGACCTCTTCGTGAGGGACCAGCGCACCCGCGTGCTGGCCGTCTTCTACATCTTTATCCCCGTTGGAAGGTTGGTATCACCCATGGGTCCGCTTCCCCAGGTGGTAAACTGAGGTCCAAAGGAGTCAGAACAGGGGCTGGACGTGGGTAGGAGAGGTCAAACCAGGAGGGCTGGGATGTGAGTCCCAGTGCTACCCTCTTCCTCACCACGTGAGTCTACCTCTCCGAGCCTCAGTTTCCTCATCTGTAGACGGGGGCAGTGACACCAGCTGATGGGCTGGGGGAGGAGTAGAGGTGATGAGGATGTGCCCTACAGATTCATACACGCGGCAGTGTGGCCCGCCCAGGGAGGGGCCGGCCCTGGGAGGTAAGGTGAGGAAGCGTGTTAGGGCCAGGCCCTGCACCCCACAACAGGCTAGGCCAGAGCAGGATTTGCAGTCAGGACCCTGGCCTCTGACCCAGGTTTCCTGAACTTGCCTGACTCAAGCAGAGCCCAGCCTTGGGCAGGCGGGTGGAGGGTATGTGTTTCCATAGGTGGGGAGAGTGGCGCTGGGGGTGGGCCAGGAGCCAGAGGTCACTGGTGACTTGACCAAGGGCAGTGGACATCTGGGCCTCACGTGGCTTACTTTCCTCAGTGAAACAGCTCTGAGCCTGCAGAGAGCCAGCTCCCTGGGGCATGGGGGGGCACCCTGGGTCAGGCTGGCGGTGGAGTCTGCCTTCCGCCTCCCTCCCCTCACAGCCCATCGCCCTTGCCCCTCTATTGCAGTGGTCTGGGCTACGTGCTGGGGTCGGCTGTGACGATGCTGACTGGGAACTGGCGCTGGGCCCTCCGAGTGAGTCCAGCTTCCTTTTCTTCCCTCTGCTTTCCCTCTGGACCGGCAGGGACTTTCCAGCCTTGGGTGACCTTAGCCACTTGGCGTAGCACCCAGCGCCATTGTGGGGGCAGGGGGGTGGTCAGGCATTGGCAGCTTTGGACATTTGGGGCCTCATAGGGAGCATGGGTTGTGGAAGTGGTGGCCCTGGGCTCAAAAGCTGGCTGCTTAGTTTACCAGCTGTGTGGTCTCAAGCAGGTCACCTTCTTCTTCAGAGCCTCAGTTTGCCTGTCGGTAAAGCGGGGATAGTAAATGCTACCTAAGGCATCTTGAGGATCAGTGAGATGAGAGATGGAAGTTCCAAGTCGCAGGATCAGGATGTAGAGTAGGCCCTTGAGGACTGGCAGCTAGGCTCGCTCAGCAGTTGAGCAGGATGCTGAGGAAGATGCCGGGCAGGCCCCGCTGGGGCTGCAGCCCTTGTGTTTCCAACGTGGGCACGGAGAGGGACCATTCTGAAGAGGAAGGAACTCCAGAGTGGAGGGTGCTGAGCCCAGCCCTGGGAGTGCAGCTTGGTGGGAATGCAGGCTGCGCTCAGACCTCTGCGGAGCCAGCCCAGTGCCGGGGAGCTGGCGTGTGAAGTGCTGAAGCCATATTTGGAATCTTGGGGGTGGAGTGGGCTTCAAGGAGGCAGGTCTGACCTGGCTTGAATAAACCTTCTCATGGTCTCAGCTGTTTGAAGGCTGCCCCAAGGTGGGTAGTGAGATCCCCGTCCTTGGGGTTTGAGCAGAGGGGCCGCTAGGAGAGGATGCCAGGGCAGGACTGTGTGGCAGATGGAGGCCTGGGCCAGGGAAAGTTCAGCTCTAGGGGCAGCAAGTACTCAGGAGGCAGGGCCAGTGTAGCGAGGGTCCCTGTTCTCAACCATCTCAGGCCCACTGACCTCAAAAGAGTGGTGTCTGTACTGGAAAGACAGGAATTACTTGAAGTCCCAAAGAGAGTCCACTCCCCAGAAAGGCTGCAGTGGTAAGGGCTGAGAAACAGTGGTACATCCTGCTCTGTGGATACCAGCGCCCTGAGAAACAGTGGTACGTTCTGCTCTGTGGGTACCAGCGCCCTGAGAAACAGTGGTACGTTCTGCTCTGTGGGTACCAGCGCCCTGAGAAACAGTGGTACGTTCTGCTCTGTGGGTACCAGCATCCAGGAATCAGGTCACCCTGACTGCCCCCAGGGCTTGGACCCCAGAGGTCAGCCACTGGCTGATACTGTGGCCAGTTGCCCCCGGGGGTCTCTTGGGCTGTGATAATATGTGGCCCTGAGCTTCCTGGGCCCTCTTGTCCCCAGATCATGCCCTGCCTGGAGGCCATGGCCTTGATCCTGCTTATCCTGCTGGTTCCAGACCCACCCCGCGGAGCTGCCGAGGCACAGGGGGAGGGGGCCACGGGAGGCTCCAGGAGCAGCTGGTGTGAGGACATCAGATACCTGGGGAAAAAGTGAGTGTCCCTGCTACCCCCTGCAAGGCACAGAAAAACCCCTTTGTCTGCCCCAGCGTCACTGACCCCCTCTCTCCACCTCCAGGGAGCCCTCCCTGGTTGTCCCAGTGTTCACAGCTCTCCTCTTCCTCTGAGATTGCACTTACCAACCGAAGTGCCTCTCCCTTCCTTAGGGCTCAGCCTCCATCACCTTGCCATGTGACAGAAATATGGACTGAGTGGGAGGGAGATGGCATGAGCCCCAGCCTTGCCTCTGCCCTGCCCATAAGTGACCCCAGCCCTCAGAGCCTCAATGTCCTTTGTATTCAATGGATGGAATTCTCTAGCCTTGCCCCCTTCTCCGGGTTGCTGGGAGGATGCTGGGAATTCATCACTCACCTCTCCAAGCCTCATGGCGTGCATGATCCTCTGTGCCAGCCATGCTGGGGGAGGCAGGCAGGAGTCAACTGCTGGTCCCAGGCCTGGTGATTCACTGTAAGGCAGGGCATGGACAAGACCCAATTCTGTTACTGAGCTGAGAAACCGGTCGGGAGGACTCAGAGGAAGATGGGGCAGGCAGAGACAGCTTCCTGGAGAATGTGATGCTGGATGGGGGCCTCTCAGGATGGGGAGATTTGGTCCTGCAGAGAGGAGGGAGGGAGGAAGAGGCAAGATGTGTGGGTGGGAGGGTCTCAGAAATCTTGGGGAGGCTGGAGCTCAGGGTGCTGCCAGGAAGGATCTGGAGGCTGGAGCTTGGGGTAACATGAGTGTCTTCTTCTTTGGAGTCTCAGTTTCCGTATCTGTAAAGAGGGGGTAGCAAATGCTACCTATGGAATCTTGAAGGTAATAAGACAAGATGGGAAAGTTCCTAGACTGCCCAGGAGCCAGGAGGAGTGGACAGGCCCCTTCAGCCCTAGCCCTCTCCCGACTCCAGCTGGGGCACCTCGTCTTGCAGCTGGAGTTTCGTGTGGTCGACCCTTGGAGTGACCGCCATGGCCTTTGTGACTGGAGCCCTGGGGTTCTGGGCCCCCAAGTTTCTATTCGAGGCGCGCGTGGTTCACGGGCTACAGCCTCCCTGCTTCCAGGAGCCGTGCAGCAACCCCGACAGGTGAGGGCGTCCGGGGGCCCTGGGCACCTGGCCCAGCTCGGGGGCTCTTGCTGAGGAAGTTCTGAGGTTCTGAGCTCCAAAATTCAGTTTCTTGGGGTAGGGCACGTGGTGCTGTGTGAAGACAGTGGAGCTCAGGACCCAGATGGCAGCAGGAGGCCTGGCTCTGGCTCTGGCTGAGCCTCTGCCACTCTGGGTGGCCATGGCCAGCTCTCTTGTCCTCTCTGGGCTGAATTCCCCATCTCTCCACTCTTGGGGCTGCTGTGGGCTCCAGAAGGCACTGGCGGGAAATGGGGGTGAGGCTTCTGTGGGGCTGTGGGATGAGAGGAGCCTTAGGCAGCCACCCTTCAGAGGGGCCTGTAGCATCTTCTGTGAGGGCATCCCATTTTACAGATGGCAAACTGGGGCCTGGGAGGCCTCGTCACTTTGCTGGTTTTGGGATTTCACATGTGTGGGAAGGCTGCTGGGAGGGGAGGCTCGGGCACTCTGCCCTCAGGGCGTGCCCTCTCCCGCTTCCTGCCTGGCTGTCTGCTGCCCGGCTGGGCTCCACTTCTGTTCCTATCACCTTTGACCCTGTTCTCCAAGAGCTCCAGTGACCGCTTGATGCAGAGTCAAGGACATCCTTCAATCCTCCCTTCCTTCTCTCCTCCTCCTCCCGGAACCCTTCACCCCGGCCTCTTCCCTGCCTCCAGGGGCTGCTCTTCAGCCTCCTTGCGGTCCCCCCCTCCCCTCTGACCCTGTTCTGGTGGGTCCTGGGGGCTCCTGGGGATGCTGTCTTCTTCCCTGGAGCCCCATCCTCCCCCAGGGTTTTGGCGACACTCGTCCTCTGCTGACTGCACCTACGCCTACCTTCTCCTTCCCTCCTCCTCCTCCTCCTTCTCCCTTTTTTCTCTCTTCTCTCCTCTTCTCCTCTTCTCTCCTTCCTTTTCTCTTTCTCTCTCCCTCCCTACCCCTCTCCCCTCCTTCCTCTCTCTCTCCCTCCCTACCCCTCTCCCCTCCTTCCTCTCTCTCTCCCTCCCTCCCTCCTTTTCTTCTCTTCTCTTCCTTTCTTTGTTTTTTGAGTCAAGGTCTTGCTCTGTCACCAGGCCGGAGTGCAGTGGTACAAACACAGTTCGCTGCAGCCTCGACCTCCCAGGCTTTAGCAATCCTCCCACCTCAGCCTCCCAAGTAGCTGGGACCACAGGTACATGCCACCATGCCTGGCTATTTTTATTTTATTTTATTTCTTTTGAGACAGAGTTTCACTCTTGTTGCCCAGGCTGGAGTTCAATGGTACAATCTTGGCCGACTGCAATCTCCACCTCCCGGGTTCAAGTGATTCTCCTACCTCAGCCTCCCGAGTAGCTAAGATTACAGGCATGTGCCACCACACCTGGCTAATTTTTTTTTGTATTTTTAGTAGAGATGGGGTTTCACCATGTTGGGCAGGCTGGTCTCAAACTCATGACCTCAAATGATTGGCCCACCTCAGCCTCCCAAAGTGCTGGAATTACAGGCGTGAGCCACCACAGCCGGCCGAACTTATAGATCTTTAAGGGCTCTCTTGGCTGTGAGAGTCTGTGATGCTGGGAAGGCCCTGTGTGGATGGAGAGAACATGAAGGGCTTGGTAGCTGGGGCATGTCCTCTGGCTGCACCTCCCGCTCAGGGGCTGGCGGGGGTGCCTTTTCAGGCAGCCTGTCTAAGTAATCAATCCTAAGTCTCATGAATATCTCGAGAACCTGCCAAGGTCAGCTCAGACCAGGACTCAGAGGCAGCTAGCATACATCTGGGATTTGGGTCATTTGACTGGGTTGAGCCAGACCTCGCACAGCTTGGAAGGCTGGGAAGGTTTGGAAAGCACTTCTTCTTCTTTTTCTTTCTTTTTTTTTTTTTTTTTAATTTGAGACAGAGTCTTGCTGTGTTGCTAGGCTGGAGTGCAGGGGCACGATCTCGGCTCACTGCAACCTTGGCCTCCTGGGTTCAAGCGATTCTCCTGCCTCAGCCTCCTAAGTAGCTGGGACTACAGGTGCACACCACCCCACCCAGCTAATTTTTGTACTTCTGGTAGAGAATTTAGAGAATTCTCAGTCATTTGTGCAAAGTGAGGGTGGGAGAAGAGAGGGGAAGCTACATCAGTCAGCGTGGACCAGTCCCACAGAGCCATCAGTGCTGGTCAGGAGCTTGCTCAGAGGACAACAGGGAGCTACTGAGAGGCTGGAAAGATCCTGGTTAGACTGGTGTTTTCAAGAGTTCACGCTGGGTACAGTCTCAGCGTTCCCTTTGAGCTCCTTTATTTGTTTTGTTTTGTTTGGTTTTTGAGACGGAGTCTCGCTCTCTTGCCCAGGCTGGAGTGCAGTGGTGTGATCTCAGCTCACTGCAACCTCCACCTCCCAGATTCAAGTGATTCTCCTGCCTCAA
This sequence comes from Pongo abelii, assembly GCF_028885655.2. Lineage (NCBI taxonomy): Eukaryota > Metazoa > Chordata > Mammalia > Primates > Hominidae > Pongo > Pongo abelii. The sequence continues at coordinate 4,248,830 of NC_072004.2, forward strand.
CCTCCCGAGTAAGCTGGGATTACAGGTGCCAACCACCGTTCCCAGCTAATTTTTGTATTTTTTAAATTTTTAAAATTTTTTTTTAGTAGAGACGGGGTTTTGCTGTGTTGGCCAGGCTGGTCTTGAATTCCTGACCTCAAGTGATCCACCCACCTTGGCCTCCCAAAGTGCTGGGATTACAAGCTTAAGCCACCTCGCCTGGTCCCCTTTGAGCTCCTTTAAAAGGGGGCTGGAGGTTGCAGAATGGACCAGGAGGGTGAAGATGTGTATTCAATCCTGGTCTGTAATTTACCAGCTGGGTAATCTTGGCCTTGACCTTTCTCAGCCTCACCTTGCTCACCTGTCCATCTGGGAATTGTAGGAGGAATCAATGAGTTCACTTGCTCAACATACATCTCTCGTGTGCCAGGCTCTATGCTTCCAGCAGACAGTCAAGAGAGGAAACCAAACCTGTTACTGTTCTCTAGGGATTCCCAGGCCAGTGAATGAATCTGATGACAGACACAGAAGGTGCTGTGGGAACTGATGGGAGTGAAGGGATCAGCAAGGGAACAAAGGAAGGGCATCCCCAAGTAGGCTGTGCTGGGTCTTGAAGGATGAGTAGGAGTTTGATAGGTCAAAAACTAGTGAAGGATGTTCCAGGCAGAGGAATGAAAGCATGTGGTGGGGAGTTGGGAGGGGAGAGCAACTAGTTTAGGGGAAGAAAATAGAGCTGGGACCTGGGTTTGATGTGAGCCAGAGTCATATCACGAAGAACAATGTACACCATATGGAACTGCAGACAAATCTAGTGGGTGTCTGAGAGCTGGTGGAGAATTTTAGGCAGGAGGTGGTCAGGTCTGTGTTTTTAATTTTATTTTTAGAGACAGGTTCTTGCTCTGTTGCCCAAGCTGGAGTGCAGTGGTATGATCATAGCTCACTGTGGCCTCGAACTTCTGAGCTCAAGCGATCCTCCCGCCTCAGCCTCCTGAGTAGCTGGGACTACAGGTGCATGCCACCAAGGCTAGATAATTTTAAAAATTTTTGTAAGGCCGGGTGCGGTGGCTCATGCCTGTAATCCCAGCACTTTGGGAGGCTGAGGCGGGCGGATCACAAGGTCAGGAGTTCGAGACCAGCCTGGCCAGCATGGTGAAACCCCGTCTCTACTAAAAATAAAAAAATTAGCCGGGCATGGTGGTGTGCACCTGTAGTTCCAGCTACTTGGGAGGCTGAGGCAAGAGAATCACTTGAACCTGGGAGGCGGAGGTTGCAGTGAGCCGAGATTGCACCACTGCACTCCAGCCTGGGTGACAGAGCGAGACTCCATCTCAAAAAAAAAAAAAAAAAAAAATTTTTTTTTGTAGAGATGAGATCTTTCTGATCTTGAACTCCTCCCACCACAGATCTCCTGCCACCACAGAACGCACTCTTGGGGAGCCTGTGTGGAGGTTATTTTGGAGGGACAGGTCTCCACAGGAAGGATGTACAAGGGGAAGCCAAACAGAGTAGAAGTGGGTCTAAAAGTGGGTGGGAAAAGGACGGAAGTCAGGTAGGGGCTGCCTGAGAGGGGTTCAAAGACAGGGAGTGGAAGGATGGGATTCAAGGAGGGAGGGCGTGTAGAGAGCCCAGAGAAGGGCCGGGTGTATCACAGGGGCTCAGTAAATACATGTTCACTTTCCTCCGTTCCTCTTAGTACTGGGAGCTGGAAAGAGAGGAGGTTGGTGCCAGGGTGGGACCCTGGAATTCAGATTTTGAGTGGGGCAGTTTTGGGGGGTGAAAGGGTAAGGGTCAATGGAGATGAGGCAGGCTGGGACCTGGGGTGCTGGGTGATCACCCACATGGCCAGTGGGATCCCCAGGATGAGACAGGGGATGAGGGAGAAAAGGAGGTGGGGGAGGGCAGTGGGATATTGGTCCCTGGGATCATCAGTGAGGAGGGTGGGTAAGGTCCGGGTCAGGTCAGGGGCCCACAGCCATATTCCCTGTAGACACCAGATCATGCACTTGAGCCGAGGGGCTAGACCTGGGGCTGGGAGCAGGTTGAAGGGTCCCTATGCTGAGCTCACCCAGCTGACCAACCCCTCTGTGCTCTTCCCCATCAGCCTGATTTTTGGGTCACTGACCATCATGACCGGCATCATTGGGGTCATCTTGGGGGCAGAAGCTGCGAGGAGGTACAAGAAAGTCATTCCAAGAGCTGAGCCCCTCATCTGCGCCTCCAGCCTGCTTGCCACAGCCCCCTGCCTCTACCTGGCTCTCGTCCTGGCCCCCAACACCCTGCTGGCGTCCTATGTAAGTGAGAGCCTCTGTGGAGGTGGGGACAGGTTTGGGGGGCGAGGAACTCCCGTTTCCACAGGCTCACGCTGTGCCCGGCCTTTATGTACATTATGTTGATCATTCCTTCTGGGTAGAGCTTGTTATCCCCATTTTATAGATCAGTAAAGAGAAGCTTGGCTGGACGCGGTGGCTCATGTCTGTAATCCTAGCACTTTGGGAGGTCAAGGCCGGCCTGGCCAATATGGTGAAACCTCGTCACTACTAAAAATACAAAAAATTAGCTGGGCATGGTGGCAGGCACCTATAATCCCAGCTGCTTGGGAGGCTGAGGCAGGAGAATCACTTGAACCCGGGAGGTGGAGGTTGCAGTGAGCTGAGATTGCGCCACCGCACTCCAGCCTGGGCAATGGAGCAAGACTCCATCTTGGGGGAAAAAAAAGAGAGAGAAGCTTACCAGGAGTTCCACGGTGAGGAAGGGGCAGAACTGGGATTCGAGCCTGAGCTTTTCTGACTGTAAAAGATGTCCTCTGAGCATTGGGTTAATGTGTTCATTTGAGAAAATAGGACTCATTTATTGCCAGGGCATATTGTGGGCGCAAGAAGAAATAGAGCAATTCTCCCCAGGTTACAGAGGAGGGAAGCAAGGCCCAGACTGGTTATGGCCAATGTTGACGCTGCTTTAAGGGCGATAATCATGGTAATAACAAGTGTTCCAAATCCACATCCCATCACACCCCTTCATGGGCCTCACACTCTGGCTATGCCAGCCATGTGGGCACACACACTTCCCAGACTTTGCACGCGTCCATTTCTTCCACCAAGAGCACCAGTTCCTCTTTTGTGCATCCTGAAATCCTCCTTCTACAAGACTCAACTCCAAGTCCGCTTCCTCCAAAAGCCTTCCCCTACCACGCTATCCTCACACCAGAATTCATGTTCCCACTTGGGCTCAGCACCTGTTTGGGTCCCATGAGGCACCGAGGTTTATGGGGCCTGTCCACAGACAGGGAGCCCAAAGGGTGGGACCAGAGCCAGAGGGTCCCTGTGTGCAGCCGTGTCCCTGGCTCCCCAAAGCCCCAGCCCTGCCTGTCCCCCAACATGGGAAAGGGCCACTGCTTCTGGGAAGACGACGCCAGCCCAGCCACAAGCAGAGGGGCTAGACCTCCCATCCTTTCCCAGCTCCATGGCCCTGGGCCCTGTGGCTGCAGGCACAGATGCGCTTGCACGTGTTAACCAGGTTTACTGAGCAGACTGGACTTTGGAAAAGTAAACCAGCCACAACTTTATTGTCCTCACACTAGTTTGGCTGCATCGCCCACCCATGGCCAGAGCCCATCGCTTCTCCAGTCACATGCATGAACTAAACAGTCTGGTCCCATTGAAATCAAAACAACTTTAGCCCTGCTTCCAAATAAAGCTTTTTTTTTTTTTTTTTGAGACAGAGTCTTGCTCTGTCGCCCAGGCTGGAGTGCAGTGGCACGATCTTGGCTCACTGCAACCAACCTCCATCTCCTGGGTTCAAGTGATTCTCCTGACTCAGCCTCCCAAGTAGCTGGGATTACAGGCCCCCGCCACCACGCCCAGCTAATTTTTTTGTGTATTTTTAGTAGAGACAGGGTTTCACTATGTTGGCCAGGCTGGTCTTGAACTCCTGACCTTGTGATCCACCCACCTCAGCCTCCCAAAGTGCTGGGATTACAATTGTGAGCCACTGCACCCTGCCTCTTTTTTGAGACTGAGTCTCACCCTGTTGCCCAGGCTGGAGTGCAGTGGCGCGATCTCAGCTTACTGTAACCTCCGCCTCCCGGGTTCAAGCCATTCTCCTGCCTTAGCCTCCCAAGTAGCTGGGATTACATGTGTAAGCCACCACGCCCAGCTAATTTTTGTATTTTTAATAGAGATGGGGTTTCGCCACGTTGGCCAGGCTGGTCTCAAACTCCTGATCTCAGGTGATCTGCCTGTCTCGGCCTCCCAAAGTGCTGGGATTACAGATGTGAGCCACCACACCCAGCCCCAAACAAAGCTTCTATTAGGACCAGAAAACTGCCTTGGGAAGAGGCGGGGCTGTAGTCCAGTTTTGTTCTTGTTGCATCTTCCACCCCACATCCCTGACATCTCCCCTCCCCTTGCGATTCTGTCCTCTCCAGAGATGAGCAAGCAAGGAAGGATGACTGAGAACAGGCCAAGTATTGCCTGTGTCTGGAGCTGTTTCTGCTGACTGTCAGTGCCCTCCATATGGCAGATGCCCAGAGGCGGGGTGTGGGGGGGCACTTTGTGGGCGTTTTGGGGTCTCTGGCCCCGGTTTTTGCTTTGCCCAATTCCTTGATGCAAGGGTTACCTTTCCAGCCAGGCCGTCTTGCCCGGGTAGGCAATCCTGCAAGGGGCCCCCTCTCATGAGCACCGTGTCTCCCTCCGCGGTATCCATCTGAGCCCTGTAAGAGGTCGGGAAGGGAGGCTTCCCCCACTGCAGCCCTCTCCCCTCCCGCGACACTGCAGACTACTCCATCTGGCATCCCCACCCGCATACTTCCCTGGGCGGAGTCAGGGCCCAGGGTCCATTCTCCCCAAATGCCAGATGACATGCGTCTGAGTGTCCTGAAGACGTCTTCTGTGCACGCCCCTCAGGCTGTCCTGGCATAGAAGGCTCAGCATTTAGCCGGCGTCCAGCCAGGGAGAAAAGGCCAGCTTCCTTCCTGGCAAGCACTGCCCTCTGTGGGGGGTGAGTGTCACCTGAAGCCCCTAACTCAGCTTAAGAGTAGAACTCTTTATTCTTTATTTATTAACTTTTTTAGAGATGGGGGCTCTCACTATGTTGCTCAGGCTGGTCTTGAACTCCTGGACTCAAGCAATCCTCTTGCCTCAGCCTCCTGAACAGCTGGGACTACAGGCGTGCACCACCACACCCGGCTAATTTTTGTATTTTTAGTCGAGATGGGGTTTCGCCATATTGCCCAGTCTGGTCTCAAACTCCTGTCCTCAAGTGATCCGCCCATCTCAGCCTCCCAAAGTGCTGGGATTACAGGCGTGAGCCACCGTGCCTGGTCAAGAGTAGAACTCTTTCAATAAATCTTCCCCTGAGCGTGACTTCTATGCAAGGGGGCGGGCGGGGGGGAGGCAAATGGGATAGCTCTGTTCTCCCACCAAGTCCTGAAGGTGTGCTGGCACCTCTCTTGAGGTGTGGGCGCTGCTCATCCCTTGTTCTCAGCCTTGGGTCTCTGCGGAAATTCCTGAAGACTAGAAAGTCTTGTCATTCTCTTCTGCACATGCTCTTATTTAGTCCTCGCGACTGACATTTTTGTGGGGAAGGTTTTTTCTTTTCATATTTTATTTTATTTTATTTTTTGAGATGGAGTCTCTATTGCCCAGGCTGGAGTACAGTGGCACGATCTAGACTCACTGCAACCTCTACCTCTCAGGTTCAAGCGATTCTCCTGCCTCAGCCTCCCCAGCAGCTGGGATTATAGGTGCATGCCACTAATTGTTGTGTTTTTTTTGTTTTGTTTTTGTGTTTTTTTTTTTTTTTTTTTGAGACAGGGTATCAATCTGTCGCCCAGGCTGGAGTGCAGTGGAGCGATCTCAGCTCACTGCAACCTCTGCCTCCCAGGTTCAAGTGATTCTCCTGTCTCAGCCTCCTGAGTAGCTGGGATTACAGGCCCATGCCACCACACCCGGCTAATTTTTGTATTTTTAGTAGAGATGGTGTTTCACCATTTTGACCAGGCTGGTCTCGAACTCCTGACCTCAAGTGATCTGCCTACCTCAGCCTCCCAGGGTGCTGAGATTACAAGCATGATCTACCACGCCCAGCCTGGAAGGTTTTTTCTTATGCCATTTGACAGGTTGGAAAACTGAAGCCCACAGATAGAATCAGGTGAATAGTGAGACAGACAAAACTCCAACACCTGGCTGGGTGCAGTGGCTGACGTCTGGAATCCCAGTATTTTGGGAGGCCAAAGTGAGAGGATCACTTGAGCTCAGGAGTTAGAGACCAGCCTGGACAACATAGCAAGACCCTGTCTCTACAAAAAATTAAAAAATTAGTTGGGCATGGTGGCACATGCCTGTAGTCCCAGCTACTGGGGAGGCTGAGGCTGGAGGATTGTTTGAGCCCAAGTGATAGAGGCTGCAGTGAGCTCTGATCATGCCACTGCAGTCCAGCCTGGGTGACAGAATAGGACCCTGTCTCAAAACAAACCGACAATCAACCTCCAACTTGGCTGTGACGCCTCCAAAGTCTGTGTCCTTCATAGTGCACTGATCCAGAAACAGAGCTGGGCACACCCCAGGCACTAGTAAATCCCTTAATGCTTATTGACTGAAGGGAGGGGACCATCACTTCTGGCTGGTGGGAGCTGATGGGGGCTGGTGGGGCCTGACCTCGCAGGGAAGCTGAGGCCCAGGCAGATGGAGGCCCCATCAAAGCTGTCCCTGTACCAGCCAGCTGGGTCTGGGGACCCCCCGCCAGCCCTACTTCTGCCACTGTCTTGTTTGGTTCTGGGAGGTGCTCGTTGGCTGTGTTTCGAGGACACAGCTGCCCCCACCTCCACCCCCTGCACCCTGCAGCCTGGCGCATCTCCAGAGCTGGTTGGCTCATCTAGAAATGACATTGCGTCTTGGCTGCCAAAGCCAGCTGGAGAAACTCTTCTTTAGGCCTGCCCTGGGCGTTGGGGCTGAGGGGCAGAAAGGCGGGCAGGGCCAGAGTGCGTCCATCCTCTGGTGCTGGGAAACTGCTGGGTCTGGCATGGTTACCCACCGACGCTGAGCCTCTGCAGCCAGAACTCTAACCCTCCAGAGGTGCTGCCATCCCGCCTCCACCCCCACCCCGTGACTCTGTCTGTGCCTCCGTAGAATGCTCGGATGTTCTGACCTGAGATTCAGGCTCCAGTTCTTCCTCCCCAACAACTGTCAGTCACAAAGCCCTTGACCTCTCCCAGGCCTACCCTCTCCTCTCCGTCCTCTCTGCCCTTCCCTGGCTCATGCCTTGCTGTCTTTCTCCAGAACTGTTCTAGAAGCCACCTTCCTGGTCTCCTTGTCTTCCTGCTCACCCACTACAATCTGTTCTTCTGTTCTTCACACACTGCCAGAGTGAGCTAGCTAGCTTGCTTGCTTTTTCTCTCTTTCTTTTCTTTTCTTTCCCTCCCTCCCTCTCTCCCTTCCTTCCTTCCTCTCCCTCTCTCTCTCCCTCCCTCCCTCCCTTTCTTTCTTTCCATTTTCTTTCCTTTTCTCCTTCCTTCCTTCTTTTCCCTTCCTTCCTTCCTTCCTCTCTCTCTCTCTCTCTCTCTGTCTCTCTCTGTCTGTCTCTCTCTCTTTCTTTCTTTCTTTCTTTCTTCTTTTCTCTTTTCCTTCCCTTCCTTCCTTCCCTCCAGACAGGGTCTCCCTGTGTTGCCCAGGCTGGTCTTGAACTCCTGGCCTCAAGTGATTCTGCCCACACTGCCTCCCGAGTAGCTGGAATTACAGGCATGTGTCACTGTGCCTGGCTTACAGAGTGAGCTTTCTGACACCACCACCCTTCCCTGCTCAAAAGCCTTACATGGCTCCCTGGTGCCTCTGGAACTAGGCCCAGCCCCTTATCCCGGCATTTAAAGACCCTCATGAGCTTCTCTGATAACCTTAGGAACCTTATTCCTCCACTGAAGTCCTGCCATGCAGGCCCCCTCTTGATTCCCTAGTCATGCCTCCCCTCTCCCTCTCTTTACCCATCCTCACTCCCTTCTCCATGTGTCCAAAGCATTCTAGGCCTTCAAGGGCCAGCTTACCACCGTCTCTCCATGGATTCCTCCCTGGTTGCTGGGCGTGACCCTCTCTCCCTTAGTGCGCGCAGCGTTGTCTTTCTGGGGTCTCAGTTACGTACATTTTGACTCCTCTCCCAGCCCTGTCTGTGAGTTTTAGCAGGGTCCAGGTCTGGTTCTAATCTTTCTCTGCACTCCAGCTTGAAGCACAGTGTCAGGCACATGGACGGGTGGGTGAGGTAAGTCACTGCTGGCTGAGTGAAGAGTCGAGTGACAAACTGTATTTATTTGTTTACTCAACCAATATTTATTGATTGTCAATTAAGTGGCATACTAGTTTAAATGCTGTAGATATAGGCGGCTGGGTGCAGTGGTTCATACCTGTAATCCCAGCACTTTGGGAGGCCGAGGCAGGCGGATCACCTGAGGTCAGGAGTTCAAGACCAGCCTGGGCAACACAGCAAAACGCTGTCTCTACTAAAAATATAAAAAATTAGCTGGGCATGGTGGTGTGAGCCTGTGGTCTCAGCTACTCGGGAGGCTGAGGCAGGAGAATTACTTGAACCCAGGAGGCAGAGGTTGCAGTGAGCCGAGATTGCACCACTGCACTCCAGCCTGGGCGACAGAACGAGACTCCATCTCTAAATAAATAAATAAATGAATAAACAAATGCCATAGCTATAGCAGTGAATAAAACAGATAAAAATGTCTCTGTCCTGAGGGAACTTACATTCTAGTTGGGGGAGATAGATAACAAGCAAGATACATAAGTATTGTGAATTTTATTGTAAAATTCAGAGTATTTCAGATAATAATAAAGGCTTAGGAGAGAAGTATTGTCAGGAAGGAAATAGGGAGAGTGTGAGTATTGGGAGGAGAGGGTAGCAATTTTTTGTAGGGTGGCCAGAGAGGCCTCACTGAGAAGGTAATTGTTGAATAAAGACCTGTAGGGGGTGAAGTAGTGAATTGTGTGGATATTCGGGGGAACAGTGTTCCAGGTAGAGGGAATAGCAACTGTGAAGGCCCTGAGTCAGGAGTGTACCCGATGGGTTTGAATAACAACAAGGTGGCTACTGTGATTAGTGCAGAGAGAGAAGTGGGAGAGGGAGGTGAGGACAGAGAGATGATGGGTGCCAGATCATGTAGGATATTGTGGGCATCAGGTGAGATAGAGTTTTGTTCTAAGAAGTGGGACATCTGGCTTTTGTCTTCCGTATCTATTGAAATGATCATGTAGTTTTGTCCTTTATTCAATTTCTACAGTTTATTACATTGACTGATATTTATATGTTTAACCAACCTTGCATTCCTGGGATATGCTCGCCATGGTCATGGTGGGTAGTCATTTTTATGTATTGCTGGATTTTTTTTTTTTTTTTTTTGAGACAGAGTCTCGCTCTGTGGCCCAGGCTGGAGTGCAGTGGCGTGATCTTGGCTCACTGCAAGCTCCACCTCCCAGGTTCACACCATTCTCCTGCCTCAGCCTCCCAAGTAGCTGGGACTACAGGCGCCTGCCACCACGCCTGGCTAATTTTTTGTATATATATATATTTTTTTAGTAGAGACAGGGTTTCACCATGTTAGCAAAGATGGTCTCAATCTCCTGACCTCATGATCCGCCTGCATCAGCCTCCCAAAGTGCTGGGATTACAGGTGTGAGCCACCGCACCTGGCTAAATTGCTGGATTTGAGTTCATAGTATTTTGTTGAGGATTTTTGCACATACATTCATAAGAGATATTGGTCTGCAGTTTTCTTGTGGTGTCTTCATCTGGTTTTGGTATCAGGGTAGTGGCCTTGTAATGAGTTGGCAAGTGTTCCTTCCTCTTCTGTTTTTTGGATGACTTCATGAAGAATTTGTTAATTTATCTTTAAACATTTGGAAGAAGTCACCAGCAAAGCCATCTGGTTCTGGGCTTCTGTTTGTGGAAAGTTTTGTGATTGCTAACTCAATATTTACTCGTTATAGGTCAATTCAAATTTTCTGTTTCTTCTTGAGTTGTTTCAGTAGTTTGTATCTTTTTAGGAATTTGTACATTTATTCTAGGTTGGCACACAATAGTTTATATAACAGTTCCTTCTAATTCTTTTAATTTCTGTAAGGTGAGTAGTAGTGTCCCCCCTTTCATTCCTAATTTTAGTAATTTGAGTCTTTTTTTCTCGGTCGGTTTGTCTAAAGGTTTGTCTATCTTGCTGATCTCTTTGAAGAATCAACTTTTGGTTTCATCGATTTTTTTCTACTATTTGCTTTTTTTTCTTTTCTTTTCTTTTCTTTTTTTTTTTTTTTTTTGAGACAGGGTCTTGCTTTTTTTCCCAGGCTTGAGCTCCTGGCTTCAAGCAATCCTCCTGCCTCAGCCTCCCTGAGCGTTAGGATTATAGGAGTGAGCCACCCCATCTGGCTGGCTTATGCTGAGTAGAATCACTCTGGCTACTCTGTTGAGAATAGACCTGGGGGCAAGGACAGAAGCAGAGAGGAGTGAGGAGGCTGTTGCTAGGATGCAGGTGAGATGATGGGGTTTGAACCAGAGTGGCAACAAGGAGATTGTGAGAGGCAGTTGGATTACATATGTATTTTAAAGGTAGAGCTATCAGAATTTCCTGATGAATTCCAGAAGGGGTATGAAAGAAGAGTCAGAGGTGAGTTCCAGGTATTGGCATGAGCAGCTGGAACCAGGGAGGGCCCATTAATTGAGGCAGGAAAGTGAGCTGGAGCAGCAAGTGTTTTGGGGAAGGTCAACAGCTTGGGTTTATACATTCTGAGTTTGTCGGGGGAGGTTGATATCCAAGTGGAGGTGTTAGTAGACAGTTGGATAGAGGAGTTGGAAGTCCAGGGGATATGGAATCATCCCTAAAACTTCAAAGGGTGAGAAGATTTTTGGGGAGCGAAAGGAGTCAGCATTAGTATGGGTGTCCAGAGGGTGCTGAGGAATTGGCTTCTGTTGGGCTTCAAAATATGATGTCACCTTACTTTCTTCTACTCATCCATCCACCCATTCACCAATCCATCCATCCATCCATCCATCCATCCACCAATCTATCCATCCACCCATCCATCCTTCTATTCATCCACCAATCTATCCATCCATTCATCTATCCACCAATCCATCCATCCATCCATCCATCCATCCACTCACCCACCAATCTATCCATTCATCCATCCATCCGTCCATCCATCCATCCATCCATCCACCAATCCATCCACCAATCCATCCATCCATCCACCCACCAATCCATCCGTCCGTCCATCCATCCACCAATCCAACCATCCATCCATCCATCCATCTACCCACCAATCCATCCACCCACCAATCCATCCATCCATCCATCCATCCATCCATCCATCCATCCATCCACCAATCCGTCCATCCATCCATCCATCCACCCATCCACCAATCCATCCATCCGTCCGTCCACCCACCCACCCACCAATCCATCCATCCATCCATCCATCCACCTACCCACCAATCCATTCATCCATCCATCCATCCGTCCATCCATCCATCCATCCACCAATCCATCCATCCATCCATCCATCCATCCATCCATCCATCCACCCACCCACCCACCAATCCATCCATCCACCAATCCATCCATCCATCCATCCATCCATCCATCCATCCATCCATCCATGCATCCACCCACCCACCAATCTATCCATCCATCCATCCATCCATTCACCAATCCATCCATCCATCCATCCATCCATCCATCCATCCATCCATCCATGCATCCACCCACCCACCAATCTATCCATCCATCCATCCATCCATTCACCAATCCATCCATCCATCCATCCATCCATCCATTCATCCATTCACCAATCCATCCATCCACCCACCCACCAACCAATCCATCCATCCACCAATCCATCCATCCATTCATCCATCCATCCATCCATCCACCCACCCACCCACCAATCTATCCATCCATCCATCCACCCACCAATCTATCCATCCATCCATCCATCCATTCACCAATCCATCCATCCATCCATCCATCCATCCATCCATCCATCCATCCACCCACCAACCAATCCATCCATCCACCAATCCATCCATCCATCCATCCATCCACCCACCCACCCACCCACCAATCTATCCATCCATCCATCCATCCATCCATCCATCCCTTCACTTCTCAGATTGCAGGAACCAAAGTCCTTCCTGCATGATTTCTGCTGTTGAAGGAGTAAGTCCTGGGGAGACAGGCTCCAAACTCTTCTTGGGAAGGGCCCATGGGAAGGTGGACATGTGTGTTAGTGTGTGCATACATCTAATATGAGTGTGTATATGTCCATTCTTGTGTGTATACATTAAAATGAATATACTGGCCGGGCGTAGTGGCTCACGCCTGTGATCCCAGCACTTTGGGAGGCCAAGGCGGGTGGATCACTTGACATTATGAGTTCAAGACCAGCCTGGTCAACACGGTGAAACCCCTTCTCTACTGGAAATACAGAAATTAGCCGGGCCTGGTGGTGGCGTCTGTAATCCCAGCTACTCAGGAGGCTGGGGCAGGAGAATCGCTTGAGCTCAGGAGGTGGAGGTTGCAGTAAGCCAAGATTGCGCCACTGCACTCTAGCCTGGGCAACAAAGCAAGACTCTGTCTCAAAAAAAAAAAAAAACCAAACCTGAATATACTAGCCAGGCGTGATGACTCATGCCTGTAATCCCAGCACTTCGGGAGGTCAAGGTGGGCGAATCACTTGAGGTCATGAGTTCGAGACCAGCCTGGCCAACATGCTCTCTCCCATGCCCCTGTCCCACTAAAAATATATTAAAAATTTAGCTGGGCGTGGTGGTGTGCGCCTTTAATCCTAGCTACTTTGGAGGCTGAGATAGGAGAATCGCTTGAACCCGGGAGGTGGAGGTTGCAGTGAGCCAAAATCATGCCACTGCACTCCAGCCGGGGCGACAGTGAGACTCCATCTCGAAAAAATATATATATATACTTGTACATACAATATACATTTAGCATGAATGAATATACATGCTAAATGTATACTGTATGTACAAATATATCTATTTTAATTTGTGTGTATGTGTGTGCGTGGTGTGTATGAGTGTGTCGATGTGTGCTGTTTTGTACACTTGTCTGTGCACGAGCGTGCACACCCACCTCAGGACATGCAGATAACTGCGTGGGATGTGCCTGTGTGCACATGTGTGCCTGCAGCTAAGTATAGCTTTTCTCCTGCTACTTTTGTGCCTGTAACTGCATTGTGTGGGCAGGATGATTTTTGGTGGCACTGTGTGTCTGTTCCCAGATTTCCTGAAGCAGGGGCCAAATCATGCTGCTTGTTTCATGGAAATGAGCTTTTCTGAGAATATAAAGTCTGGTCTGGGGCCTTCCCTGGGGGAGCCCATGTCCTGTGGCCACCTACAGAAACAGAGGGTTCCATCTCTTCCATCTTTCCAGTCCTCTTGGCAAGGGAAGTGGACTTCTCGGCTGTTAATTAGGGTCCAGACACGCACACAGCAGGTCTTGGCTTATACCACCTTCCTTGGCCTTCTTCCCAGAGCTGCTGCCCTTCAGAGGAGAAGGGGTTTGTGCTCAGAGGAGGGACTGCCCCCAAAGCAGGGCCTCCACTGTCACTGACCTGATGGCTGGAGGATGTGGCTGAACGTCGGCTGTTCCCCCTTAGGTGGGCTTTGTGGTCGAGGTGGAGAGGCAGGAGTGAGGCATGGGAGGGAGCATGCCATGAGCTGTCTGAAAGACCTGGCCATCATTCCTTCTTCTTTCCTTACCAGTTGTGTGACTTGTGTGACCTAGGGCAAGATCTTGACCTTGCTGAGCCTCAATTTTCTTAGCAAGAAAATGGGAGTGCTACTCTTTACCTCTCGGCTTCATTAAAGAGATAAGCGAACTTTTGAGCCTGTTCTTTTTTTTTTTTTTTTTTTTTTTTTGAGACAGAGTTTTGCTCTTGTTGACCAGGCTGGAGTGCAGTGGCGCAATCTCGGCTCACTGCAACCTCCGCCTCCCAGGTTCAAGCAATTCTCCTGTCTCAACCTCCTGAGTAGCTGGGATTACAGGCACCCACCACTATGCCTGGCTGATTTTTGGTATTTTTAAGTAGAGATGGGGTTTCACCATGTTGGTCAGGCTGATCTCCAACTCCTGACCTCAGGTGATCCACCCGCCTCAGCCTCCCAAAGTGCTGGGATTACAGGCGTGAGCCACCGCGCCCAGCTGAGCCTGTTCTAATTACTATGCATATGTAACAAAACTTAATGGCTTAAAACAACAAAAACATTTATTTTGCTCACAAATTTGCAGTTTGGGCCGGGCTTGAGAGCAAGAGGGGATGACATCTCTTTTCCACTTGGTGTTAGCTAGGCTGGATAAGGGTGAAGGGCTGGATCATCAAAGGGGTGGGGCCTGCCTGGCAGTCCATTCAGCTGTTGACTGAGACCTTAGCATTGGCTGGTACACCTGTCTGTGGCCTCTCCGTGCGGTCTGTGCTTCCTCACAGCATGGTGGCCGGCTTAAACAAGGACTAATGTTCTGAGATAGCGGGCCAGGTAGAACTGTGCTGCCTTTTATGACCTACCCTTGAAAGTTACCATGAATGTAGCTTGCATTCTCTGCATTCTATTTTTTTTTTTTTTTTTTACCTGAGCACAACTTTCTGCTCAGATTAGTGGGGCAAAGAAATGGACTCTAGGCCATGTGCAGTGGTTCACACCTGTGATCCCAGCACTTTGGGAGGCCAAGGCGGGAGGATTACCTGAGATGAGGTGTTCAAGGCCAGCTTAGCCAACATGGCAAAACCCCAACTCTACAAAAATACAAAAATTAGCCTGGCATGATGGTAGGTGCCTGTAATCCCAGCTACTTGGAAGGCTGAGGAGGGAGAATCACTTGAACGCAGGAGGCGGAGGTTGCAGGGAGGCGGGATCGCCACCAATGTGCTCCAACCTGGGTGAGGGAGTGAGACTCCATTTCAAAAAAAAAAAAAAAAGAAATGGACTCTATGTTTTGATGAGAGTATCAGTGATCTGAAAGAACTTGTGGAACTGGAAATATTGCAGTGACTGTCTTTGGAAAATGCAATCTCCCATCATGCCCCAGGGTTTCCTTCTCTCCTGTCCCCTGGGCCCTGCTGACATCTGACATTGCACGGGAAAGTGTTTGTGTGCACAGTGGCGAAGCCCACCAGGGTGGGTCTCTAGTTCCATGCTGCTCTTTCGGTCTTACGGTGAGAAACCTGGACTCGAGTGCTCACCCTCACACCCCCGCTTGGCCTCATGGGCTGAGGGAGCAGGTGTGCTTGAGTTCTCAAAGGGCCAAGCCTATGGCCATGACCAGGTGGTTGAGACGCAGGTCTCCACCAGGAAAAGCAGCAACGTCCACTCACGTATGAAATCTTTCCCCAGCACCTCCTCTTTCCCAGACACTGTTCCAGGCACTGGGGTACAGCATGAACAAAGCAGGCAAAAGTATGTGTGTGTAATACAATAAACATGGAAAATCAACGCCATAGGCCAGGCACAGTAGCTCATGCCTGTAATCCCAGCACTTCGGGAGGCCGAGATGGGCAGATCACGAGGTCAGGGGCTTGAGACCAGCCTGGACAACATGGTGAAACCCTGCCTCTACTAAAAATACAAAAATTAGCTGGGCATGGTGGCGCGTGCCTGTAATCCCAGCTATTCGGGAGGCTGAGGCAGGAGAATCGCTTGAGCCCGGGAGGCAGAGGTTGCAGTGAGCTGAGATCGCGCCTTTGCACTCTAGCCTGGGTGACAGAACAAGACTCTGTCTTAAAAAAAAAAAAAAAGGCCAGGCACAGTGGCTTACACCTGTAACCCCAGCACTTTAGGAGGCCAAGGCAGGCAGATCACTTGAGGTCAGGAGTTCAAAACCAGCCTGGCCAACATGGTGAAACCCTGCCTCTACTAAAAATACAAAAATTAGCCGGGTGTGGTGGTGGGCACCTGTAATCCCAGCTACTCGGGAGGCTGAGGCAGGAGAATCGCTGGAACATGGGAAGAGGAGGTTGCAGTGAACCGAGATCGCGCCATTGCACTCCAGCCTGGTGACAGAGCAAGACTCCCTCTCAATAAATAAACAAACAAACACTATAGTATGTTAGATGGGGATGAGTTCTGTGGAGAGCAACAGCAGGGAAAGGGGACAAAGAGAGCGACAGGGGCAATGCAAGGGGCCAGGGAAGGCCTGGATGAGACGGTGACACTCCAGAAGCAGGTGTGGGAAGGAGCCATGTGGCTGTGGGCTGGAGCGGGGAAGCGCTGTCCATGCGGAGGGCAGCCTGTGCGGAGGCCCTGAGGGAGAATGCATGGCTGGTGTGTTGGGGAAATGTGGCTGGAATGGGGTCAGCCAGGGAGCAGTAGAGGCGATGAAGTCAGAGGTCACGGTGATGGCAGAGTGAGGGTGCGGATTATGGAGGGCCTTGTACGTAGATTCACTCTGGCTTCCCGTGTCACTGACATTGGAAGCCACCAGACTGTCCAGCGCAGAGGTGAGAGGATCTGACTTAGGGGTTGTATCCGGTGTCTACTGCTGCAAAAAAAATCACCCCAAAACTTCATGGCTTAAAACAATGCCCAATTATTTCTGATTCTGTGGCCTGGCCGGATGGTTCTTCCGCTGGTTTGCCTGTGTCCGCTCATGTGGCTGCTTTCATCTGGATGATTACTGCACTGGAATGTCCACACTGACCTTACTCACCTCTGGCTGTCCCCTGGGTCCCCTTCATCCTTCTCCGTGTGGCTGCTCACCCTCCCCTAGGCTAGACCAGCTTCCTTATATGACCATCTCAGGGCAATGCTCTAAGGTAGCAAAAGTGGAAGTTGCAAAGTCTGTTAAGCCCCAGGCCAGGAACTTGAAAAACATCACTTCCACCTGATTTATTTAATTTAATTTAATTAATTTATTTATTTATGACAGAATCTCACGCTGTCGCCCAGGCTGGAGTGCAGTGGTGTGATCTCGGCTCACTGCAACCTCTGCCTCCTGAATTCAAGCGATTCTCCTGCCTCAGCCTCCAGAGTAGCTGGGATTACAGACACCTGCCACCACAACCGGCTAATTTTTGTATTTTTAGTAGAGAGGGGGGTTTCACCATGTTGGTCGGCCAGGGTGGTCTCGAACTCCTGACCTAAAATGGTCCACTCGCCTCGGCCTCCCAGAGTGCTGGGATTATAGGCATGGGCGACGGCGCCTGGCTACTTCCACCTGATTTTATTGGCCAAAGCAAGGTATAAGGCCAGCCCAAGTTTACCACGGCAGGGGACTTCATACAAAGCGTGAATTGTCAAGAGGCCTGATTAATTTGGGGCCATTTTGTAGCTTATGGACCACGTGGTTTAACAGGCTCTCTGGCTGCCACGTTGAGAATACAATGAAAGAGGACAGGCTGGGCATGGAGGCACACACCTGTCATCCTAGCACTTTGGGCAGCGGAGGTGGGAGAATCGCTTGAGCTTAAGCTCAGGAGTTTGAGACCAGCCTGGGCAACATAGAGAGAAGAAATTAAAAAAACAAATAAATAAATTAAAAAAATAGAAAGAGGACAAAGGCAGAAACAGGGAACCCACTCCAGAGGATTTGTAGTAATATAGGCAGGACATAGTGATGGCTTGGACCAGGGTAGC
Source organism: Pongo abelii (assembly GCF_028885655.2). Taxonomy (NCBI): domain Eukaryota; kingdom Metazoa; phylum Chordata; class Mammalia; order Primates; family Hominidae; genus Pongo; species Pongo abelii. Next base: position 4,266,428 of record NC_072004.2, read on the forward strand.
TATGGAGGAAGTGTGGAGAAGTGGTCAGATTCTGGGTATATTTCGGAAGTAGAATGAACAGGGTTTCCTGACAGACTGGGTGTGAAAGAAAGGGAGGAGTCCAGGGCGGCTCCAAGATTTTTGCCCTGAGCAGCTAGAAGCATATGGAGTTGCCGCTTACTGAGGGGCGGGGGGGCAGGTAGGTGGGGGAAGACTGAGGGAGGGGCAGGGGTTTTTGTTTTGGAGGGAGAGATTAGCAGTTCCATTTTAGACATGTTACATTTGAGGTGCTTCTTAGGACATTCAACTGGACCTCTTTTCTTTCTTTCTCTCTCTCTCTTTCTCTCTCTCTCTTTCTTTCTTTCTCTCTCTCTCTTTCTTGTTTTTTTTTTTTGTTTTTTTTTTTTGGTGGAGTTTTGCTCTTGTCACTGAGGCTGGAGGGCAATGGCATGATCTCGGCTCACTGCAACCTCCGCCTCCTGGGTTCAAGTGATTCTCCTGCCTCAGCCTCCCGAGTAGCTGGGATTACGGGGCACACCACCAGGCCCAGCTAATTTTGTGGTTTTGGTAGAGACAGAGTTTCACGATGTTGCCCAGGTTGGTCTCGAACTCCTGACCTCAGGTGATCTGCCCACCTCAGCCTCCCAAAGCGCTGGAATTACAGGCATGAGCCACTGCGCCCGGCCTCGGACCTGTTTTCTAAGACAGGTTCTTGCTCTGTCACCCAGGCTGGAGTGCAGTGGTGCGATCTCGGCTCACTGCATCCTGGACCTTCTGGGCTCAAGTGGGTCCTCCCACCTCAGCCTTCTGAGTAGCTGGGACTACAGGTGTGAGCCACCATGCCCAGCTAATTTCTGTATTTTTTTGTAGAGACGGGGTTTCGCTATGTTACCCAGGCTACTCTGGAACTCCTGGGCTTGAGTGATCCGCCTGCCTAGGCCTCCCAAAGTGCTGGGATTACAGGCATGAGCCACTGTGCCCGGACTCACCTGGACATATTAAGAGGCAATTGAGCTGGGCGCCCAATGCAAACATGGTGAAACCCCGTCTCTACTAAAAATATAGAAATTAGCCGGGGGTGATGGTGGGCGTCTGCAGTCCCAGCTCCTCAGGAAGCTGAGGCATGAGAATCACTTGGACCTGGGAGGTGGAGGTTGCAGTGGGCCAGGATCACGCCACTGCACGCCAGCCTGGGCGACAGAGCAAGACTCCATCTCAAAAAAAAAAAAAAAAAAAGCAATTGGATATGTATGTGTCTGAAGTTCAGGAGAGAGGTCTAGGCTGGTTATTTAAAGCCATGAGACCAAATGAGATCACCAAGGGCATGAGCATAGACCTGAAGCTCGAGCTTGGACACATTCCACACATCAATCAAGGCTGTGAATGCACAGTGCTACCGTGGTGAGGTCAAGGGTGGGACCAACGATTCACTGTATCATGTTGTATCAAATGACTTTTATATTTTTATGTGGGAGACACTAAAAAAACAAAAGCAAAAGCAGAAAAGTACAGAGAAGAAAATAACCGTTATTCACGTTTTCATCTACAAGAATAAATAATTCTTCACATTTTGGCCTTTTTGCTTCTCTATTTGTTATTTAATTAGGTAACCATCATTCCGTATATGTATCTCTCTATACATTCACAGGCTTATGGTTAGGTAAAAATAGTTTTATTAAACTGGGGTTATATGGTAGTGCAGTTTTTAAAAACAGATTTATTGAGATACAATTCATATATCAGGCCGGGCGCAGTGGCTCACGCCTGTAATCCCAGCACTTTGGGAGGCCGAGGCGGGCGGATCACTTGAGGTCAGGAGTTCAAGACCAGCCTGGCCAACATGGTGAAACCCCGTCTCTACTAAAAATACAAAAATTAACTAAGTGTGGTGGTGGGCACCTGTAATCCCAGCTACTTGGGAGGCTGAGGCTGAGAATCGCTTGAACTCAGGAGGCAGAGGTTGCAGTGAGCCGAGATCATGCCACTGCACTCCAGCCTCGTCAACAGAGCAAGACCCTGTCTTAAAATAATATTAGTAATAATTCATATATTGGACAGTTCACCCAATAAAGTGTATAATTCACTGGTTTTTAGTACATTCACAGAGTTGTACAACCATCACCACATCAGTTTTTGAACATTTTTGCTCAACCCAAAAAGAAATTTCATGCCTATTAGCAGTCACCCCCATTTCCCTCCAGTCTATCTCTCTGCTCCCCAGCCCTGGCCCTAGGCAGCTGCTAAATCTACTTTTTGTCTTTATAGATTTGTCTGTTCTGGATAATTCATATAAATAGAATCATATAATATGTTTAATTTATATGAATCCACTTGAATAAACTGAAGTAAAATCAAAGGAATTAAGTTTGAATTAGTTGTTAACCATGGACTTATTGATGAATACTAGCTATGAAAGAGGACACCAGCCTTCTTATACCTCCTCTCTCCCTTCTCTCTCCAACCTCCTGATTTTTGTTAGTTATATTATTATCTTTACTTTTTCTAGATGTAGAGCATTCACAGTCTGTTCTTTTTTTTTTTTTTTTTTTTTTGAGACAGTTTCGCTCTTGTTGCCGAGGCTGGAGTGGAATGGCACGATCTCGGCTCACCACAACCTCTGCCTCCCAGGTTCAAGCGATTCTCCTGCCTCAGCCTTCTGAGTAGCTGGGATTATAGGCATGCGACACCACGCCCAGCTAATTTTGTATTTTTAGTAGAGATAGGGTTTCTCTATGTTGGTCAGGCTGGTTGTGAACCCCCAAACTCAGGTGATCCACCCACCTTGGCCTCCCAAAGTGCTGGGATTACAGGCGTGAGCCACTGTGCCTGGCCACAGTCTGCTCTTTAAGCATCATCCTTGTAGTGGCTTGACAACAGTTTCATATTTAAGTAGATTCAATGTTTGTTATCAGTCTGTTTACACAGATTCTTTATTCCTGAGTTCTTTATTTTGCTTCAACTCCTAACTGGGTAGATTTTGTGATTAAGGAGTTTTTATCCACTCCCTGTCCCCCAAAAGGCTAGAGAGTTTATTTATTTATTTATTTTTTGGTTCATTTATGTGTGAGATTGTCTTTTCTTTGATATTTATTTATTTATTTTGAGACAGGGTCTTACTCTGTCACTCAGGCTGGAGTGCAGTGGTGCAGTCATGGCTTTCTGCAGCCTTGACCTCCTGGGCTTAAGTGATCTTCCCACCTCAGCCTCCCAAGTAGCTGGGACCACAGGCATGCACCACCACGCCCAGCTAATTTTTGTATTTTTTGCAGAGACGGGGTTTCACCATGTTGCCCAGGCTGGAGGGTGGATCACTTGATCCACCCTCCTCGGCCTCCCAAAGTGCTGGGATTACAGGCATGCACCACTGTGCCCAGTCTGAATTAATATTCTCATTGCATTGTTTTATAGCTTGAAGCCAGTATAAGAAATTTCCTTCTGCTCCTTCTCTTATCACCTATCTTTTAGGTTGGTTTTTTTTTTTTTTTTTTTTTTTTTTTTTTTTTTTTTTTTTTTTGAGACAGAGTCTCACTCTGTCGCCCAAGCTGGAGTGCGGTGGCACTATCTCAGCTCTCTGAAACATCCACCTCCTGGGTTCAAGTGATTCTCCTGCCTTAGCCTCCCGAGTAGCTGGGACTACAGGCGTGCTCCACGACGCCAGCCAATTTTTGTATTTTTTAGTAGAGACGGGGTTTTACCATGTTGGCCAGGCTGGGCTCTAACTCCTGACCTCAAGTGATCCACCCATCTCAGCCTCCCAAAGTGTTGGGATTACAGGCGTGAGCCACTGCGCCCGGCCAGGTTGGATTTTTTCTCCTTGTCCCCCTCCCTCCCTTCCTTCCTTCTTTCCTTTTCTACAGTATGTATCCATAGTTTACATGCTGAATACTTTCCTCTGAGCTGGGTGTGGGCAGCTCTGCTCAGAAACTGAATTTGCTTTGATGTAGTGTGGATGACTCTTTGTCTTTGACTCTGCCTGCCTTCGCTGTGACCATTCTGTTGTCCAAAGGGGATGCAGTTTGAGTTGAGCTTAGGCTCCGCAGACTTTTCTGTTGCCGGAGGGAAATGCAGGGCTCAGGCAAATGAGGAGTCTGTCAAAACACCTGGGCTCTGCTCTGTCTTCTGGGATTCAGGTAAATGCTCTACAACATGGTTCATTCTACTTAATTACTGGATGCATTCCCTTCTGAGATGGGGGTTGCCCTCAGGCCTTGAGTAGAGTCAGTGATTGGAGCCATTGTTGGCTTTCTCCGTTTTTACTTGCCTCTCCCCAGCAGCTTTCCCTGCTGGCTCTCAGTTAGGGACTACTACTCAGTTAATTTCTCTCCAGATATGGGGGTTTTAGTGAATGGCTTTGGGGAGGGGAAGCCGAGAAGGGTAATACTCTCTTCTACAGAATTGTCTGCTCTTTTGCTTTTGCTTGGCTGCCATTTTTTTCTTTTTTTTCTTTTTTTTTTAGGATTTTGCTGTCACCCAGGCTGGAGTGCAGTGGTGTGATCATGGCTCACTGCAGCCTCAACCTCCCAGGCTTAAGGGATCCTCCCCCTTCAGCCTCTGGAATAGCTGGGATCACAGGTGCATGCCACCATGCCTGGCTAATTTTAAAATTATCTGTAGAGATAGAGGCTCACTATGTTGTCCAGGCTGGTCTTGAACTCCTGGGCTCAAGCAATCCTCCTGCCTCAGCCTCCCAAAGTGTTGGGATTATAGGTGTGAGCCACTGTACTTGGCTGCCAGTATTGAATGTTTATTTCACTAGGTTTTCTTCTTTTCTTTGGTAAAAAATCACTTTTTTCTGGCTGTTTTTTGCTTCTGTGTGGGAACTTAAGTCTATGACGCAACTTTCAATCCTCCATCTTTACACAGGAGTTGACCCAGGTGATCTTGAAGGCTGCTCCTTGCCCAAACTTCATCATAGCTCTGAGTTCCCTCCTTGCCCAAGGAGAGATGTGGCCACCACTGCACAGAGCAGAGCCAGCATGGCTGTCACTGAGGCCTTCAGATCTGGGAGAGGACACTGCCAGTCTTTTTTTTTTTTTTTTTTTTTTAAAGAGAGAGAGTCTCACTCTTTTGCCCAGGCCAGAGTGCAGGTGCGATCTGTCAACCTCCACCTCCCAGGCACGAGTGATTCTTGTGCTTTAGCCACCTGAGTAGCTGGGATTACAGGCACCCGCTGCCACACCTGGCTAATTTTTGTATTTTTAGTAGAGAAGGGGTTTTACCATGTTGGCCAGGCTGGTCTCAAACTCCTGGCCTCAAGTGATCTGCCTGCCTCGGCTTCCCAAAGTGCTGGGATTACAGGTGGGAGCCACTGTGCCCAGCCCCTTCCCAGTCTTGAAGACTCCTGAGTGAGGACCTGGGATGGAGGCCTGGTAACTGCCCATCTGGTGTCCACAGGGGAGCTTGCAGGGTGGTTGGCAGAGATCAGCCAGGACGTGGTCCACCATAGCTGTCATCAAGGGTCAGCCCAGGATGCAGGGGATGGCTGTGGGATCTGCTCTGTGGTCCCTGGAGTGGTGCGGAAAGCTGGGCTATGTGAGCTCCCCAACTCTGGGGAGCGTTCCTGCCACTTCCCAGACTTGGCCCTTAGGGAGCCTCTTGGATAAGCCCTTTCTACCTGGCTTTCTGGGCTGGAGTAACCAGGCCCCACCAGGGGCTGTCTGAGAGGGGCTGAGACAGGCCCACTCATCCTTCCTCTGAGGGCCCCACCTCTCTGCCAAGATCTAACAGGTGTCTGTTGGCTGGCAGCACGGCCCACCAGGAGAGCTCACAATCTCAGCCGAATTCTCTGGGAGGATGCAAAGGTTTTGCTCCCTTCACTACCTCAGTCCCCACCTGCCTGCCCACTGGCTTGTTGGGCTGCTGCCGGCCCCTGGAAACCAGGCAGTGCCCTTGTGCCCCAATGCCAGTCCTTTCAATTACAGGTTGGCAAGCCCAGGGACAAAGCGTGCCAGACGGTGCAGCAGCTTGCTGGCGGCTGGTCTGTGTCCTGGGGCCTGTGTCCTGACTGGCTCAGGCAAAGAGTTTGTCCATGAGTGGGGAGGCTTGGGTCTCAGCTCTGCCCCAGGCACAGTGAGCCCCTAGGGGATACTGGCCTTTCCCTTCTTGGTGGGCCCAGAATCCATTCTTTGCAGTTCAGAGTCAGTTACCGCCCAGTTGGAAGACTGTGCTGAACCAAGATTGAAGGCACTGCCCCCGCCACCCCACAGGCGCTGACCCTTTCCTCCTGCTTCCTCCTCCTGCCGAACTGTGTGTGCAGGTGGACGAGAGGAGAGGTATGTGTGTGTGAAGATCTAAGTGTGCACACATCCACTCTTGTGTATGGATGTGCACAAGAGTGAGATACAAGCATGTTTGTGTACGTGTGTGTGTGTGAGCATAATTACTATGTTTATGATGAGACCACAGGTCTGCGTGAGTACATGCCAGGCTGTTATTTGGCAAGTCCACCCCAACGAGCCTGTGCCAGGGTTTATAGCCATCATCTTTCTGGTGCCCTTGCCACACGTTTTGATATCTTGAATGGCTCCCCGTTACCTGCATATGTACGTAGTTGTGGCGTGTGAGTTCTTCGTGTGTGTCTCAGGTTGTGGGTGTCGGTGTGTGGGTGCATGTGTGTGAGTGTGCTTGTGTGTTGATCTCGCGTGCATGTGTGAGAGGCCGTGGCTGTACGTGTGTCTGGGAATGTTCGTGCGGCCACGTGTGTGACAGTGTGAACATGGATACCTCTGTGTGCGGGTCTCTGTGGCCGGGGATGACTAAAGCCAGGGACATTTAGCATCACTTTCCTAGCTCGAGGGGGAAATTCTCTTGGTCTGGAAGGGCAGAGGCCAGGGGCTGAGGGGCTCCATGTTTCTCAGGCTCCAGGCACTGTTCCCAGGCCCTATCTCCCAGAGGGATCTAAGTCAGGGTGCAGGGAGGCCACACAGACTCTGAGGAGACAGGGGCAGAGTCAGATTTCTGTTTCGGAAGTCCCCTCCAGGGCTGGTGTCTGGAGGGATGGTGGGGCCTGGGAAACTGGGGAGGAGACGGCCGGGGAGGCCTGGAGTGCACTGGCCAGAGGCTGTGGACAGGAGGAAGAGGCAGATTCGAGGAACGTGCAGATGCAAAATGGACAACAATCAGTGATGAGGGGTGTGAGGGTGAGCAAGGCATGTAGGGACCCCCCAACCCCAGCATCTGGCCTGGGTGATGGGGACCAGGCGCTATTCCTGAGCCAGAGGGTATCAGCTCCGGCAGCTTGCTGGTGACCAGTCCACGCTGGTCACAGGGGCCTGTGTCCTGGCTGGCTCAGCCACACTGGGCAGGAAGAGAGATGTTTGGGGACAGGGGAGAGAACGAGTTTAGGCAGCTGTTCAGTGTGAGGTGCCTGTGGCCATCCAGGAAGGACCTGGGACTGCAGGGCTGAGATGCCCATGTAGGAGCAGCTTCGAACAGTCAGCTGAATTCTACAAACCAGGGCCCTTTTTGTGTGTTTTCTTTGCTTTTGAGTTGTGGAGCCTGGGTTTGAACTGCTCGTGGAAGCCACTGAACTCTAGGACCCAGCATGCACTGGCCTGTGAGGAGCCCCAGTGCAAAGCAGAGTTACCAGCTTAACAAGCAGGGGCTGCTGGTGCTGGAGGGCCCTGGTGGGGCATCTGGGGTACCCTGGCGTTGTACCGTTGGGGAAAACCAAGACCCAGAGGCGGGGGCCTCCCCAGGCCTGCTCAGCAAGGCAGGGTGGGGCTGGGCCCATCCACCCCAGGAGGTCACACCCCTTGGCTGTGGAGCCCCTCCTGGAGCTGAGTCAGCCCTGGTGGCCACTGCCCTAGGAGACTCTGTAATTACAGGATTAGAAGGTGGCCTCTCTGCAGCTGAGCCCTTTGCCCCTCAAAGCTGCCAAGTGGAGACGAGGATTTGGTGGCAGGGTGCCGGCCTCCAGGTGTGTCTGAGGAGCCCTGGCATCCTTGGGTGGATTCTTCAGCCTGAAAGGCCCCATTGTAGCTGCAGCCTCCCTCTGATGGGCTCTATTTTGGGGCCGGGATCCACCCTGCCCCAGCTGGAGGAAGGAAAGGGTGTATTTCAGCATGTCCTATGGGTGTGGAGTGGCCGGGGAGAGCAAAACGGGGGGCTGGTTGGGGGACAGTGTGCCTGGGCTGCATGGAGGTCGCAGAGGCAGATGCTGGCAATGTGAAGGGGGGAGAGGCCTGGAGGGCCAGGTGCAGGTGCCCGGAAAAAGTCAGAGGGAGGTGGGTGTGAGTTGGTCCTGGCTTTCATGTGGCCCCAGGAGGCAGCTGGCAGACCCTGCTGGGCTGGAATGTGGATCCGCAGCTTCCCGGGCCCCGCCTGAGACCTGCCTGCCAGCGACTTCCTGATTCCTGCCCCTGTGGGTGCCTGGCCCCATGCCCTAGGCCTGAGGGAGACTCACCTGCCCTCAGGGGCCTCTCAGTTTGGGTGCCAGGGACCAGGCACTGCAGTCCCAGGGGCTGGGTTAGACCAGGAGAGCGCATGGCTGCTGGGGCTCCTTGGCTGGTTCTGCTCTCCCTCCACCAGAGCTGGGCCGCGTTCCTGCCCCGTCTGGCATGGTGGCCACATCCCAGCCCCTTGCCTCCGCTCCCGTGGGTCCCCGGCTGGCGTGGTCTTGTGGCTGTCCTGGGCCCGTCCTGATCCTGACTGTCCTTCAGGGCTCTCCCCGGCACCACCTCTGTCCAGGGGCCCCCTGCCCATCTCGGGCTGTCCTCTGATTCCCCAGTGCTAGCCTCACCAGGTACTGTGGATGCTGGGAACCTCCCCCCCTCTTCCCCCAGTGGCCTCTTCACCCTCACCAGGCACAGGCCATCACGGCGCGGGGGGTCGGGGCGCTCACCAGGACATGGCTTGATGCATGCCCTCCGGCCTGAGTTTGTCTGTGAAATGGGTGTAATGATGTCTGCCTTACAGGGCACCTGACCTGAGGGGTTAGACAGGGTCATAAGAGAGGACAGGGCTGGTGCGTGGCAGGTGTTCGGGTGGCGGTCCTTCAGGTCCTCCGTCCCGGGTGCTCCCCGGCCACTGATCATCAGGTCTCTGGGTGCCTGAGCCTGGGCTACCCTGGGGACAGCCCCGTGATCCAGGAATGACTAATTCCACCCCTGCAATAAGCTCTTGAAGCTTTGAGAAATGAGACTTTTTTTCTCTCTCTTTCTTCTTGCTGCTTCATTAAACTCTTCTTGAGTGAGGGGAATGAGGATTGTCCTAATCCCTTGGCACGAGGTGAAGGTTGGCGGGGGGGTGTTCCGGGCTTGTGGTAACCAGAGGACACTGGGAGCAGGGCTGGGGGTGGGCACTAGGCAGGGGCCGGAAGCCTCACACTCCAAGCAGGCTTTACCCAGGGTCAGCTGGTGACCCCAGACAAGCCCCATCCTTGACCAGGCTCAGTTCAACTGTCCGCATGATGGGTGTACCGGGCTTTGCCCACCTCCCTGTGCTGCTCCAAGGGGAGGGGATGGCCCGGAGGGTCCTTTGGTGGGGTGCCTGGGGCTGGGCACGCTGGCTGGCACACGGTAGGTGCCTTATCAGCACATACGGACTTTTGGGGACAACAGAGGAGGGGTGGGCAGCCTCCGAGCTGTCTTTTTGTCCTCAAAATCTGTTTTTTTTTTCACTTTTCCTTTTTTTTTTTTTTTTTTTTGAGGCGGAGTCTCACTCTGTCACGCTGGAGTGCAGTGGCGTGATCTCGGCTCCCTGCAACCTCTGCCTCTTGGGTTCAAGCTATTCTCCTGCCTCAGCCTCCTGAGTAGCTGGAACTACAGGTGTGAGCCACCACACCCTGCTAATTTTTGTATTTTTAGTAGAGATGGGATTTTACCATGTTGGCCAGGCTGGTCTTGAACTCCTGACCTCAAGTGATCCGCCCACCTCGGCCTCCCAAAGTGCTGGAATTACAGGCTTGAGCCACCGTGCCTGGCTTAAAGTCTGTTTTCTTACCTTTAAAAGTGGCCTGGGAGGAGGCCTAGCTGCCTCCTACTGGGCCCCAGCGGGGACTCCAGGGGCTGGATGCTTGCCTATGGGTCCTGGCTCTGTCTACCTACTGTCAAGGCTGCTGGAACTGGAGAAATAGTTTCAGGCCTTCCTCGCTCACTCCAATAAATCTCAATAATGCCTTTCTCTGTAGCGTCCAAGTCTCTCCTCTCCACAGGTGGGAAGCAACAGGTGGGGTTGGTGACTGGGGTCTGAGAATCCTCACCCAGGCCACCCTCTGTCCACAGGTGTTCCTGGGCCTTGGGGAGCTGCTTCTGTCCTGCAACTGGGCAGTAGTTGCCGACATCCTGCTGGTAGGTGTGGGAGTCGGGGTGGGGGGCTGAGCAGGGGGAGCTGGACAGAGTCCAGCTCAGGACTGGGCCTCTGCTAGTGAGCAGCTGGGCACTGGCGGCGGTGTCAGAGACCATGCATTAGGGGACCAAAGCCATTCACGGTTACCTTGGACCAGAAGCCTCTCTGACACTCTCAAACATCTCTGACCATCATCCCCATTTTGCAGATGAACAAATGGAGGTTCAGAGAAGGCAGGTGCCTGTTCCAAAGTCACACAGCCCCAATGCAGGGAGCCAGGGCTGGAACCTAGGCATTTTGACTCCCTGGGCTACTTCCCTCCCTCTTTTTCTTTTTGAGACAGAGTTTCACTCCTGTTGCCCAGACTGGAGTGCAATGGCCTGATCTCGGCTCACTGCAACCTCCGCCTCCTGGGTTCAACTGATTCTCCTGCCTCAGCCTCCCAAGTAGTAGAGACTACAGGCACCCGCCACGCCACCATGCCCGGCTAATTTTGTATTTTTAGTAGAGATGGGGTTTCACCATATTGGCCAGGCTGGTCTTGAACTCCTGACCTCAGGTGATCTGCCTGCCTCGGCCTCCCAAAGTGCTGGGATTACAGGCGTGAGCCACCGTGCCTGGCCCCTCCCTCCTTTCTGTAGCACACTGCTTCTCAGCAAGCAGGCTCCTTGGCCTCCACTCTGGGGCATGCAGACGGGATGCCATCCTTCAGGACAGTGGCCACTGAGGCCCATTGTGCCAACCCACACCGGCTCGTGTGTCACAGGCTGCCATGCAAGGATCAGCCCTGCCTGTAAGAGGCCTGACGCTGTCTTGACCACATGGCGGCTGCATCCAGAGTCCCACACGGCCCCTCCCTGAGCCCCATGCTCTTCATCCAGCCTCCTTGCCTCCTTCTGGGAGGCATACAGGGAAGGACTTTGAACACATGAAGGGCTGTGCCTTTGTAGATAACGCAGGGCCCTGTGAGCACCCCGAGAGCCTTCCTTCTGCCTCCTGGCAGCCTGGCACAGTCTGGTGCTGGCCACAAGGGAACTGGACCAGACTGGCAGTTGGCTGAGAGCTGTCCTGAGGGCATTCAATGCCGTGGCACCAGCCTGGATTCAGAAAACAGACCTGGCTGTCAGCCCTGGTCCTGCCACTTATGAGCTGTGTGGCCTTAGGCAAGTCACTGTGTGTCTCTAAGCCTCGGTATCCCCATGTGGAAAGTGGGGATGATAATGGCACCTGCCTTATGGATTGATGTGAGGGTGAAATGAGAAGATCCATGTGCCTGGCACAGAGAATGCTGTCTAGGATTCTCACAGTAATCCAGAATTTTCCATTTTCTATCCCCCAAAGAAATCATGGTGCCCTAAAATCTGAGTTTGAAGGGTTATGGGCATGTATAGTCGTTTAATCCATCAACAAACCCTGCTCGAATACTACTGTGGATGGGGTGCTCACTCCCTGCCAAGATGTCTGCCCCTCCCTGGCAGATCCCCTGACCCCTCCCCAAGGCCCAGGCCCAGCGAGTGTGGAGAGGCCTGCCCTGTCTTTGGCTCCTGGGTGAGTGGATCAGCTGCAGGACTGGCAGGTCTTCCCTGCTCCTCCCTCCAGACAGGAAACTTTGGCTCCAGCCCAGAGTCAGCCACAGACCTGCTGCATGGCCCTGGGCCTCAGTTTCCTTGTCTATAAAAGGGGTAATCACCACCTGCCTGGTAGGGTGCGCAAGGCAGCCTCCAGGAACGCTCAGGAAAGGGGAAGGCATTGGCAAATGTTTTACTCATGGGATTGTCCACTTTTAGGCTCAGGGAGATTAACGTCCCCCCAGCATAGCTGGTTCTCTCTGAGGTGGTCCAAACGGAGCTGCACCTGCCCCCACAGCTTCCCTGGCCTGCCCCCCACGGCGCAGCTCCCTCTTCCACATGACAGCCCCACAGATATGTGAAGGCTGCACCCGTGTCCCCCAGCGTCTGCGTTTGTAAGAATGATTAACCTGGGAGAGCCAGGCTCTTTGTGGGGTTAAAGAGGAGAGTGTGTGCTGGAGAGGGCGGGTGGGGGAAGGGGGGAAGGAGAGTTAGGGGCTGGCCAGCTGCACAGTTTTGCCCATCTGGGGAGCTGCCCAGGGAGCCGGCTGGACAGGAGCCAGCCCACCTCAGGGCTCCCCGTGGTCCTTCCTTGGCTTGGAGGCCTCCAGCCACAGCACTTTGCACCACCACCCCAGAGCCTCCCGCCCGCTTCCCTGCCTTCCCACCTTCCCGGAGCCCCATGGCCAAAGATGCCTTTCGGCCTTTGGAGATCAGAGCTGAGCAACCCTTGTAGCCCCTACAGTTCGGTTCCTCCATGTTGCTGCTTCCTCCCTGTAAAGGCAGGTGGTGGGGGAGCCCTTCTGTGCAGTGGAGGGGCAGATGCCAGCTTGGAGCAGGGTGAGGAGGGCGAGGGAGGGGAAGCAGGACACCGAGGGTAGACAATTCCCTTGAGGAGCTGAGCTGACAGGAGCAAAGGGCATGGTAGGTGGAGTTGGCAGAAGATCCCGGGAAGCTGGCATTGCTTTTCAAGAGGGGAGGCCAGAACAGCCTCCAGGGAGCAGAGAGGGGCAAGCAGGAGGAGAGAGGGGGCCCTGTTCGAGGGTGAGCTGGGGGTGGGATCCAGCGCTGGGGGAGGAAGTAGCCTCCCAGCAGAGCAGGGGCAGGAAGTGTGTGGGGACAGGGCCTGTGGCAGGAAGTAGAGGAGGGTCCCCTTTGCTGGCTGGCACTGGCTCCTGAGACAGGAGATTGGCTTCTCTTTCAGCAGGGGCCCAGGGAGGGAGGAGGCCCTAGGGTGTGTGTGAACAGGGTCCACAGAACAAGGGAGCAGGAAGCTAAGGGCAAGGCACGTTCACGTGAACAGCTTTGGGCGACCAAGAAAGCCACGAGGAGCTGATAGGAAAATGGGTGGAAACTGCAGGTGTCTGAGTAGTTGGAGCCTGTGGGTGGGTCAGAGGGCAGAGGGCAGAGGGCAGGGGGCAGCAGAGCCCAGGCTCGAGGACTCTGCAGCAGCCCATCTGCTGCCACTCCCAGCCTGGCTCCTCACTAGCTGTGTGACCCTGGCCAAGTGACTGAACCTCTCTGGGTCTTGGTTTGCTCACCTATCCAGTAGGTAGAGCGGTGGCAACCACCAATGACACCCCAGGCTATAAGGATAGAATGAACTCACACCTGCGTCCTGCAGATTCCTGAGTGGGCGTGTGGGCCCCACTGACTTCCAGATCATCCCTTCCTTGGGACCCTGCTCTCTCTTTTTTTTTTCACTTTTAAGACGGAGTCTCGCACTGTCGCCAGGCTGGAGCGCAGTGGTGCGATCTCGGCTCACTGCAACCTCTACCTCCTGGGTTCAAGCTATTCTCCTGCCTCAGCCTCCTGAATAGCTGGGACTACAGGCGTTTGCCACCATGCTCAGTTAATTTTTGTATTTTTAGTAGAGACGGGGTTCACCATATTGGCCAGGATGCTATTGATCTCTTTACCTTGTGATCCGCCCCCCTTAGCCTCCCAGAGTGCTGGGTTTACAGGCGTGAGCCACTGCACCCAGCCGGGACCCTGCTCTCTTGATGCCATCTCCACAATGGGGAGAATCCAGGTTCTCTCTAGAGAATGGACCTCAGGGGTTCTCTGGTCCGGTGGCTTGAAGATGTCATTGTGCATGAGAGTCAGATTTGAGGGAGCTTGTGACAAACCCAGATTCCAGGCCCTGTGTCCTCTGAGTCTGATTCAGTGGGTCCGTGCTGGGATCCAGGGACCTGCGTTTCTGATGAACTTCCCAGGTGATCCTGCGGTAGCATTCCGTAGAGCACGCTTTGAGAATACTGGTCTCGCACCGCGAGCTCCCCAGTCCATAAATGCTTTGCCAAATTCCAGCCATCCCCTTGTTCACATACGCCTCCAATGGGGAGCTCATTCTGCACACCTCAGGCAACCCCTGCCTCTCGGGGGGCTTTCTGTTGATGAAAATGATTTGGCTCAGTCACAGCCAAGACCCACCTCTGCCAGCCTCCCCTTGGCCCCGCTGGGCCGCAGAGGAGCCCTGCTCCGTGAAGACTGAGATTATGTCCCCTGAACCCGCATCTCCCCAGGCAGAGCTCCCTGCCTCCCCAAACCTTGTCATGGCGTCTTCAGCTCCCTCCCAGCCCTGCTGTCTGTCCCCGCCCCACTCAGGATGGCCCAGAGCCAGCTTACCCCAACCCCTCTCCAGGCAGGGGACAATGTAAGCAAAGGTGTGGAGGGAGGATCCCAGGGGCACGATCTCTGGATCCCAGCCAGTGTGGGGGCTAGAGCAGAAGGGGAGCTCATTCCCTCTTTCTCAGGCCTGTCCTCTGGGGTCCTAGAATCCAGCCACAGGCTCATCTCCTACCCCTCAGCAGACGTCCCCACAGTTCCCCGGAGAGTGTTCACCTCTGCGTTCTCCCCCTGCCCCAGGTCTCAATGCTTCCCTGCTCAGCCTTTGCCCCCCAGGTAGCTGTCTGCTCACTGGCCTGTCTCACCCTCCCAGGGGCATCTGGGGGCAAGGCCTGAGTGGGGGTGCAGGAGGCAGGCTGTTGGGGGAGTCTGCACCTGGTGGCTGCTGCTCCGACTTTCTGCAAGCCCTTGGTTGGCCCTGGTTTCACCCTGGGCTATAAAGGGAACAGCCCTTCTAAGAAGGGAGAGCCAGAAACAGAGGTGTTTTTGTCTCAGAATAGAGTGAGCCTGGATTTTTGGGAACCCAAAGCCTCTTATTTCTGAAATTACCCCCTGGGCTCTCCAGCTTCTGTGGGGCCCAGCCTTGGCTGCTGGCTGCATGGAGGCAATGAGGACTTGGAACAGGCTGGGGGAGACCCACCTCTCTCGCCACTGGCAGCAGAGACTGAGCTGGGCCCAGCAGGTTGGGGTTCCTGGTAGAGGAGGAAGGGGCCAGCCTACCTGGACCTTACTGTGGGGGTCCCAGCAGCCCCAGCCTCCGTGTGGACCTTTTTGGACATTCAGGTTCCTCCCTCCAGGAAGCCTCACCTGCCTTCCCAGAGCACCAGTGAGTAATCACATAATTATGGGGTGAGAAGGAAGTCCTTGGGGAAGGTGCAAAGCTGTTGGTCAGTTCCTTCTCAGGCCTGTTGACAGATCCTGGTGATGGCAAGAGGCCCGGTTTCTCTTGCCACCTGCGCATGGTGACTCAGTGCCAGTGACCCTGGGACCAGCCAGTCACCACAGTGACTCCCGCCACTCTGCCCTGCCCACCACCAAACCCCCTGCATCTGTCCCCTGGGATTCTGGAATCCAGAGATCGTGTCCCTGGGATCCTCCCCCCCACACTGTCGCTTACACTATCCCCTGCCTAGAATACCTTTCCCCATCTCTTTGCCAGTTACTCTGCCATCCGTTTACAGGGCTAGCAATGAACTTGTTCTCCTTATCGTTCTCAGATTTCTGAATGTTCTATTACAAATGCATAAATATTGCTGGAAACACCGGCTCCTCCTTGCCCATCACAGCAGAGTGGTCAAAATGCCAGATCCTAGAGGGAGATGGCCTGAGAGCCCCCTGTTATTTCAGGCTGGGTGATGTTGGGCAAGTCACTTGCCCTCCCTGTGGAGGTTTTTCTCATATGTAAAATGCAGGTGATCATCATCTCTCTCTCCTGGGTTGTTCAAGATGATATATAAAATATATACAGCAAGCATTCAATAAATGTTGGCAATTATTATTTTATTATTATTTTTTGAGACAGGATCTTGCTCTTTCACTCAGGCTGGAGTATAGTGGTGCCACCTTGGCTCACTAGAACCTCCACCTCCCGGGTTCAAGCGATTCTCCTGCCTCAGCCTCCTGAGTAGCTGGGATTATAGGCACCCACCACCACACCCAGCTAATTTTTGTATTTTTAGTAGAGATGGGGTTTTGCCGTGTTGGCCAGGCTGGTCTCGAACTCCTGACCTCAAGTGATACACCTGCCTCAGTCTCCCAAAGTGCTGGGATTACAGGCGTGAGCCACTGTGCCCAGCTCATATTGATTAACTCATGGCCTCAGATCATGGACACCTAGGTCTTGGGGATAAGGCTCCAGGGTGTAAGCGCCCCTGTGGCTGTCCAGTTGGGTTCATGTGACCATGTGGTCTCTGCTTGAGTCCCCTCCCTCTCCCTCCTTCCATCCCCTGCTGTAGCCCTGGGTTCTGGCAGAGTTTCTCCTGGGAATAGTCTCCCAGGTGGACCTACTTGAGTTACTTGGTTGGCAAACTTTCAGCTAGTCCCCTCTGTGCCTGGTATCTTGCAGGGACCCCAAGAGAAATTAAGGGTCTTTGTTGCCCACACACCATAGGGAATAAGGGGTGGTGGACAGAGAAAGGGCCCCTCCCAGTCCTGGGGGACATGTGTTAATTAGAGGTGTGCATAGGAGTTGCGGGAGCTCAGGACAGGTACCTGAACTCTGAGAGGGCTTCACAGAGGAGGTGACCCAAATGTAAGTCCTAAATGACAAATAGAGATGCTCCAGCTGGACCAGAGAGTGGGAGGCATGCCAGGCAGAAGGCACAGCCGAGTTCAAGGGCCTGGAGCAGTCTGTCTCAGAGCGTTATTTTGGTCTGATGTCCACACGAAGCCTCCGGGTAGCAGACGAATAACGATAATGAGTAAAACTCTCAAGATCGGTACCATTATTACCCCCATTTGGGGATGGAGAGACTGAGGAAAGAAAGGTGAAGCAGCTTGCTCAAAGTCACACAGCTAGCGAGTGGGGATCTGGATCGGAACTCGAGAGTCTGACTCCAGAGTTCTTTTTTTTTTTTTTTGGAGATGGGGTTTTGCTCTTCTTGCCCAGGTTGGATTGCAGTGGTACGATCTCGGCTCACTGCAACCTCTGCCTCCCGTGTTCAAGCAATTCTCCTGCCTCAGCCTCCTGATTAGCTGGGATTACAGGCATGTGCCACCATGCCTGGCTAGTTTTTGTATTTTTAGTAGAGACAGGCTTTCACCATGTTGCCAGGCTGGTCTTGACCTCCTGACCTCAGGTGATCCACCCGCCTCGGCCTCCCAAAGTGCTGGGATTACAGATGTGAGCCACTGCGCCTGGCCCAGAGTTCGTCTTCTTAATGTTCTCAGCCTCATCCATGGAGTCGTGCGGGCTTCTCCAGCAAGGCTGCTTTTGGTCTCTGCCCCAGGGGCCTTGAGGTTCCTAAGAGGACTGGGGCCTCCATACCACCCCTGCCCAATTGCCCGCACATGCAGACACCTGGCATGCACCCGCTCTTCGCCCCTCCCACCTGCGCTGCTGCGTCCTGGGCCCCTGAGCTGGGATACCCCAGCCCCATTCACTGTGGTCACATTCATGCCTGGTTCCTTCCCAGTTCAAGAGCAAACTCTCAAGAGGGGTGGCCCTGATCAGGGACCTTGGCACCCCCATCCTGGGGCACTGGGGAAGCTTCAGATGGGCTTGATGTTCTGGGGTAGGACTTTAGACCTTGGGGGTCATCGACTCCCTCCCATCCCACTCACCTGAATGGCAGGCAGGTCCTTGGCAGGTGGGGAACAGCAGGCAAGGGTGCCCTCACTTGGGGTGCCCCCCTGCTGTGCCTATGTTTTGCAGTCTGTGGTGGTGCCCAGGTGCCGGGGGACAGCAGAGGCACTTCAGATCACGGTGGGCCACATCCTGGGAGACGCTGGCAGCCCCTATCTCACAGGACTTGTAAGATGTGTCTGCGTATGTGGGGTGGGGAGGGTCTGGGGGCCAGCCTGGTGGGCCTGGCAGACCCACCCGTTCTCCTCCGCAGATCTCTAGTGTCCTGCGGGCCAGGCGCCCTGACTCCTACCTGCAGCGCTTCCTCAGCCTGCAACAGAGCTTCCTGTGCTGCGCCTTTGTCATCGCCCTGGGGGGCGGCTGCTTCCTGCTGACTGCGCTGTACCTGGAGAGAGACGAGGCCCGGGCCTGGCAGCCTGTCACAGGTACCCTACCCCTTGCACCAGGCCCGGCTCAGGTCTGGACACCCTAGGGGCAGACAGCATTGGCCACCCCCTGAATCCCTGGCCAGTTTGTTTGTTCATTCATTCAGAAATGCTTAGTACACCCCTGCTATGTACCAGGGAAGGTTGTTGATGCTGGGGAGTGAAAGAATGAGGTCAAGTCCAGGCCCCTGTAGAAACTGACACTGTAGTTGGTGAAGACAGACCAGAAACAGAAAAAGTTAAAGATAAAGCATGTTCAGGGTGATGAGTGCTATGGAGAGATATAAAGCAGGAAAGGAAGGAGAAAGGGGCCGGGCGCGGTGGCTCACACCTGTAATCCCAGTACTTTGGGAGGCCAAGGCGGGCGAATTACAAGGTTAGGAGTTCAAGACCAGCCTGGGCAACATGGTGAAGCCCTGTCTCTACTAAAAATACAAAAATTAGCCAGGTGTGGTGGCACACACCTGTAGTCCCAGCTATTCAGGAGGCTGAGGCAAGAGAATCGCTTGAACCCGGGAGGTGGAGGCTATAGTGAGCTGAGATCTCACCATTGCATTCCAGCCTGGGTGACAGCGAGACTGTCTCAAAAAAAAAAAAAAAAAGGGACAGGTAGGTGCAGGCTGCAAGGATCCCTACTGCACAGGTGACACTAGAGCAAAGATCTGGAGGAAACGAGGGAGTGAGCCGTTCAGCGACCCGGGGAAAGACGCTCCCGGCAGTGGGGACAACCAATGCAAAGGCCCTGCCATGGGAATGCACCTGATATGTTTGAGGATCAGCAAGGAGGCCAGTGTGGCTGCAGCAGGAGCAAGAGGGACAGTGGTAGGGGTGAGGGATACGGGGCCAGAGCAGGCGGTCCTTGTAAAGATGGTGGCTTTCGCTCAGAGTGAGACGGGAGCTGCTGTGGGGCTTCCAGGAGAGGAGCACCGAGGTGGTCTGATTGATGTTGTTAAAGCATCTCCCTGGCTGCTGTGTTGAGAACAGACTATAGGAGGGTCAGTGTTGAGGCCGAGAGGCATAGCCGACTCCCCTTCCAGGGGAGAGTTGTGCTAAGACCATGCCAGTGGCATTGAAAGTGACGACAAGGGGTTGGATCTGGAATGTATTTTGCATTTGGGACAGAGAGGATTTCCTGATAGCCCGTGCCCAGGCCTGGTCCCAAAGCACCTTCTGCAACCTTCGGGCAGGCTGAGCATCTTTCCTCCTGCAGGGACCCCAGACAGCAAGGATGTGGACAGCAACGACCTGGAGAGACAAGGCCTGCTTTCGGGCACTGGTGCCTCCACAGAGGAGCCCTGAGGTCCCTGCCTGCACTCGCCCTGCCTGCAAGCCTCCCGTTGGTCCCCACAGTAGCAGTGCCTCGGTTCCTCTTTGGCTTTCCTTGGGGACTCCGGCTGAGGCACACCTGCCACTTTTGCATTCCCGGCTGGAGAGCTGGCAGGAGCCTGTGGCTGGGCTGGGAATGGAGCTGTCAGCACTCTGCGTGGGAGGCCTGGGCCTGTGCGTGCACCCCGCTTAAGGCTGCCCCAGCCTGGGGTCCCCAGCCTGGCTGCTGCTGGGCCCTGAATAAAGAGAGGCCAGTACGAAGCCCATGGATTTGGGGCCTGTAGACAGCCCTGTTATTTATAGCCTCTCGTGCCTCTGCTGGAGGGGAAGTGGGTGAGTA
Source organism: Pongo abelii (assembly GCF_028885655.2). Classification (NCBI taxonomy): domain Eukaryota; kingdom Metazoa; phylum Chordata; class Mammalia; order Primates; family Hominidae; genus Pongo; species Pongo abelii. The sequence goes on from NC_072004.2 coordinate 4,286,285, forward strand.
TGGGTTGGGCAGTCCAGGCCAAGGATGCAGGGCTGCCCTAAAGTGGGGAAGCTGAGGGGCTGGCTCGGCATGGGTCTCTAGGCGTCTGCAGCCTGGACCTCCTACCCTGACCCAGCTTCTCCATTCTGCAAAGTCACGGGCACAGGACACCCTCTACATGATTCCACTCTTTGTTTTGTTTTTGTTTTTGTTTTGTTTTCGAGATGGAGTTTCGCTCTTGTCCAGGCTGGAGTGCAACGGCGCAATCTCGGCTCATTGCAACCTCCGCCTCCCAGGTTCAAGAGATTCTCCTGCCTCAGCCTCCTCACTAGCTGGGATTGCAGGCATGCGCCACCACGCCCAACTAATTTTTGTATTTTTAGTAGAGACAGGGTTTCACCGTGTTGGCCAGGCTGGTCTTGACCTCCTGACCTCAGGTGATCCACCAGCCTCGGCCTCCCAAAGTGCTGGGATTATAGGCATGAGCCACCGCGCCCGGCCAACTCCACCCTTTGAACAAAACGTGGGGGCTGAATCTTGCTCTTGGAGATGAGTTTCCACTTGGGCGCTGGTGTGGGGATGTGGCTCCAAGTTCCAGGGAACCACACGGAGGAGCACCCATGCCTACACAGACACGGGCGCAGCTGCCCCAGAACCCTGCTGAGGACTTGAGTGGCCATGCAGGGATCCTCCTGGCCTGCCCAGTTCTGTACCCCCGGTCTTCCCTGGGCCCACGCTCTGACCCCAGCACAGTGTATGGGGAGGGCTGGCTCTGCGGGGCCCACGCTTGCCACTGGGTTCAGAGCAGCTGGGCTCAGCAGGCCCTGTGGGAGGTCGACAGCTTCCAGGCGGGCAGCAGTGGGGAGGCTTGTTCTCATGTTCTTTCCGCCTCCCCTGGTGCCCAGCCAGGCGATCACTTGCTCACTCACTGATGGCCACCTTCGCTGTGCCAGGCTGTGCCTGTCTCCCAGCAGCTGCAGGCAGAGCAGCGACCGAGACTCCTGCGCAGCCCCTGATGCTTGCTGCTCTGTCCCTGCCTTCTGTGGGGTGCCCCCCAGCCCTCCCTGTTGGCTGCAACAGGCCCCAGGAGCAGGGCTGCACCACAGCCAGCCCTCCCTGCAGGCTAGCCAGGCCCTTGACCGCGACTCAGTGCTTGGAGCTCATGCAACAGGCGGCCCTTGAAGTTACAAGGTAAAAGATCTGTGAGGATATTTTGTTTTTCCTGAGAAGGAGGCAGCAACTGGGCGGGAACCAGGATGCCACGGTCCCTCTCAGCATTCACTGGCTATGTGGCCTAGGTGGCTCCCTGACTCCCTGAGAGCCACTGACTCCCTGGCTGTGTTTGAGAGGTGTGTTGACATGGCTTTCTAGCCTGGGCCTCATGTGATTAGCACAGGCTGGGTCTAGACCCACAGAAGCCCAGCTCCAGGGTCTGAATCTTCTTCCCAACAGCCCCAGGGAAGACCCCTGCAAGGCGAGCCTCCCGGAAAATGAGTGAGGGCTGCCCAAGGGTCAGGGCACAGCGGCTCACGCCTGTAATCCCAACACTTTGGGAGGCAGAGGCTGATGTATTGATTGACGTCAGGAGTTCAAGACCAGCCTGGGCAACATGGTGAAACCCCATCTCTACCAAAAATACAAAAACGTACCTGGACGTGGTGGCACGCGTCTGTGGTTCCAGTTCTGGGAGGCTGAGGTGGGAGGATCGCTTGATCCTGGGGATGGGGGGTGGAGTTCGTTGTGAAGGGAGACGGCACCACTGCACTCCAACCTGAGTGACACAGTGAGACTTTGTCTTAAAAAAAAAAAAAAAAAAAAGAACACCAGCCGCCACCTCCCCACCCAGATTCCAGTAGAGGAAGAGCAAGAACGTCGTCCATGCCAACTCTACAAACATGCATTGGTATCAGCGGGTGCCCATCAGGGTGTCCAGCAGTGAATCAGACTCCAGCCCTACCCTTGGACCTCACAGCCCACAGCAGGACAGGCAAGTGTGGCACACCTATGGGCAGAGTAAGGGCTTCCGTGCCCCAGAGGCCTTCAAGGAAGTGGCTTTGGAGTTGATGACAAGGTGGGAGGCAAAGGGAATTCTAGGTGCAGGGGATGGACCCACAAAGGGGGAGAGAGCGGGGCAGAAGATTTGCAATGAGTCATGGAGGGGTGTGGTGTGGCCAGAGAGGAGGGTGCATGTGTCATTGAGCGGGGAGAGGAGGTGAGAGAGGCCGTATGAGATCAGAGGGGCTTCAGATGCAGGTCCAGGAGCTGGGGCTTTAATCCTATAATCCAGGGTAGTTTCTTGTGACTCAAGTGCATTCTGATATTTGGGTTGCTGGGCAGGGCAAGGCGGTACTTCCCAAGGCTGAGCCACACGAGATGCCCAGCTGGGAGTTTATAGGAAGCTATTGTCTAAAGTGGTTTGGGGCAGTGGGAGCTCTGGGGCTGATGGACGCGGCGAGTGACAGAGACCAATATCTCCTCTGCAGCCAACCCAGACTCCTACCTCCTGCCTCTTTGGGGCCAGTCCTGGTGGGTCGAGGTTACGATAACAGCCTGGGGGAACCCAGCCACTCAGGCTGGAGTGGAGTCTGGTAAACAGAACACATCTTCCTCGCCTAAAGGGCCCTGTTGGGTAATCTCAGCCACTAATACTCTGGACTTGTTTGTTGGGAATGTCAAGAGGAGGAAAAATGCTGCTCAGCAGGATGAGGCCTTAAGCCTGACCTGGCTCTCTTTATGTGTTAATTGCTCTTTCCAGACATACGCTGCATTCCAGCTGTCAGGTATTATCCAGGCATGGAGGTGTCTCTGTGTGCGTGTGCCTGTAGTACCTGTGTGTGTATCATCATGTTGGTGTGTGGCCACATGGGGGTATGCTAGCTATTGGAACCAATACCAATAGGTATTAGTAAAGCTTTTTTTGTTTTTTTGTTTTTTTGTTTTTGAGACGGAGTTTCACTCTTGTTGCCCAGGTTGGAGTACAATGGTGCAACCTCAGCTCACTGCAACCTCCGCCTCCTGGGTTCAAGCAATTCTCCTTCCTCGGACTCCCAAGTAGTTGGGATTACAGGCATCCAGCATGCCCGGCTAATTTTGTATTTTTAGTAAAGACGGGGTTTCTCCATGTTGGTCAGGCTGGTCTCAAGCTCCCGACCTCAGGTGGTCCGCCTGCCTTGGCCTCCGAAAGTGCTGGGATTAAGGCATGAGCCACCGCACCCAGCCTTAATTTTTCGTATTTTTAGTAGAGACAGGGTTTTGCCATGTTGGCCAGGATGGTCTCGAACTCTTGAGCTCAGGCAATCCACCCGCCTCAGCCTCCCAAAATACTAGAATTACAGGTGTGAGCCAACACGCCTGGCTTAAAAGCTCTTTTTCCACTTTGTCCTGAAGGTTGGGGGGGTTGAACCTGTGTGTCTGGATTCCCACACCCTAACCCTGGCTTGTTCCTCTGCAACTCCAAATATTGGTCTGTTTCATTCCCTGAAGTGTTTGACTTTCCTTTGTGCCTGGGTAGGCTTGGGAGGTTGTTTAATCTAATGCAGCCTCTACAGACAAAGCTGGCAGCAGGCAGCTGGAGGTTCCGGGAGCCATGCTTTATCTCAACACAGACAGGTGTGTGACCGCGTGTGTCCCTGTGTGACCATATCAGTTTGGGTTGTGGGGTTGTATGCAACAGAAACAGACTGACTACCTTTACCAGGCAAAGGATGCATTGAAAGCACATCAGGAACTCATAGAATTGATGAGAAGGTTGGAGATTCAGGAGCCAGGGTTCCTGGGCCATACTATCTTGGGGTCTGTGCCAGAACTCCAGATATTTTATCTCTATTCTTTTGCCACCCTCCTCAAGATTTAAAGTCCTGGGCAAGAGATTCCAGTTGGGTTAGCTTGGATCCTATACCCATGCCTTGGTTTATAGCCGCGTTAAGACCAGCAGACCAGTGTGCTGTTAGGAAGAGGAAGGAAGTCTCAGCACCAAAACAAAACAAAACAGGAATTAAAACAAGATGACAGGCTGGGCGCGGTGGTTCACGCCTGTAATCCCAGCATTTTGGGAGGCCAAGGTAGGTGGATCACCTGAGGTCAGGAGTTCAAGACCAGCCTGGCCAACATGGAGAAACCCAGTCTCTACTAAAAATACAAAAATTAGCTGGGCTTGGTGGTGTGTGCCTATAATCCCAGCTACTCGGGAGGCTGAAGCAGGAGAATCCATTGAACCCGGGAGGCAGAGGTTGCAGTGAGCCGAAATCGTGCTCCAGCCCGGGCAACAAGAGTGAAACTCCTTTATGGAAAAAAAAAAAAAAAGAAGAAGAAAGTAAACAAGATGACAGAAAACAAAAACAAAGGTAGCTTCCACTACAATACCTCGGGCAGGCCACTGGCCATCTCTGAGATGCAGCCTCTCCATGGGATGGGGAAGAGGCTGGACTCAGTGCCCTTCAGTGGAGTCTTTATTTCTGATAGTCTGCATCCACGATGAAAGGAGACTGAAGCTTCTATAATGTCGAAAGTGTTAAAAATGTTCAAATGGCAGAACAGGAACTTCTGTGTTAGTGGGGACTCAGAGCCATCTGTTCTGAGCAGGAGAGAGAGGCAGAGACGAAGCGTTCTGAGCAAAGGCAGGCTCGGGCTGGGGGAGGGAACAAGGGCCCCAACCAGTCCTCAGCTTGGCAACAGCAAAAGCAGAGAGGAGGTGCCTTCTCCCCACCGTGGGTGGTGACCTGCGGGGAAGGCTAATCAAAGGGTGGAGGCAAACGGCAGGTGGAAGCTAATGGAGGGTGGAGTCAATCAGGAAGAGGATGCCTTTTCCAGAGGAACCAGGAGACGAATCTGGTTCCTGAGTCATTCAGAGCAACAGACGCATGATGCAAATCCATGTACATTTCCTGAGCACCTGCTAAATGTCATTTACTCACTCAATCAACAAACATTCTTTGAGCACCTCCTCTGTACTGGCTCGTGGAGATGAATCAGAAAGGGTACGGGCCCTCGAGGCTCACGGTCTGTTGGTGAAGGGTGGGGGACAGATTCTTGCACAGACAAAAATCAGCACAGCGTTGGTGTGATGGAAGGATACACAGGTTGCTCAATAGCCCAGAGGAGGAAATGATTGTTCAGGTGGGCCAGGGAAGCCTTCCTGGAGGAAGCTGTTTCTGTGCTGGGTTCCTGAAGGGCAAGTGGGAAGACTGAATAGGCCGTACAGGCAGAGCATGCCTCAGTCAGGGTCGGGGTCAGGGGTTACACGTGGGATGCTCTCCATGGTCCTGAATCATCGTTGTGCTAGTGGGACAAGGGCTTTTTTGTTGATGGGAGGACGGAGGCTATAGACAAGTGCCCCAATTCTTGCCCCTCCCCCAGGCTCCAGGAAGTATTATAACTGTGAGTTCAAGAAGCTCCATGTTCACTGTGGCGGAGGGTAATTTTGAGAGATGGGTCGTAGGATCTGAGGCTGGAGATTGTCATGGGTTGTGAAAGGTTGTGAAGGCTCTTGGAGATCATTAAGGAATGTAGATTTTTTTTTGTTTTGTTTTGTTTGAGACAGAATCTCGCTCTGTCGCCCAGGCTGGAGTGCAGTGGCGCGATCTCGGCTCACTGCAAGCTCCGCCTCCTGGGTTCACGCCATTCTCCCGCCTCAGCCTCCCGAGTAGCTGGGACAACAGGCGCCCGCCACCAAAACCAGCGAATTTTGTTTTTTTATTTTTAGTAGAGATGGGGTTTCCCCGTGTTAGCCAGGATGGCCTCGATCTCCTGACCTCGTGATCCGCCCATCTCAGCCTCTCAAAGTGCTGGGATTACAGGCGTGAGCCACCCTGCCGGGCCAGGAATGTAGACATTTTTAACCCTATAGCCAGTGAAGAGCCTTAGAAAGGTTTTGCTCAAGGTAGTGATGAGGTCCTTTGTGGGATTCAGAAAGTGACTGGCAAGCAATATGGAGAAACGACTGGAGGGCTGGCCGAGCACAGTGGCTCACACCTGTAATCCCAGCACTTTGGGAGGCCAAGGTGGGTGGATCACTTGAGGCCAGGAGTTCGAGACCAGCCTGGCCAACATGATGAAACCCCATCTCTACTAAAAATAAAAAAAATTAGCCAGGCATGGTGGTGCGCACCTGTCATCCCAGCTACTCAGGAGGCTGAGGCAGGAGAATTGCTTGAACCCAGGAGGCGGAGGTTGCAGTGAGCCAAGATTGTGCCATTGCACTCCAGCCTGGGTGACAGAGCAAGACTCTGTCTCAAAAAACAAACAAAACAAACAAAACTGGAGGGGGATATGGGAACAGGTGATGTTGAGCTTTACAAGGGTCCAGGTGAGACACAGAGAGGCCTGAGCTAAGCCAGTGGACAATGTGGACATGGGGAGATGTTCAAGAGAGGAAATTGAAAGCCCTTAGATGTGGGTGTTGAGGAGAAGGAGCCCCACATGGCTCCCAGGCTTCCTGCTTGGCGACAGTGTGGATGATGGTGCTTTTTGACAAAAGATAAATTATACCAGAGTGGGAGCAGGTTGGGGGAAGGATGACAAGTTCAGTTTCAAATGTGCTGAGCCTAAGGTGCATGTGGGATATCTGGTGGGGGTACGTGTAGGAGGCTGCATACGGATCTCGTGTTTGGAGATGAGGCCCTGTCTAGAGATGGAGGTTGGGGTGTCATAGTCACATGGATGATCATTGAAAGTTGAGGCCACAGCTACACATGGTGCTCACACCTCTAACCCCAGCATTTTGGTAGGCTGAGGTGGGAGGATCACTTGAGCCCTAGAGTTTGAGACCAGCCTGGTCAACATAGTGAGACCTTTTTCCTAAAAAAAAAAAAAAAAAAAAAAAAAAAAAGCTGGGTGTGGTGGTGCACGCTTATAGTCCCAGCCTTTTGGGAAGCTGAGGTGTGGATCCTCAGGAGAGGAAGACTCTTCTTCTTTTATATATTTTTTAATTTTTTATTATTATTTTTTCACCCTGAGACGGAGTCTTGCTCTGTCGCCTAGGCTGGAATATGAAAGTCTCTGTTTCTCTGTCTTTGCTCCTCTCTATCTTGGCTCTCTGTTTTTTTTTGTTTGTCTGTTTTTTGTTTTTTGTGGGGGTTTTTTTTGTTGTTGTTGTTGTTTTGAGACAGAGTCTCACTCTGTCACCCACGCTGGAGTGCAGTGGTGTGATCTCGGCTCACTACAACCTCCGCCTCCTGGGTTCAAGCAATTCTCCTCCCGAGTAGCTGGGATTACAGGCGCATGCCACCACACCCAGCTAATTTTTGTATTTTTACTAGAGATGGGGTTTCTCCATGTTGGCTAGGCTGATCTTGAACTCCTGACCTCAAGTGATCTGCTCACCTTGGCCTCCCAAAGTGCTGGGATTACAGGCGTGAGCCACCGCACCCAGCATCAGGAAGCCCCTTCTTAAGGAGGATCCCTTGAGCCCAAGAGTTCAAATTTACGATGAGCTATGATTGCACCACTGTGTTCCAGCCTGGGTGCCTCTTAAAAATTTTTTCAAAAAAAGTAAAGTTCAGGCCTAGGTGAGAGGCTGCCAAGGCAGAAGCTGCCAAGGGGGAAGGGAAGCAACCGAGGCCTGAGCCCTGGAGACGCTCCCATGTGGAAGGATGGGCAGAGGGCAGATGGGCTGAGCTCCCAATTACCAGCCAGGGAGGAGCAAGTGCATTTTAGGCCAGTGTTTCTCAGAGTGTGTCCTGCAGAGCTCTCGTCTTGCAAGACATTCTGTGGACACACACACCTGGGAACATGGCATCCTAGATCTCCCTCTGGGAGATTCAGAGCGTCCATTCTCATAGTAAAGGCTCTGAAAAGTCCCTAAGGAAACCTACTTTTCTGTGTTTATCCCACTACTTCCCAAGTACACCTGCTCTTTGAATAATGGCCATTAATGTCCTGTGCCCCATCTTTTTCTTTTTTGTGTGTGTTCTTTTCTTTTTTTCCCCCCACTTTTGTTTTTTGTTTTTGTTTTTGTTTTTGAGACGGAGTCTCACTCTGTCACCCAGGCTGGATGGAGTGCAGTGGCGTGATCTCAGCTCACTGCAAACTCCGCCTCCCAAGTTCAAGCAATTCTCCTGCCTCAGCCTCCTAAGTAGCTGGGATTACAGGCGCGCACCACCACGCCTGGCTAATTTTTGTATTTTTAGTAGAGACAGGGTTTCACCATGTTGGCCAGGCTGGTCTCGAACTCCTGACCTCAGGTGATCCACCCACCTCCCAAAGTGCTGGGATTACAGGTATGAACCACCACGCCCGGCCCCCATTTGTTTTTGAAGCTGTGATCTAGACCTAATGAATGAATATCAGAAGGTCCTTTAGCCACAGAGTTCAGCCTCCTGTTATACTGATGAGGAAACAGAATCCCACCCAGGCTGAGGGCAGCGTGCGGGGCAGTGGAGGAAGTGCTGGATTAGAGGGCAGACACACCTGGGTTTAGCCCATGCACTGTCATTTACCAGGTGTTCGACCTTGGGCAAATTACTTCTTTTCCCTGGGCCTCAGTTTCTTCATTGGCGAGATGGAGGAAAGAACCCTACCAGTCCTCTGTCTGACAGCCCCAGGATACTGCCAGAGCTTCTCAGAAGGCTGTAGGGATTTGTCCTGGACTGCACAACCAGAAAGGGCTTCTTGTCCTCCCTGTCCCTCTGCCCTTGGTGGCCCCTTATCCCACACAAGGACCTATTCTAGAGACTGCCTTTGAGTTGAAACCCCAGTGAAACACAGTGGGAAGGGTTGGCTTGCTTGGTGGCAGCTCAGAGGTCCCCCAGGTTTGAAAGGCTCATGCCACCCTCTTCCCCTGCTCTGAGACCTTCCCAGTGGTGAAAAGGGAAGGCAGCAGAAAGAGAATGCTCCCCTTCCTGTCAAGGCCGAAAGTGTCGCCCTGGACAGGACTGTGGCCAAAAGGATGAGGAGTTTTGAGGCATGGGAAGGGGACCCTGGGGTTGGGTCTAGAGTTGTGGTTGTGCCTCCTTCACCACTAGACACAATTCCACAGCTGGGCAGCCTCTCACAGCTGGACTCTGTTCACCTGCTGGCACCATCACACTCTTATGAGATCATTGCTGGGGCCGGGTTCTAGCCCCATGGAGCTCCTAGCTCTCTTCCTTGTTTGTTAATCACCCGTCATGCCAGGCCACCATGGGGAACTCCCCCCATCCGCCTTTGCAGGCCTGAGCTCAGCAAGCTGGAAAGAGGCAGCAGGCAGCTTTCAGAATGAAATCTGTTTTCCTAACCCTCCCGTCACAGTCATTCATACCCAGCACGCTGAAGCATATTTTTAGTCACTTTGCAGAATTTAAAATACACCTCAAAGGCGCCAAGAAACACCAGCTTGGGGATTAACTCTGCTCACAAGAGACAGTGGAGGGGGGCAGGGGGGTGCCTCGTGCTGTGTCACCCGTTGGCTATGCCATGACTAACTGTGGCTGACAGCTTCATCAGATGCACCTGCCTGTGGACGTGGGGTCCCGAGAAGCCTGTAGCGGGGAGTGAGCTCCAGCCCTCGGGGATGATGCCAGAGCCTGGGGCAGCTCCAGCCCTGCCACAGACTCACTGCCTGTTCGTAATGGGTCACGTCCGTGCCCTGGAACTTGTCTGTGAAACACAGGGAACGATTAACTGGTTTCCGAGTGTCTCTCCAGTTCTAACATTCTGTCCTCTGCACTTTGTACAGGATTTTAATTTCAATGAAAGCCGCAAACAGGTGAATGGGGGAGGGAAGGGGGAGATTGCCACAGCACCTCTAAGGAGGGGTGAAACCGTGATGGGATGTCAGGAACACAGAAGCACCCCAACCACTCTCCATAGGAGGCAGACCCCCGCCCCGTCCCACCAAGGGAAGGTGACCACCCATGGATTTCCAGACTGAATCCCATCCTGCCATCTGCCCCCAGATACAGAAACGGAGACCCAGAGAGTGGGTGTCATGTTCAGGGTCATGCCACACACCAGGGCAGAGCTGAGCTAGGACCCAGCCTCCTGTCTGCCACTGGGAGCTTTGTATCCTCTCTAGCACGTACCTGGAAGTCTGAAGCTTAGAGATGTGGTCCCTCAGGAAAGAAGGCCCCTTCTGAATATCCTGTCTCTGTTGGGCCCCAATCACAGCCCTGGCTCTCCCCGCCAGGGGCTGCCAGCCACTCTGTGGGGCAAGGGTAGGGTCCGGGTGCCCACACAGGAATGGGGCCGGGGTAGGTTGGGGGCTGGATCTGGGTTGCCCTGGGGAGGTGGGCGACACAGCCCACCATGACTGGTGGAGGTCTAGGTTCTGGGCCCTCCCTGAACTGTTTAAATCCGGGCGTGTGAGTATCGGAGGAGCCACCGGCTCTCCAACTGGCGCCCCTGACTTTAGCCATCTGAGACTCCTCTCTCCAGTTCTCCCAAATACGCTAGGCTCAAGCCCTCAGCCCGGCTCCCAGAGCCTCCGCCGGGAGTCCACGCCCGAGGCAGGGGTTGGGTGAAGGGTACTGAGTAGGTGCTGGGAGCCCGGTCACCAACACCCTGCTCCCAGCTCCGTAGCCAGAGCAAACCCTCTCCCGCTCCCCGCGGGCGTTCGCGGCCGGGCGGCCCCGGCGTGACTGCGCCCCCATTGGCAGGAGGGGCTCTGCCGCCCGGGCCCCCAGTCCCCGGGCCCCCCACCCCCAGGGCAGCACGTGCGGGGCGGGGCTGTGGCCCGAGCCCGGAGCTGATTGGGCGCGGGCCTGGTGGGCGGGGCCGGGCCGCAGCTGTCAGAGCCTCGGCGGCGACGGAGGCGCATCGAGCTGAGCGGTGGCAGCGCCGCAGCCGGGGCCGGAGCGCAGGAGCCGACGGGGCCCGACCAGGATGGTGCAGCGGCGGCTCCGCGGCGCACGCACGCGCTGAGCGGGCCCAAGCTGGGCCCCGCGCCCCCCGCGCCCCCCGCCGCCCCGATCCGGGCCGGCATGATGTGCCTGGAATGCGCCTCGGCGGCGGCGGGCGGCGCGGAGGAGGAGGAGGCGGACGCGGAGCGGCGGCGCCGGCGCCGGGGGGCGCAGCGAGGGGCTGGCGGTAGCGGTTGCTGCGGGGCGCGGGGCGCGGGCGGCGCTGGAGTCTCGGCCGCGGACGATGAGGTGCAGACGCTGTCGGGCAGCGTAAGGCGGGCCCCGACCGGACCCCCCGGCACCCCCGTTACCCCCGGCTGCGCAGCTACTGCAAAGGGCCCCGGCGCTCAGCAGCCCAAACCCGCCAGCTTGGGCCGCGGGCGGGGGGCAGCCGCCGCCATCCTCAGCTTGGGCAACGTGCTCAACTACCTGGACAGGTACACCGTGGCAGGTGAGCGAGTGCCCCACCCAGCTCGAGGACCAAGACCCCACCCCATCCCACCACCCGCTTCGAGGGAGGTACCCCAGAGAGCTTTTGGTCCCAGGCCTGCTATCTCCAGGCCCTACGTGAGGTCCCTACGGACCCTCTGCTCAGGCACAACTGGGCAAGGGATGCCTCCGTGCTCCACGGGTACAATCCAGCTCCCCGCTCATACACACCCGGGGCCAAGGGTTAGAGGAGTCCCCACCCCTGGAGCAGCCCGCGCGTCCTCGCCAGCCCTTGACGGCCCATCCGTTGTCCTCTTCTCCAAGAGTCTCCTCTGCGTCTCTCTGTCTCCTTGTCTCTGCGCCCCCTCCGACCCCAGCTGCAGGTTCCCGGGCCTCCTTCCCTTCCCCCAGCCCAGGCCGTCTGTCCGTCCATGGCCCGTCAGTTCCTTCCTTTCTCCGCCGCCTCCACCCCCCTGCGTGCGTGCGGCGAGTGCGCGCGCCCCTTGCGGGTGTGAGCTAGGGAGACCGGGTGTGTGTGCGCGTGGCGGCGCGGTTGTGTGTGTGAGCGCGTGGCTGACAAAGGCTCCGGGCTGCGGGGAGCGGAGGGAGGGGCGGGGCGGGTCCGCGGCGCCTGGGGACCCAGGCTGCGGTTTGCAGCTGGCCCTGTACAGAGGCCTGGAGACGCCTCCCCCTGCTCTATGGTGCTTGGGGTGTAGGGTAGGGCGCAGGCCTCTGGAGCTAGAGACGTGGAGCCTCATCCTCAGGGAGCATCTCTGGGAATCACCCTTGGGGACGGGATTGGGATCGATAGAACAACTGGGTTCTAGCCCCAGATTTGCTCCTAATGTGCTTGGTGTGTGACCTTGGGCCAGTCTCAGCGTGTGTTTAGGTCTGTTTGCCCGTTTGTGAGTTGATTGATCATTGGGCCTTTGGGGGACGCACGTGGTTCTGGAATTGCCTTCTGCTGGCTCCCCTCCCCAGCTCTTAGGGGTGGGTCTAGGGGTAAGAATTTGCCCTAGACTGAGCTGCTACTGGTTGGGAATGGTGGAGCTTTGAGAGGGAAGGACTTTGGCCAGACTGGCATAGGAAGGGGCTCCCTGCAGGAGGAGAGCAGTATTGTGCGCCTGGCATGCTGGCCCAGAAGCTGCGTAACTATAGCTTAGTAAAATCTGGAGCTACCAAACACACACACAACAGAGAGAGAGAGGAGATAGAGAGGAGAGAGGGAAGGATTTATTTTTGGACAGACTCTAAAGAGAACTTTGCGGCAATTGAGAGAAGAGAGCCCGGGCGTAAACCACATGCCACCTGGTGCCCTTCTCCGGGCCTCAGTCTCCCCCTCTGTTGAATGGAGTTTTGTGTCAAATGGAAGGGAAGATTTCTGATGGGAGGGCAGAGGCTTCCCCCTCCCCCCATTCCTGCTTTCAAACCCCCTTGGCTCTCTGTCCTTCCACTGGAGGAAGTTGGAAGTGGGTACCAGTGGCATCAGTTTCTGGGTTGAGCTATCCCAAAGAGACACTTACTTTGGTCTAGAGAGCAGGAATATTGAGCACCTCCCAAAAACGCCAGCCGCTGTCACGCATGTACCATGCTGCCGGGAACCTGGGAGCATAAGTGCCACCCTTTGGGGGAGAAATCAGAGAACACCTGGGACCTGTAGTCAGTTCAAAAAAGGCTTCTGTACACAGATAGGGGGACCAAGGTCCCTGTACAGCCCCTGTTCAAGATGGCCAGGAAAATGACTGGCAAAGCTGGTGTTAGATCTAACAGTAAGGCTCTGCCTGGGAGGAGGTCTTCCCACCCTTTCTCAGCTGAAGAATGAATGGTACTACTTCTGGCACTGTAGCGCTCTCCAACTTGTTTTTTTTCCTGCCCCAGACCACCCCCTTTGACTTTCTTAGGGGAACTGCCTCTGCCAGGGGCAGAGCCAGAGAGGGTGGGATCAGGGAGGGGTGGCGCTTATCTGCTCCCACTTCTACTCAGGTCTCAGAGTCAGATTGTCAGAATGGGGCAATGAGATAGGAAATTTGTGGTGAATTGGTAAAGGGAGGTGGGGAGTGGTGGCTAAGAGGGGCGTGGGGCGGTTAGGGAGGAAGGCCCGGAAAGCCCTGTGCAAACACCCGCCTGGGCTGTGCCTCCCTCCCTCTCCTGGCCCGGAGTGGGAGCTCACGCACCACCCCACCCCCAACACACAGCAGACACAGGTTTCCTCTCCGGATAAGCCTGGTTGCCCCTCTCTCTATGGTAGATTTCCCCATCTCCACTTCCCCAAGTTCAGTTTTTAGGAATATTTAATCTCTATGGTAACTACTATGGCTTGATGTGCTAGGGCCAGGGGAGTGCTTATCCCAGGCCTGAGTGCACCTGTTGCTGGCTGGCCCAGCTGGGACAGAGATGGGGATGTAGAGACTCCATTGCTAAGTCTTTGATGCTTGCACCTACCTGGCCCCAGCTCCCCACCAAAGAAGGAAGGGAGGTCCCACTCTCCTTCTTTAACTCTGTCCTTTAAATCTATTTTTTCATAGTATAGACCAGCTTTGTCCAAAAGAAATATAATGTAAGCCACATATTCGTGTCAAATTTTCTGGCAGCTGGATTAAAATAGTACAAGAAATAGGTGCGATTAATTAATAATATATTTTATTTAACTCAGTATATCCAACAAATTTCAACATGTAATCAATATAAAAGTTGTTAGGGCCGGGTGTGGTGGCTCACGCCTGTAAACCCAGCACTTTGGGAGGCGGAGGCGGGTGGATCACCTGAGGTCGGAAGTTCGAGAGCAGCCTGGTCAACATGGTGAAACCCCCATCTCTACTAAAGTAAATACAAAAATTAGCTAGCACGGTGGTGCACACCTGTAGTCCCAGCTACTCGGGAGGCTGAGGAAGGAGAATCGCTTGAACCCAGGAGGTGGAGGTTGCAGTGAGCTGAGATCACGCCACTGCACTCCAGCCTGGGTGACAGAGTGAGACTGTCTCAAAAAAAGAAATTATATATATATATACACACACATATGCATATTGTTAATGGGATATTTTGCCTCCCTTTTCATACTAAGTCTTTGAAACCCAGTATATGTATTTTCCATTCACAGCACATGTCAATATTACGGTGGCCAGGGGCCACTAGAGTAGACAGGGCAGGTCTAGAGTCTTTGCTGCCAGAGTTCGAGGCAAGGCTCTTCAGCTTCCCAGCCGTGTGACCTTGAAGACATCACCTGAGCCTTCTGTGTGATCATTCCCCTCCCGCCTGCCTCCCGGGTTGCGTGGGATAAATGAGACTGTATCTCGAGCACCTGGGACAGGGCCAGATTCCTAGGAGGGCTTCACGAGTGCCAGCTGCCTTCTCTTCCATGCCTCTGCTCGAGCTGGGCCCCTGGCCACGATGCCTTTCCTGGTTTTTTTTGTTGTTGTTGTTGTTCTGTTTTTTGTTCTGTTTATGACAGTCCTTACAGGACACCTTTACGAACCCCTCCCTTCTCCACAGGGCTGGTCTCCATCCTGGGAACTCTAGTAGCTTCTGCCTCTGCGCAAGCATTCCCAGAGCCACCCGGTGAACCTGCTAATTACGGCCTCTCCTCCGCCCCATGAGAACCCCCTGAGGGCAGCAGGCCTCAGAGCGGGTGAGGAGGGCCAGGCTCCTGTGCTTGCTCTTCTTACTGAGCGTTGCTTCAATTGGATGAAATTGAGGTAGCCCAGAAACCTCTTCTAAATCCTTCCTTGCACCTCCTTGTGCAGATGGGAACACAGCCATCCAGAGAACAAAGACACTTACCCAAGGTCACACGCGGGGCGGAGCAGGGCCACACCAGCCAGCGCAGCATCCTCTCCAGTCTCAGGAGCCCCAGGTGGAGGTAGGGGCATGACCCTTGCTTCTGGCCTGGGAACGCAGAGGCTCTGCTGGCTCAGGCAAGAGCCCTTTGGGTAGATGAATTTCAGTTTAATTGAGCCAAGGCAGTTTGAGCTCCCCTAGGGCATATGGCTCCTGCTCCCATGGTCCCTACCAGCCTAGCAGCCACCCACTCTGCATTCTGAGCCCACTCCTCGCTGCCAGGTCAGGAAAAGGAGGCAGTCCCTCAGATGGGGGTCTCACACCCCCTCTAACCAGCTCTGCTTCCTGGTGCCAGAGCCACCTCTGCCGCCCAGGCTGCCATTATTACCTCTGTGAAATGGAAGCAGAGCTGAGGGTGTAGGTGGCAGCATTTTGCTCCTGGAACCAGGCCCCACAAGAGGGAGGTGGCCCTGGCCTTATTTATGGGTGGTGAATGACTATTTGGGAACTGAGATCCTTCCCCTACTTCTGTGGGGTACCTGTTCTCTTCTCGAGACCTATTTTCTTTCCCTTTGATCCAGCCTGGGGCAGCCTGGGCACTTGGAGTTGGGTGGAGTGGGGGCTGTTGAGGAAAGGCAGAGCCTTGCCCTGGGGGAGTCCTTTTCTGCCAAAGAAGCTGAGACTGGTATCCATGGCAACTGCTCACTAACACAAACCCAGAAGGAGCGATGAGCATAGGGACCCAGCTGGGAACACAAGCCGAGAGGGACTTGGGGGCTTCCCTGGAGCAGCTGAGCTGGGTGCAGGAGTCGGGGTGGTGCCAGGCTGGGGCTCACTCTCCTATTGGCCTTTTTTTTTTTTTTTTTTTTTTGGTCTGTCCTGTTAAGTCTGTCCAGAATTGAAAGATGGGGAAACTGAGGCCCAGGGTCTTTTACAGGGTCACCTGGTGGGTAGGGGCTAAGCCAGGCCCTGTCTTCTGGCTCTGTGGCTCTCTCTTTAGATAAGGATGGCCACCTTAAGGGTAAACAGTGCCCCTGCCTTGCCCTCTTAGGTAGCCTTGTCCTGGCCACTGCCACATCTGCACTGTGGAGAAACCCCAGCTAAGGTCTGAGGGGCAGGGCATCTAGAGTGTCTGACTGGCAGGCTCAGCACCCAGGTGAAGCGCCAGGTGGCCTAGAATGTCAGCTCCCTTGTGACTAACTGCCTGCTGCCCACTTCCTTGCTCCTGCTTCCTTTTCAAGGCACCTTCCAGCAGCCTCTGCCAGCCCCTCCGCTGTGCTGTCATCCATCAGAGGAAGTGGTTTGAAACACAGTACCTTGGTCTGGGGCCCTGGACCAGTGACGGGCCTGGCCTGTGCCTCTGTTTCTCATTTTGTGGATGAGGCAGGAAGGCTGCAGGTCTGCAGGTGATAGCCTGTTCTGAGAGGGAGGCCTCCCTGTTCAGAGCTGCTCAGAGGAGGAGCTCCTTGTCCCTTCCCCAGATCCTTCTGCAATAGGAAGTGGCTTTTGTTTCTGCCTGTGGGGTCCTGAAATCTTGAAGGTAGAAGGAGGATGAGAGTGAGGGAGTCCAGTAGAACACTGGCCCGATCCCTAGGCTTCTGGGGCTGGGCTCCCTCTTGAGCTCCGAATGTCTTCTGGGCTGAGCTTCCTGTTCCTGGCTCTGCCAGCCTTCGCCAGCTTTACTGTGTGACTGGAGGCAAATTCTGACTCTTTCTGATCCCTGAATCCATGATAGATGATTTTTGTCCCTCTCTTGCTGTTGTCAGTGTCTTGCTCCCAAAGATAGTGTGGTGCACTTGGTCTCAGGAACTCTAGTCTGCTGGTCCCTGGCTCTGCCTGCACCTCCTTTCCCCAGGACAACCAGATCTGCTTCCCGGGAGCTACAGTAGCCAACTGCGCTTGCCCCTGGTGGGTCTCAGTGGTGTCCCCTTTCCAGGATGCCGTCTCCAGTGCTCTGGGCTGAACCAAGTGCCTAACTCCTGGTTTTGAACTGTACTCTGCTCCACCTCCATCACAGCACCTATCCCCATGGAGGGTCACCATCCCCCTCTAGCCATGAGGGGCAGAGCCTGGTCACACCTGGGACCCCTGCATGCATAGGAGACTGCCCCAGGCTTGAGCCCTGTTGACTGAGTCACAGACTCAGTTGACCGAGACTTGGGTTGACTCATACCTGCCTGACCCAAAGCACATCCTTCTGGGCTGAAAGGGCACTGGTAGGCTTGGACAGCTCAGGTGAAGGGCCAGGCCCCTGTGCTGACATCAGGGTTTCTCCAACAGTGGCTGGTGCTGTCTCTTTGTTCTGACCAGAGCTCACAATGAGCCTCGGGGCCTGAGTCTCCAGGAAGGAAATGGGAGGATGTAGTCAGGCAGTCCCTGTCTACCCAGTCCTCAGCCCTGACAATGAGGCCGCCCAACCCCCAAGCTGGGCAGAGCGGCTTTTCTACATTCAGGAGGGCACAGTGGCAGCTTTGCCCTGTCTCTTCTGCAGATAGGGCTGGCCCAGGTCACACAGTGAGGCCGTGTGAGGAAGAGCACCAGTCTGCTCTGGGCCTGGTCCTCGCCTGGTGGCTGGGAGGTTGGTGAGTGGGGCCGTAGGGGAGATGAGAGTAGAGCATCAGCATCGGGGCAAGAAACAAACCTGGAACGAGGCACTAGCCGGAGCTTGGAGGCTGGGGACAGGGTCCTGTCCTCCTGCCTCCCGCTTTCCTCTGCCCTCTTGGAGCCCTTGCTAGGGACTCCCCACTCCCACTCCTAGAGCCACGAGGTCTTCGTGATTCCTTCACTGTCAGGCATGGGGTTCCTGAATGGGCTTCCAAGAGGCAAAGAGCAGGATCAGGCTTTGTAAACTGGAAAGGGCTGTGCCTGGGGAGGGGTGGGGTTACTTGGTCACACGGCTGTTTCCAGCACCAGTGTGAGGATGCTAGGGTGTCGAGGGGTGACTGTTTGCGGCCTTTTTGGGGGGAGTTGTCAGGGTGCAGGTGGGGAACATAGGCCAGATGTGGGAGCCTGGGGACCAGCTCGGCCTGGCTCCTGCAGCCTCTGTCCCGCTCACCTTCCGCATGTCAGCTTCCATCTGAGGCGGGGAGCAGTAGTCCCTGGCCGCCTCAGCTACTGAAGCAGCACGTGGGGAGAAGGCTGAGGGTTTGTGGGCTTGAGGAGAGCCACTCTGAGGTCTCTTATCTCTTCCCCACCCTCTTCCCCAGGCCCCTGCCTTATCCTGTGTCTGGCTGGTATATCAGGACCCACTGGCCACACCCCCCGTGAGTCCATGATAAGGCTGTGGCCAGCTTATCCCTGGACCCTGGTGGTCTTGGGAGTCCCTGGGCCAGGACAGGGCTGGGGAGGCTGAGCTGGGGAAGGAGTAGCTGTGCAAAGCCCCCAAATTGCTAAGGCAGAGCCTGGTTCCAGTAAAGCTGGCCCCAAATGATAGACTAGAACCACAGGCCAGAGGCCCGGCCACCCGGCCCCGCCCACTGTTGGCATAGAGACCCAGCAGGGAGGAGGGGAGCACTCTGGGCTCCAGGGTGGTGTCTCTCTAGGGCTAGCAGGGTCTGCGGGCAGGACTCGTGGGTGGGGAGGGGTGTTTCTCTAAGGGGCCAAGGCTCTGGGCTGGGGGCCTCATCCTCATGGTCCCTGCAGAGACGACCACTAAGCTGCTCTGCCATTAATGACCCAGATTTGCAGGGTGGCTTGGGGGTAGGGGACAAGCATATGTAGAACAAACCCAGTTGAGATTCAGAAATGAACCCAGCAGGGATGTCTTGGGATTCTGGGCCACTTCTGAAACAGGCAATCTGAGGCCCAGCTGCTCCTGAAGGTCATATAGCCCGCTCCGGGCAGACGGGGGCAGGATCTTGCCCTGGGGAAGCCTGGGGGTGAGTAGGAGTGAGTGTGCCTGAGTCCAGGGCACTGGCTCAGGGACTGCCTTGGCCCAGTCCCTAGGCTGGTGGGGTGCCGGCAGGGCCGGGCTGTGGGTTCCCAGCCTTAGCCATCCAGCGCCAGGTCAGCAGAGCCAGGCTCTCAGGCCCCTGTAATTACCGGGGTGGGAGCTGCAGCCGAGCTGGAGCAGGGGTAAGACTCCCAGCATGAGCCAGCGCTGAGGCCTCCACATGGGGACCTGGGTCCCTCTGAGAGGGACTGGTCAAGGGCATCAGGGCCCATCCCTTCAGATCCCTAGGCCCTGTCTTTCCAGGCATCTGCCCCCATTTTGGATAAAAGAAAACCAAGGTGGGAATGCCCCATTGTTCTCAAGTCATAGCTGGGGCTGTGTCCTGTCCCACTAGTTAACGACCAGTGATAACATTTATGACATTTATTGAGGACCTACTATGTGCCAGGCACTATTCTAAACACTGTATGTGGATTAACCTACTTAAACCTCACAACAACCATATGAAATGAAGCAGGTCTTCAAATTAAGCCATATTACAGAGGAGGAAACTGGCACAGAGAGGTTATGTTATTTCCCCAAGGTCACACAGCAGAGAAAGTGGGAAAACCAGGATTTAAACCCAGATGCTCCAGTTCCGGAGCCCATGCTCTTGAGAATTTAGCTAAGCCACCTGCTGCTCTGAGACAGGTTCAGGTAGGGTGAACGTGGGCTGATACTGACTGTGCTTGGGGAAAGCAGGGGGTACGTGGGGACAAGCTTGAGTGCCAGGTGCCCTGTCTGGGCTGCCTAGGAAGGAAGAGACCTCGGGATCACGCTGTTGGCATCTTGCATTTGAGGCTGGCCTGAGCCGAGGGCTCTTGAGGTCCGTGTGGATTTCCTCTTACACCTTGGCCTTTCGAGGATTCTGTGAGGTCAGCAGATTGGGCCTGGCTGGAGGAGGGAGGAGGCGGCCAGGAGTCCTGGAATCGGGGCTTGACTCCTCTCAGGGCTACTGAAGAACCAGCAGCGATGGGGAATCACTGTGAGTGTCTGGGGCAAGCTGTTGAGTAAGTCAGGGCCAGAGTCCATCCAGTTCTGGGGGTGCCCTTAAGGTTATAGGCACCATTTCACCAAGAGCCTCAGAGGAGAGAGGCAGGTGTCCTGGTAGATGCGACCTTGGATCTGGGCCCTAGAGGTGAGGCAGGTCTTAATGGCTAGAAAGGGATAGCCCAGGAAGAGGCACAGTTGTGGCCAGGGCTGGGAGGCCTACAGCCTGTGATGTGTGATTCCAGGGAGCTCAGAGCAGCCCAGCCAGTGGTTTCCAATCACCCGGGCGGTGCGTTTATAGAGTCTTGGGTCCCACATCTAGAAAGGGTGACTCTGCAGATTTGGGGAGGGCCCCAGGAAGCTGTATTTTAATAAGCACCTTCCCTAAAGGTGATTGGGATTCTCAGGCAGGTTTGGGGATCTTCCCAGTCTCTGCATTTACACAGGAAGGAATAGGGGTCTAGGGAGGTGAAAAGTCATGGCTAGCGGCTTTCCCCTTTGCCTGGAGTCAGGGGCTGTATGTGTGTGCGGTGGGCACTGTGGTTGGGAGAAGAGCTGGCTTAGGGCCAGACCGTGGAGGCCTCAAATGCTAGAATTCTGGGCGGCAATGGGGCTGCTAAGTGTGAGTGGGCAGCCGTACCCACTGGGCCAATACTCGTAGAACAGCGCCTGGCACAAAGTAATTGGTGGATACATGTCAATATGTGCATTGTCGTTGTTGTTATTGGTACCATTACTGAGCCAGGGGTCTGGGCCAGTGGATCTTGAAGGACTGATGGATGACTCTGAGGCCAGAGGTGACCAGTGGGCCGCAGCGTTAGCTCCTTGAGTCCAGGAACTGTCTTGTGGTCTCTAGAGGCCCAGGCCAGGACCTAGAACTCAGTAGGAGATTCATAAGAGCTTGTGAGAGCAGGCAGCAGGAGGGATGCCGGCCGGCCGGTAGGGGCTGGAGGCAGGGAGTCCAGGGAGGAGGCTGGACGATAAAGCAGATGGGGAATCACCGGGGCCCATTCATGAGGCGGAGGGAGCCAAAGGGGTATCCTGGCTGACTCCCAGGGTCCTGCAGTGTCCTACAGGGTCCGCTCAGGAAATGGGGACCCAGTGGTGAGCTGAGGAATCAGTCAGGAGGCTGGGAAACAGAGATGAGAGCGTCCGGGGGTTGAGACTCCAGGAGGTGGTTGGTTTCAGAGGAGGAAAGGAGGTGAGAATATTGACTTGGGAAGGGAAAGAACTCTCCAGAACTACTTAGCTGAGTGTGGTGGTGCACGCCTGTGGTCCCAGCTACTCGGGAGGCTGAGGCTGGAGCCCAAAAGGCTGAGGCTGCAGTGAGCTGTGATTGTGCCACTGCACTTTAGCCTGGGTCAGAGAGCAAGACCCTGTCTCAAAACAACAAATACTGTCACCTGTGAAAGGAGGAGAGGAACAGCTGGCAGAGGGGACAAGTCAGAGCTGTTCTCACCACCAGGGTGAGGGAGGTGTGGGTGTGTTTGTGGGCTGCTGTGCAGGAGCCAGAAGCCAGGGAGAGGCTGAGTGCACCAGCCCAAGCCCAGGACTGACCCAGCACAGCCTCCCTGCCTGGCGAGAGAGACAGTTGGCCCAGAGTAGGGGACGTTGGCCTCAGACAAGAGGTGAGACCTCCCGGGGCTTGGGAGGTACATAATTGTTGTCAATGGATGTTGTTCCAGAATGTTTTCCTGGGTGATGAGGACCCTGTGGCCGGGAGACGATTCTGGCTGTGGATTTGGGGTGCTGCCTGGAGAGGCCTGCATTGTGGCTGTGTTGGCTGGGGTCTGCATCTGGGGTAGGAACCCCACTTTGCATGCACGCCTGGCGGGGTGGGCTTGGCCTGAGCTGTGGGAGGCTGCTCCTGGGCGTGAGGCCCGTCCTGTGACCCACCAAACCTCAGCCTCCAGGAAAGAGGCTAAAAATAAGGCTGTGGTGAAGAAGGGAGGGGTGTGTGGGCCCAAGCCGTGCTGGAGCCCAAAGGAAAATCTGAGGCGACCCGCCGAGCTGCTGTGACACACGCTTCCCGTGCCAGCGGCCAGCGGGATCTTGCCCTCCTGTGG
Organism: Pongo abelii; assembly: GCF_028885655.2. Classification (NCBI taxonomy): domain Eukaryota; kingdom Metazoa; phylum Chordata; class Mammalia; order Primates; family Hominidae; genus Pongo; species Pongo abelii. Next base: position 4,308,268 of record NC_072004.2, read on the forward strand.
CTGTGGCCGCTTCCAGGCCCGGAAGAGGGAAAGCAAGCCAGAAAGGCTCAGAGCGGGTCCGACCTTGGGCCTCGCAGCCTGCAGGAAGCCCTGCTCCCCAGGAAGGTTCTCTCTGGTCTTTTTCCTGGAGCTTGGCCTTGGACCCAAGACTGGGCACTGGGGAGTCGTGGGATGGGGCCAGGCCATGTTATCCAAAGCTTCCTGTGTCCTGGGAACTGCCCAGGACTTCCCAGAGACCTTAGACGCCCATCTGGATGTGGAGGAATGTTCTCCCTCTACCAGAAGCTCTATGTGGTAGGAAGTCAGGGGAAGGCTTCCTGGAGGCAGAGGCAAATCCTGGACCTTGAAGTCATCGGATGGGGAAGTGTGCAGCTGGATGGCTGGATACTGCAGGGAGGAAGCGAGAGTGCTTTGATTTGCCGTGGACAGAGGATGTCGTCATGATAGCTATTTTGATATGGCCTCCCTCCCAGAAATGGAACCTGCAGTTACTGCAGACCCATGTCCCTCCTCTGGACTATAGATGGGGACCCTCCTGCCTCCTCCTGACTCTGCCCATGCTCTTGTCCACCCGACACCAAAATCGTGACAGTCCCTGCTCTGGGTCCTGGAGATGACCAGCCACGGCTCCTGCCTGGCTTGTGGTCTAGTGGAGGATGAAGCCACATTCACCCACGTGTGAAGTCCCTGTGGGCCATGTGTGTGCTGGGCCCTGGAGGACACCAGCAAACCACGCAGAAGGCAGCGTGGCAGGAGAACAAGCTTTGGTTTTTGGTGATAGACCTGGTTTCAGATCTCACCTCCAAAACAGAATGTACTGTGTGACAAATTACTTCATGTCTCAGAGCCTTGCTTTCTTCCTATATAAAATGGGATGAGAATCATAAATACCAGCACAGATAGTGAGGACAGCATCTGCACCATCTTCAAAACCTCACGCAGTTCCTTGGAACTTAGCGGGAAGCAGTAACTAGCGGCTCTCAGCTTAGCAGGAGCTCATAGCTGTGCTTCTGTGTGCATTCCCTATAGAACCCACTCATCCTGGTAGGCCCAGCGCTAAAACGAGTTTGGACGGGGGATAGTGGGGGCAACTAACTTATTGAGGGTGGTGGGAGGGGAGCAAGCAGGGGAGATACTCCAGAACAGGAGGCATCTGAACTGGCCTTGAAGAAATGGCAGGAGTGAGCCTGGTTGACGGAGTTGTACCAGAATAGAAGAGGAAGTGTGCGGAGTCAGGAGGCCATGAGTAGCTTGGGGTGGCTAGTGGAGGGGTGGTGTCCTGAGAAGTGAGGCCGGAGGGCGGGGCTGGCAGGGCCACACCTTCACCCTGTGGTCTAGTGAAGGGTCTGGATACAGAGGAGCCCCAGATGACAGTGACTGCCACAGAGGGATGGGATCAAACCCACACGTCGGGAAGGGGAACAGAGTCCTGACCCAGAAAGGAATGGGTTGTGGGGCTGTGAGCCTCTGGGGCTGGGTCGGGGCATCTCAGAGGTCCCTCTTGCTGGCTCTGCCATCCACAGGCCTAGGATTGGCCCCGGCTTCTACCTTCAAAGCAAAGCCACAGCCTCTGCCTTGGTTATTAAGTCATTAACTGGGCCTCACAAAGCCTCTTCATTACGGGTAATTATGGTCAATCCACTCAGGGCATTAACAAGGAGGAAGAGGGCTTCTCTGGCTGTCAGGCTGCTAGAACATCCGCCCGTCTGTCCTGCATTCTGGGAAATTGCTCAGGATTCCAACCTGGGTCTCGGAAGGGACAGTGACATTCCAGCCTCCCCACTGCTTCCACACCCCCAGTCCCAGCTGCCAGCAGGATCCTCATACGGCACCTGGAGATTCCACTTTTTCCTGCTTCCCTGTGGTGTGACTTTGAGCCCATGGCCTAACTTCCTATGCTTCAGTTTCCTTATCTGTCAGCTTGGATCCTAGTACCAGCCTCCTAGGGCTGTGTGAGGATTAAACAGGCATTTAATGCTCAGTCAGGCAAACCATCATCTGTTGAATGCTGCCATCATCATCGTCATCATGAAGAGCTCTGGAGTCCCCCAAAGGCCTCTGTCCCTGCCTGTGGGGTCCCCAAGGGCAGGGCCATCTCCTCCGCCTTCTTCCCCTGTCCCTTCTCACTGCAGATGTGCTATGGTCAGGGGGGCTCTGGCCTGTGGCCTGGGTCCTCCTGTCCTTAGAGATAATGCAGGCAGGGACCCTGAGGCCCGCGGGGGTGGGAGTTGTGCTTACTCAGGAGCCCTGGCTGAGTGCTGTGAGGGGTAGAGGGTCCAAGATCCTGCCTGTCCCCCAGAAGCCATGGCTCTGCCAGTCTGCTGGAGCTGTGGGTGGTTTCTAGGTGGTCCAGCTGCTGCCCCCACCCCGTGACGTGCAAAGCCCTAAAGTAGTTGGGCTTGGGAGCAGGTGTGGCCTCAAGAAATTCACTTCTCCCAAGAAAGCGGGCCTGGAGCCCTGTCTGCTTCCCTCTGCACCCTGGGCCTGAATCTGAAAATGGGGGGCCCGGTTATAATCCTGAGGGCAGCTAGGGTGAGAGCGTGTGTGTGTGTGTGCGCGCGCACGCGAGCGCGTGCGTGTGCACATGTGCGGGTGTGTGCGTGCGTGTGTGTATGCGCGGGTGTGTGTGCATGTGTGCGTGTGTGCGTGTGCGCGCGTGTGTGCACGTATGTGCGTGCGTGTGCATACACGCGGGTGTGTGTGCGTGTGTGTACGTGTGTGCGTGTGTGTGTGCGCGTGTGTGCGCGTGTGCACGTGTGTGCGTGCGTGTGCGGGTGTGTATGCGTGTGTGCGTGCAGGTGTGTGCAGGTGTGTTCGGGCGTGCGTGTGTGTACAGGTGTGCGTGCGTGTGCGTGTACGTGTGCGAATGTTGTGCACATGTGCAGGTGAACCAGAGTGAGTGGCTGCCCCTCCCAGGCCAGAGGGCTCCCCACAGCTTTCAGGGCCCCCGCTGCTCTCTGGGTCATGGGCTTTGTGGTCCCCCTGAGGGAGAGGCCTATGTCTGTTGCCCTGATCCACGGCCTGGGCCACAGGTAGGGAAGAGGCCCAAGCTGGCAGATAGGAGGTGTGGTTGCACATGGGGCAGAATGACCACAGAGGAGCCCTGCCCTTCCCTGCCCCTTGGGCCCTTGTGAGTGATGGGAACAGGCTGAGGACAGGAGGTCCCCGTGGAGGCAGGAGGGAAGCCTGGGAAACCTGGGCAGGGTAGAGGTCGCAGCAGAGCAGGAGCGCTGCAGATGCAGCCAGGCTGGGCCCTGCAAGGCGGGAAAGAGGCTGGGCTGGTCTGTGGGGACACCAGCCATCAGACTCGGCCAGTGAGCACCCTCTGTCTTCCCTCCAGGCGTCCTTCTGGACATCCAGCAGCACTTTGGGGTCAAGGACCGAGGCGCCGGCCTGCTGCAGTCAGGTGAGGCCCACCTCCCACCTTCCCCCCAGCCCAGGTGTTGGCGTCGTGGGTCCTGTCCTGTTGGCCGTCATCTGCCACCCAGTCTGTCTTCCCCTGTCCTGACTCCTGGAAAGAGAGTGGGCTTTGCATCCCAGTCTCACTACTGCCGCCCGTCAATGGCACTGCTTCTCTGAGCCTCTGCTGCTTTTCTTGTGTAACAAAATGAATAATACGTGCCCTGAGGGGCTATGGCAGGTAAAGGAGAGTGCAGGCAAAGGTTGCAGAGGTGACCTTTCTCTAGGTCCTGGGGCCTCATCAGGACCCAGTGATCCAGGTTCCTTCCTGAGGCTGGTGCAGGGAGCTCCTTAATTCAGTAAGTTGGGCAATGCCAACAGAGCCGTGGTGACCCTGTTTTTGTCTCCTGCCCTCCCCTACATTCCTTCCAATATCAGCAACCCTGGGAATCACCTCTTAGGTGACGAGGCAGAAAACTCCACCTAGTCAGCCCCAGAGCGGTTCCCAAGCCCAGGGTAGGCGCCTGAGAATCTGGGCCCTGGACTGGACGTGGGCCTGACGTTCCCTGCCACCCTGTCCCCTGGGGCCCAGGCTTCTGATGGGCTGCCAGAGCAGGGCCTGAGCCCCCAGGCTGCTGGAAGCTGGGCTGGGACAGTGTGGGAGGCCATTAAGCACTGTGGCAGCCCACCAGCCCCTCCCTGTGGGGAACATGCCTCCCTTGTCCCCGCCCTCCCCGTGACATGGCCCCGTGGGAGCTGGGCCCTTGGCTCCCTGGCCTTCCCACTGGCTGAGGCCATGTTGGCGATGCTCTTAGCAGCACCCCTCAGGCCTGGGCAGAGACTAAGGCCAGTGCTGCCACCCAGGGCTGGGGGCAGGAGGCCTGGTCCTGACTCTGCCCTAGTAGTGCTGTGTGGCCCCAGCCTGGGTCCTGCTTTCTCTGGGCCCTTGGCCCTGGAGTCCATCTGGCTGTGAGCCCCAGTCAGATGCAGGATGAGGTCCCCATGGTCTGCATTCCAGTCGGTGAACCCCTTCCCCTGCCTGGGCCCTCCTGGGAGGGAGGGGGTGGAGTGAGCTTGTTCTGTCCGGGAACCTGCCTGACTTGTCTAAGTGGCATTCCAGTACGCACAATCCCTCCCGAGCTCACAGAATGCCACAGCCACTCCCCCCAGCCCCCTTTCTAGCTGTCCTTACAGCCCAGATGGGGACTTTGGGGCTCAGAGAGAGGGGTTGCGATGGTTCGCAGGCTCAGGTGAGACTTGACTGTGCTAGGATGGGGCAGGGCTGTGTGGTCCAGTATCCCCTATAGGTGGCCAGGTCCCTGCCCTGGCAGACATCATGTTTTCCCAGGCCATGAGCCCAACCCTTCCCCTACCCCTTCCTGGGTCTCCCTGGCTAGGCCGGAATAAGTCTGCCTGCCCTGCCGCCTGAGACAGGTTCCTCTAGCCCTCTGGGCTGTGTGCATGCAGTGACCAGCACTTCAGCCGGGAAATGGAGTTCCAGCCACATGGGTGCATGGGAAGGAGTGGGCTGCCAGGCTGGCAAGGAAAGGGTGGGAGAAGGCCTAGCTGCCCAACCCCTGCCCTGTGTGGCCCCTGACTCACTGGGGACCTGGCCCGAGCCTCATCCCCCTCCTGGTCCCGGCCTCACTGCCTCATCTGGAGCAAGGCTCTACCCTATGCATCCTCCACTTAATGCCCACTGAGCATGGTTGGGGCCAGCACAGCCCAGGGAGGGGGCGGGAGGTACAGGGAATGGTGGGGAGGGTCACAGGCCGGGCAGGGGGTGGGGGGCTCGACTCAAGTCAGGTGTGAAGGTTCCCTGGTTCTTTCTGCGGTTCTGTCCCAGGCTGGCTTCTCGGGCTCATGAAAGAGAAGTCACTCTGTCCCTCCTCATCCCAGTGGCCTGGCTGGAGGTGGACATAGCACACACAGGCATTGTCTTGTTTCATTCTTCCAGTAACCCTACGGGCTCCGTTTGTCAGCTTCACTTACCAGATACAGGGACAAAGGCCCAAGACAGGGAAATGGCTTGCTCGAGGGCTGGCAGTGGAGAGCAGCCGGCCTGGAATAGGGACCTGGGCCTCTGCCTCTGCTGCCCACAGGCCGGGGGTGGGGGGGCCTGGATGCCTGGCATCTCAGTGTCCCCAGGGTGGGGGCCTGTGGGCCATGGTGAGAATTGCCGGCATTCTCGGGGACCCTCTAGTCTGTACACCATGGACCTCACCTGTCACCTACCCCGGTACAGCTAGGATGGCTCCCCAGGGTGCCCTCACCCCTTCGGCCACCTAAGCCAAGAAGCCAGTCGAGTAGACCATGATGTGACTCAGTGGACAACTAGGCAAGTCACATAATTGGCCTGTGTCCCAGGCACCTGTGCCTTCCCCAAGCCCGATAAGGTTGGAGCCAGGTGGAGGGCGCCAGCCAGGTGTTGGTGCTTGCCCAGATCAAAGGGCCAGGGCTGAGAGCTGGGCTGCCTGCTTATTTGTGGGCACCAGGGCTGCTGGGCCAGGAGACAAGGAGCAGGGGTGGCTGAGGGTTAGGCCTGAGCTTGCCCCTGCTGTTTCCCTCTTGGGACCAGGCACGAAAACTGCTGAGGATGAGCCCACTTTCAGCAGCCCCTTTGCAGATTAGATGGCTGCTGGTTTGGACCTGGCCCCTGGACCCCCTGCAGGAGCCATATCTCAGCCTCTCTGAAAGCCCACAGCAGAATTACAGCTCATAGGCTGGGCGCCTATGGCTCACGCCTGTCATCCCAGCACTTTGGGAGGCTGAGGCAGGTGGATCATCTGAGGTCAGGAGTTCGAGACCAGCCTGTCCAACATAGTGAAACCCCATCTCTACTAAAAATACAAAAATTAGCCAGGTGTGTTGGTGGGTGCCTGTAATCCCAGCTACTCGGGAGGCTGAGGCAGGAGAATCGCTTGAAGCCAGGAGGCGGAGATTGCAGTGAGCCGAGATCGTGCCATTGCACTCCAGCCTGGGTGACACAGTGAGACTCTATCTCACACACACACACACACACACACACACACACACAAACGCTCATAGGTTTTGCTGTTTTGGGAAATCAGGAGTCCCCATGGTCTACACCTAGAGAAGCAGCTGCCACTGAACCTACTGCCTGGCAGGCTGTGTGCTGGGCTCTGCCCAGACTCAGTTCTCACCCTCAGGTAGATTCCCTCTATCTATGGGGGCAGAAAACGTATCATCAAGTCACCACCCAGGCACAGGGGGCTGTGGGAGCCTGGGTGGACGGCAGAGAGCGTGCACCTAGCTCTGTCTGGTGGCAGGTGGAGAACACTTCCCTGAGGAAGAGACGTTTGAATGGGGCTTTGAAGGATGAGTTAGAGTTTGTAGTCAGTGTGTGAGATCGAGTAGATGTGTGAAGCCCTCCTTTCCCCTCCACGCTAGATAAAATATGCCAAGAAAACATGTTGAAATTACAAAGCTGAGCTTGACAGCTAAAGCTAGCAGGGAAATTCCCAGATGCCAGAAGCAGAAAGCTGAACTCAAAAACCGGAGTGGGAGCTAGAATTGAAGCCAAGTGACGCAGAGTGTTCAGGGACCAGATAAATGTCTTCGAAGCTTGTTAGAGTATTTTCAATATAAACATTTTTATCATGAAAAATTTTAAACAGACATAAAAAGTAGTGAGAATGGCGCAACAAACTTCCATAGAACACATCACCCAGATTCATCAAGGGAACGCCCGCCTGGCTCAGTTTCCGGGCCTGGGGTTTCTTCGTTCTAACCATGGGATGATTTCGTTTCCATCCAAGCTTCCTGATTCCAAGCTGTGTCCCCAGGCTGGTGGGTAGTTTTTCTGGTAGAGTTCCCTTTCAAGAATGGGCATTTCCCACCTGGCTCTGGCTTTATGCAGAAAGTCTGGTTCCAGCCCCTGCTCCGTACAGGCCTGGGGCTTCCACTTCCTTCCCCATAGAGGCCCCCTGTGTTTCCAGGGACGCCGGCAGAAGCAAATCCCAAACAATTCCTTAGGGAATTCTTCATGACCCAGAGCCTGCATGGGACACAGGGGACAATTTCCAATGAAGACAAACCCAAATTCGAAATTAATAGAGCAGGCCGGGCACGGTGGCTCACACGTGTAATCCCAGCACTTTGGGAGGCCGAGGCAGGTGGATCACCCGAGGTCAGCAGTTTGAGACCAGCCTGAACCAACATGGTGAACCCCATCTCTACTAAAATACATAAATTAGCTGGGCGTGGTGTGGGCGCCTGTAATCTCAGCTACTCACTCGGGAGGCTGAGGCAGGAGAATCGCTTGAACCCAAGAGGTGGAGGTTGCAGTGAGCCGAGATCACACCACTGCAGTCCAGCCTGGGTAACAAGACCAAGACTCCGTCTCAAAAAAAAAAAAAAAATTCATAGAGCACACAGTTCTCCCTCATTTTTTTGAGAGGGAGTCAGCTGACTCTGAAGATGGGAAAACAGACTCGTCGCAAAGGGACTTTAAAATTAGGTGTCTTTAATATTCAGAGCTCTAAAGGAAAGGGTAGGATTTGTAAGACAAGAACAGAACATTATGAAAAGAGAACCGGAAAATGTTTAAAAGACTAATATTCAAAAATACTAGAAGTGAAAAATATGTATTAAAATAAAAAATGGAATAATTAGGTGAGTTAATGAGTAGACTAAACCTAGTTGAAAAGAAAAGTGAATTAGAAGCTAGATCTGAGGAAATCAGCATCAATGCAACACAGGGAAGGACGAGGGAGAAGGAAGGCTGTTTGTGGTGCTGCCTGACTCGAGTGGCCTGTGGCCCATTGGCCATGGGTTGGTGTATGGGGAGAACAGAAGGAGAAGAGGCTGGACAGTGAGCAGGGTCTGACCGTGAAAGGCTTGAAGGCCAAGATAAGGCATGTAGATTTTGTCTTGGGGCAGTAGGGAGACAGAGAAGGTTTTGGAGCAGGGCAGTCCATGTAAAATGTGTGTCTCAGGCTGGGCGCGGTGGCTCACGCCTGTAATCCCAGCACTTTGGGAGGCCGAGGCGGGCGGATCATGAGGTCAGGAGATTAAGACCATCCTGACTAACATGGTGAAACCCCGTCTCTGCTAAAAATACAAAAAATTAGCCAGGTGTGGTGGCGGGCATCTGTAATCCCAGCTACTCGGGAGGCTGAGGCACAATCGCTTGAACCTGGGAGGCCGAGGTTGCAGTGAGCTGAGATTGCACCACTGTGCTCCAGCCTGGGCAACAGAGCGAGACTCCATCTCAAAAAAAAAAAAAAGATGTGTGTCTCAGGATATTCATTCTGGGACCAAGTGTGGGAAGCGGCAGCAGAGGAAGCTGAAGGCTACTTAGGGCCGGGGTTTGTAGGCTCACTAGGAAGTGCCAGGATGGGGATGGGGGAACGGAGGGAGAGTGGGGACAGAGGAAGAGCCAGCTCAGACCGAAACCAGACAGTGCCTCTGTTTTGGGGGTAAGTCTCCTTCTGGCCGTTCTCCCCTACCCTCTTTGGCCAGCCCAGCGACTCCTGCTTCAGCAGACTTGGGTTCTGCAGGCACAACCAGGCAGCCCCTGCGGCTGTTCCCCAAAGCCCTCCTTTTCAAGGGGTAGCCCCAAAACCTCACTCACCCTGAGGCCTGAGAGGCCAACACAGGGTTTACATCCTGAGTAGGGGATCACGGAGCAGGTGTTCCCATCCTTCCACGGGGAAGTCTGAGTGTGGTGAGCTTTCAGGCGCTGACGGGGCAATCTGTCCTGAGCGTTCTCCGTCAGCTTGGCCAGCCCAGGCCACCCCTTGGATGGCAGAGCCTGGCCCCTGCCCCACCCATGCCTGCCTGAGCACCCTCCCTGCCCACAGGATGTGGAGGATGGCGGGTCTTCTCCAAATAACAGATCGGCCATGTAAAAATAGCCGTGGTTCAGCCCAGGCCAAGGCAAGGGCTGAATGCAGGCTCCAAGGCCACAGAGTGGGGGCTCAGGGCTCCCCCAAGCTCAGACTTGCCCTTTCCTGCTCCAAAACTGCCTTCTGGGGTCATGCGGGCCATGTGTGCCATGGGGATGGCTCCCCTGACCATGGACAGGGGTCCTGGGGCTGCCCACCAGGACACCGAGTGCCCGTCGGGGTTCTGAGCTCTGGGCTGCCGTGAGAGGTGGACGGCACTGGCTTTCTGACGGCCTCCTGCCAGCCCAGCGAGGAGAAGGGAGTGAGGCCCTGGCCCAAGACCCTGAGGCGGGCGGGCTGCTCTGACTCCTCCCTCCCTGCTGTCCCGGCCCTGCCCGCTCGGCCCTGGCTCCCTGCCCTGCCTCTCCATTGTCCTAGACCTGTGGGCTCAGCACACGTGAGCTGAGCGAGGGCTTCCCCACACCCTCCACAGGATGTCCCTGCGGGAACTGCTGGGAAAGCCGCCCCTACCAAAACCAGGGGTGGGGCTGCCAGTCTGCCCAGAAAGCTCTCCTCAAACAAACAAAGACCACGGGATTGAGGGGTGGTGGGCAGTGGAAGCTTCTAGCTTGGAGGCCCAGCCCAGGCTGGTCTTTATTCTCAGCAGAGTTGCCTGCTGGCCTCTGTGTCCCCATCGGACACAGTTCACATGGGCAAGGCTTCGCCTTTCCTGTCCCTTCTGCCAGGAACATTCTCTCAGCCCCCTCCCCGTCCCTACCCTGATTGCGTTCAGGCCCCTCCATGGCCTGTGACCTCCAGGGGGCCAGGCGGGGTCCCCCCTCCTGTCTGTCCTGAGCAGAGAGAGGGCGGCAGTGATGGATCCCACCTCCCTCCTGACTCTGGACTGCCGTGTCCCAGGGGAAGACACTGAGGGGCAGGCAGGTCCAGACTGTGCCTTCCTAATTTGGTCTGTCATCTCGGGCAACTTCCTCCACCTCTTGGGGCCTCAGTGACCTCAGCTGTTAGATGGGGATGGACGTGGGGAGGATCAGGTGAGCTAAGGGCACGTAGGTGCTTGGGCAAGTTCAGCAGGCTGGGGCCGGTGGGTGGGGACAGGGCGTGCCAGCTTCTGCCAGGAGTCCACCTGCAGTCCTGGGGGCTTGTGCCCATCTGAGTGAGCAGCCAGAAACCAGTGAGGGGTTGAAAGAGCTAGGAAGGGCCTATGCTTCCTGCTCCACTGTGGGCAAGAGGGGACAATGGAGCATGATGGCCGGGGTCTGGCGAAGGTCTGGGTCACGTCCCTCCAGCTCTTCTTTACCCCCCCGGGAGGGGGCTTTTTCAAGGGTCCCACCATGGTGTTGGGGAGCGGGGTGGAGAGAGCGCACTGTGGTTCTCTGTCACCTTCTAAACACCAAACCCTGTCCTGGTCTTTAGCCCCATCCTCCCTCCACAGCCTCATCTCTCGCTGCTTCCTCTTCAGCATCCTCAGGCCGTGGCCTGACCTGTCTCCTTGCTGTCCTCCACAGGCCCTGAACTTTCCCTGACCTTGGGAACATCAGCTGGGACCCTCCCCCTTCCCAGCATGGCAGTCTGGGCAGTGATTTAGAGCAAGGACTCTGGAGTCTGCCAAACTGGGGTTTAAATTCTGGCTCAGCCGCACACTAGCTGTGTGACATCACTGATTTTGGCCTCCATTGTCTCCTCTGTAAAATGAAGAGAACAGAACAAATGAGATCATCTGTGCATATGTCAAGGCTGCATCCTGGGCCTTGCCTATAATAAGTGCTCCATAAATAATAACTGCAGTTATTATGAACACTAAGCATCATGCCTCGTGAACCATTATACGACATTGCTGATAAGATCTGAAGTTTATATTTCAGTGTATATTCTTGATGTTAAGTATTATCGTAGCAGTTAACTCCTATGCGTGCTTCAGTGCCCAGCTTTGACACCACCACCTCCAGGAAGCCTCTCTTCATTATCCTGGCAGGATCTGGAGCTCCTTGGTGGTTCCCCAGCATAGGTTGTCCTTTAAACAAAGCAACCTATGAACAGGATCTGCCCCTGGCCAGACAGGGGGCAACTTCTCTTCTCATTCTTTCTGTCCACTTCCCACCTAGCACAGACAGGCACAGAGAGAACAATTCCTCCTCCTCTCCCTAACATGTGTCAGTCCTGATGCAACTGGAAATCTCCCTCCTGCCACATTCTGATCTGATCTCAGGCAGGTCCTTGGAGGCAGGCCCAGCAGGAAAAATTCTTTTTCTAAATGTGAGGCAATAATTTCTGCGTTGACTAATTTAAACAAGGGCCCAGTGTTGACCAAGGCCGGCCTGCTCTGGGCAGGGTGTGGCATTAAGCACCTTGCACGTGCTATCCAGCACCCAGACCCACCCTGGAGAGCTGCTATTTTTATCTTCATTTTACAGACGAGGATGTTGGCATGTTGGCGCTGGCTCGGGCCAGCTCATGAGAGTCAATTGTTAACATTTCAGGAATGGTGTGTGAGCTAGTCGTAAAATACAACCATTGTTAAAAACTAAACGATATCAGCTTACAATTAAATAATTAGAAACAAGGTAATAACTACTCAAAAGTCCTCACTTCCTAATTATCTTGCTGTGTTTAAGCGTTATCTGTGTTCCTATGGTGAGTGGCGTCTATTCTATTTGTGCAGTAGAAACACTGGACAATTGCATGTTCCTGCACATCCCTTTCCAACGCCCATCAGTGACACGACGTGAGTAGCTTGAACTCAGCCAGGGCGGAGTGTTTACACCACAGAAATGAGCAAACACGGCCGGGCACGGTGGCTCACCCCTGTAATCTCAGCACTTTGGGAGGCCGAGGCAGGAGGATCACCTGAGATCAGGTGTTTGAGACCAGCCTGGCCAACAGGGCAAAACCCCGTCTCTACTAAACATACAAAAATTAGCCGGGTGTGGTGGCAGGCGCCTATAATCCCAGCTACTCGGGAGACCGAGGCAAGAGAATCACTTGAACCCGTGAAGCAGAGGTTGCAGTGAGCCGAGATGGCGCCATTGCACTCTAGCCTGGGTGACAGAGTGAAACTCCATCTCAAAAAAAAAAAAAAAAAGAAATGAGCAAACACGCCACATCGGGGCTCCCCTCACCCCTTTTTCAGAGCCAGTTAAACATTTATCAGCACACCACTGAAGGTGAGACACAGAAAGGCTGTAGCCTGACTGAGGTCACCTGCTGGGAAGGAGCAGAGGTGAATTTGAGCCCAGGGAGTGTGTCTCATGCCTGGATTTGTGCACCCGCATGCTGATTCTACCCAAGGCCTCTGGAATTAAGTGGTCTGCTCATACACCCACCACCCATGCGCGCTCACTGGCCTGTTCTTGCTGGCGTAAGAGAGGGGCAGTCACTCCTCTAGCCAGGTTCAGGGGAGCTCTGCCCGGCCCTCTCGCCTCTCTTTCACCTCTCTCTTTTCCTCCTTCCTCTCTCCCTCTTTCTCTTCTCTCAGGTCCCATCTCATCAGGGTCTCAGGCCCACGGAGGAGCAGCCAGGACCACGCACACATTCAGCCTGGCGGTCAGAGGCCAACTGGCTGCCGTGTCTGTCACTCCCAGCCTTTGTCTGGCCATCTGCCCATCAGCTGTGGGACTGCTTTCCAGGGGGAGGAATGGGGGGCCACCTCGCTGTGTGACCTAGGGTCTACCCTGCCTTGCTCTGGGCCTCTTCATCCCACCTGGGACCTCCAAGGCCCCTCCCATCACTGGCAGTGGCCTCCCTGTGGAATCTTCTAAACGTCTTGTTCTGGAAGAACAAAGCCAGGTCACAGCCTTTGCTCAACATGCCCTCATGTTTTCCTTTCTCACCCATGGAAGTCACAGTCATCACAGTGGGCTCCGGGGCCCCACCCCAGCCTCTTTCCTGCTCCTCCAACATGCTAAGTAAACTCCTGCCCCAGGGCCTAGGCACTTGCTGTTTTTGCCCCAATAATTGCATGATTTGTTTCCTTACCTCCTCCAGGTCCTGGCTGAAATATCCCCTTCTCTGACCGCTCTATTTAAAACTGTGGTGGTCGGGTGCAGTGACTCACGCCTGTAATCCCAGCACTTTGGGAGGCTGCGGCGGGTGGATCATTTGAGGTCAGGAGTTCGAGACCAGGCTGGCCAACATGGAGAAACCCCATCTCTACTAAAAATACAAAAATTATCTGGGCGTGGTGGCAGGCGCCTGTCCTCCCAGCTACTCAAGAGGCTGAGGCAGGAGAATTGCCTGAACCTGGGAGGCGGAGGTTGCAGTGAGCGGAGATCGCACCACTGCACTCCAGCTGCCTGAGCAACAGAGCAAGATGCTGTCTCACAAATAAAACACCAGCTAATTATATCAATAAATTTCTCTCAGCCAGGCGCGGTGGCTCACGCCTGTAGTCCCAGCACTTTGGGAGGCCGAGGCAGGCAGATCACCTGAGGTCAGGAGTTGGAGACCAGCCTAGCCAACATGGTGAAACCCCATCTCTACTAAAAATACAAAAATCAGCAGAGCGTGACGGTGCGTGCCTGTAATCCCAGCTACTCGTGAGGCTGAGGCAGAAGAATCACTTGAATCCAGGAGGCGGAGGTTGCAGTGAGCGGAGATTGTGCCATTGTACTCCAGCCTGGGTGATACAGTGAGACTCTGTCTCAAAAAATATAAAATTGTGGCATCCACTTGCTCTCACACACACCCTTCCAAGCTCCTGTTTCAGCCCCTCCCACCCTCTGTAGCACTTGCCACCATCTGACAAGCTGTGTTATTGATTTATTTCTTTATTGTCTATTTCTCCTCATTCGAATGAAAGCTCCATAGGGTAGGGTTTTTTGTCTCTTTTGTTGACTGATATATGCCAAACACCTAAAACGGTTCCTGGTGCATTGTAGGTACAAAAAAATTGTTGTTGTTGTTGAATGACAAGACGGTAGGATGGACAGATGGATGACAGTGTTTTCAGCCATTAGGAAAGGCCCTGCAGCGCGCTGGGAACGAGGGCAGCTGTGTGGTCTAGCAAGTGCGAAATCTGGAGTTCCAGGCCCAGTTCTGCCTGATTTGCTGTGTGACCTTGGGTAGATCCCTTCCCCTCTCTGAGCTTCTTTCCCAAGTAGAGCAAGGAGTGCAGTGTGGTAAAGTATAAGGAACACAGGCTCTGGAGTCAGACAGCTGGGGTCAGATCCCCACTGGAACATTTATTGCCTGTGGGGTCTTGGGCAAGTCACTCTCCCTCTGAGTCTGTCTCCGCATCTGTGAGGTGGGAGGGGGCTGGAAAGATACGTAATACATGAGATACAAAGATACGTGATGAGATATGGCTGGGCGCGGTGGCTCACACCTGTAATCCCAGCACTTTGGGAGGCCACAGTGAGTGGATCACTTGAGGCCTGGAGTTCAAGACCAGCCTGGCCAACATGGCAAAACCCCATCTCTACTAAAATACAAGGATTAGCCAAGTGTGGTGGCACGTGCCTGTAATGCCAGCTACTCAGGGGGCTGAGGCATAAGAATCGCTTGAACCCAGGAGATGGAGGTTGCAATGAGCCGAGATTGTGCCACGGCACTCCAGCCTGGGTGACAGAGCGAGACCCTGTCTCAAAACAATAAAAATAAAATTTTTAAAAGATATGCGAGATATGACATGGTGAGCCCCTAGCATAGTGTCTGCCATGTAGGAAGTGTTCAATAAATAGATCTTGACTCTTTTAAAAAGTATCCAAAGGGCTCACCCAAACCTGGACAAACTGGGGGAACCGGACATACACGGAAGAGGATGGCGTCATGGACTTGCCTGACCTCGTAAGGCCTTTCCCACCTTCCTGGGGTGCAGGTCGGGCTGAGGTTTCCTCTCTGGGCTGCTTCCTTGGTCCCTTTGCTCCACAGACTCTTGGCCTCGAGCCGGTGTGAAATGGGCTGGGAGGCCGAGGCGCAGGGACCTGGGCCGCCCCTCAAGCTCTCCTCTCCCTGCAGTGTTCATCTGCAGCTTCATGGTGGCTGCCCCCATCTTCGGCTACCTGGGCGACCGCTTCAACAGGAAGGTGATTCTCAGCTGCGGCATTTTCTTCTGGTCGGCCGTCACCTTCTCCAGCTCCTTCATTCCCCAGCAGGTGAGGCCCAGCCCGGCTTCTCCCCAACCCCTCTGTCCTGGTCCCTCCGGTGAGTAGCTAGTCTTATTGGCCTGTTGAAGAATCCAGCCCGGGGCTTCCAGCTCCTTTGCTTGAACCCCACTGTCTTCCCAGTGCAGAAGGACGAGGTGGTCTTTGGGTACTTTTATAAACCAGCCCTGCGGCTGGGGCCTTCCCCACGCTGGCCTGACTGACAGCCTTCCAGCCCATGTGGCCTCCTGACTCTTTCTGAGCGTCCCTCTGATTTGGGATGGATGCAAAGAACAAGTCTGGCCTAGGAGTGAGGGGCTTGCGTCCTAGTCCTGGCTCTGCCATTATCTGGCTGTGTGACCCTGGGGGAGTCACTACCCCTCTCTGGTTCTTGCTCAGTTTGTGCTTGGTCTGATGACCAGCTAACTTCTTGGATCGACATCCCAGAGAAGCAAACATCAGTTCAACACAAACAAGAGTCTTCTCATTTAGCTCCCACAGGCCTGGGCTTGAATATCCCAACTTTGTTTCCTACTCAGCTTTGTGACCTGGAGGAACTTAATCTCTCTGAGCCTCAGTTTCCTCATCTTTAAAATGGGGATAATACTTCCCAACTCAAAGGTTGCCCTTGAGAAGTAGCTGAGCTGTGAAGGTCCAGACCCTGGAACACGGCGAGCGCTCAGCCAGTCATTGTTTCTGTTCCTCCTTCCAAAGATGAGACTGCTGCCTTGTGAGGTAGTGAGTTCCCCCATCTCGAGGCATATTCAAGCAGAGAGTGGCAATCACATGGCGGCTGCTATAGAGAAAGATGAAGGAAAAAGGGGAGAGCATGATCTGTCTTCAAGGAGCTTTCAGGATAGCCCTGTCCTTGGGAGTACCCAGCCTTCGGAGTAGGAAGATTTGACAGGAGCTCCTGTGCTCAGAGCCTTCAGGAGGTGTAGAAAAAGTGCTGAGAGTCCTCACTGAAGAGACAACAGTCTCTTGAAATCCATGGGGTCAGGGAAGGCTTCCTGGAGGAGGTGGCATTTGCACTGGGCAGGCAGGACTGTGAGATTAGGCCTTTTGGTGAAGGTAGCATGGGCAGAGGGAGCCAACCCACTGATGCAGAAATGGTGGAGTGTGTTGAAAGATTGAGGATTGGGCCAGGTGTGATGGCTCACGCCTGTAATCCCAGCTCTTTGGAAGGCCAAGGCGGGTGGATCCCCTGAGGTCAGGAGTTCGAGACCAGCCTGGCCAACATGGAGAAACCCCATCTGTACTAAAAATACAAAAATTAGCCGGGCATGGTGGTGCATGCCTATAATCCCAGCTACTTGGAAGGCTGAGGCAGGAGAATCGCTTGAACCTCGAAGGCGGAGGTTGCAGTGAGCAGAGATCGCACCACTGCACTCCAGCCTGGGTGACAAGAGCAAAACTCCATCTCAAAAAAAAAAAAAAAAGAAAAAAAGAAAGAAAGATTGAGGATTGCATTTTCACTGGAAAGAAAGCAGGGACTGGGTCATGGAGAACCTTGAATGCCAGGCTAGAGAGCCTGGGCTTCCTTCTGTGGCAGTGCTGAGCTCTGGAAAAGTTTGAAGAACAATGGCAGGGTCAGATTTGGGTTGATGGTGGGGACACTGGAGGGAGAGCAGAGAGAATCAGCAGGTTTGCCAAGGACATCCTTGCTTCATGGGGGAGGGTCAGGTCAGGAAAAGCTCCAGGCCCAGGATGGCAAGCAGAACCTGGTGGCCACAGTCAAAAATAAAGACTGGACCAGAAGCCTCTAGGGCCCCTCAGGACCTCGTCTTGCCCCTGGTCACCAACCTCTGAGGCTGCTCCTGGGACTGACCAGTAAGTCTAGGACCACCATGCCAGGTCCGGGTCCATCTCTGGGTGTGTGGAAGGAGACAGAAGATAAGCAAAGGCAGAGAGAGAAACAGGTCACCTCCAATGAATCCATAAATGAATTGCAACACAATTTGCATCCCATAGGGGTTTCTGGTAGACCTTGGCAATGTGATTCTGAAGTTAATTTGGCAGAGAAAATGCCCAGGAACAGCCAAGAACATTGTGAAAAAATAGCAGTGAAAGGGGATTTGCCTCTCAGTTATCAAAATACAGTGATTGTAACTAAAACAGCAGAGGGATGGGACTAAGATCAATGAGCCAGAGTCCTTATTTCTGTGGGGATTTAGTGTAGGATGAAAGTTGCATCTCAAATGAGTGGTTTGGGAAGAACTATCTATCCATCTGGATTGAAAGAAAAGTTTGGCCTGTGTTTCAAACCATCTTGCAGAATAAAGTCCCGATAGGGGAAAGTAAAGCAAAAAGCAAGCTCTTAAAATCTAGAACTATAAATCAACAAGAAAAAGACAACTAACTCAGTAGAAAAACGGGCAAGGGATAGCTACAGACAGTTTCAGGAGAAGATACCCAAATGGCCAATACGTGTAGGAAGAGACAGTGCTCAGCTTCTCTAGTAATCAGGGAAATGCAAATTAGAACAACAATGAGATACCATTTCACACCCGTCAGATTGGCAACAATTAAAAAGGCTGACAATACCAAGTGTGATCAAAGCTGTGGGGAATCGGGGACTCCAGCCCTGCTGGTGGGAGTGTAAATTGGTAGAGCCTCTTTGGAGAGCGAAACGGCAGGATATTGTAAAACTCTGTTTATCTCCCATGGCCCAGCCTTCTACTTGGGGTATATACCCAAGAGAGAAACTCCAGCTTGTAGACACATGCATGTAAGAAGCACTGTAATAGCCAAAAAAAAAAAAAGGAAGCAATCTAAATGACCATCACTGGGTGTGCACAGATTAATGGTGTATATGACTGTTTTTTTTTTTTTTTTTAGACGGAGTTTCGCTCTTGTCGCCCAGGCTGGAGTGCAATGGCACAATCTGGGCTCACTGCAACCTCCGCCTCCCAGGTTCAAGCGATTCTCCTGCCTCAGCCTCCCAAGTAGCTGGGATTACAGGCACGCGCCACCACACCCAGCTAATTTTTGTATTTTTAATAGAGATGGGGTTTCACCATGTTGACAAGGCTAGTCTCGAACTCCTGACCTCAGGTGATCCACCTGCCTCAGCCTCCTGAAGTGCTGGAATTATAGGTGTGAGCCACCATGCCTGGCCCTGTGAGACTCAACAGGAAAAGAATGAACTAGATGTTAATTAACCAGCATAAATGGGTTTCAAAAAGATAAGAATGAGGGAGCAAAAGCAAGTTACAGGATAAGATGTGTGGAAGGTTTCCTTTCATGTCCATTTTATTTTTAAATATTGTTTATTTTGAGACAGAGTTTCGCTCTTTCGCCCAGGCTGGAGTGCAGTGGCACAATCTCGGCTCACTGCAACCTCTGCCACCCCCTCCCCCACCACCGGGTTCAAGAGATTCTCCTGCCTCAGCCTCCCGTGTAGCTGCGATTATAGGCGCCTGCCACCACGCCCAGCTAATTTTTGTATTTTTAGTAGAGAAGGGGTTTCGCCATGTTGGCCAGGCTGGTCTCAAACTCCTGACCTCAGGTGATCCACTCGCCTTGACTTCCCAAAGTGCTGGATTACAGATGTGAGCCCACCATGCCCAGCCTTAAATGTGTTTTTGAGACAGGGTCTCGCTCTGTCACCTAGGCTGATATGCAGTGGTGTGATCACAGCTCACTGCAGGCTTGACTTCCTGAGCTCAACTGATCCTCCTGTCTCAGTTTCCTAAGTAGTTAGGATGCATCATGATGTCCTGCTAATTTTTATCTTTTCTTTTTTTTTTTGAAATGGAGCCTTGCTCTGTCACCCAGGCTGGAGTGCAGTGGTGCAATCTTGGCTCACTGCAACCTCCGCCTCCCGGGTTCAAGCAACTCTCTGCCTCAGCCTCTCCAGTAGCTAGGATCACAGGCGCCCGCCACCACGCCCAGCTAATTTTTGTATTTTTAGTAGAGATGGGGCTTCACTATCTTGGCCAGGCTGGTCTTGAACTCCTGGCCTTGTGATCCACCCGCCTTGGCCTCCCAAAGTGCTGGGATTACAGGCGTGAGCCACTGCGCCTGGCCTGATTTTTATCTTATTTTTAAATTTTTTTAGAGACAAGGCCTCACTGTTACCCAGGCTGGTCTCGAACTCCTGGCCTCAAGCAATCCTCCTGCCTCAGCTTCCTAAAGTGCTGGGATTATAGGCGTGAGCCCCCATGCCCAGCCTCATGTTTGTTCTTTAAAAGCACACAGGGGGCCGGATGTGGTAGCTCATGCCTATAATCCCAGCACTTTGGGAGGCCGAGGCAGGCAGATCAAGAGCAGCCTGGCCAACATGGCAAAACCCCGTCTCTATAAAAATTCAAAAATTAGCTGGGTGTGGTGTCGGGTGTCTATAATCCCACCTCCTCAGGAGGCTGAGGCAGGAGAATCGCTTGAACCCGGGGGGCAGAGGTTGCAGTGAGTGAGATCGCGCCACTGCACTCCAGCCTGAGTGACAGAGGAAGACTCCATCTGAAAAAAAGAAAAAAAAAAGAAATCAATGCAAAAGAGAAAAATGACCCAACAGAAAAACAGGCCGAGGCTGTAGGCAGGTGATTCCCAGGAAGAGAAACAGAGGTGAGGAGCTAAGGGCAAATGGGGAGATGGGGAGAGGGAGATGGAGAAAGAGAGACAAGCATGAAGGGGTCAGAGATGGGCCAGCCCAGGCAGCACCTGCAGGCACAGCAAGCCAGGAGCGAGGTGAGCGGATGGAGGGAAGTCAGGGAGACCCGGGGGAGGGCTGGACATGGGCGATGCTGGCCAGATGGGTGGCCAGGGTGGGGCTGGGGAAAGATGACCAGGCTGGGTTCTCAGGCCCCGGGCAGCTGGGGGATGGAGGGAACAGGTCCACATCAAAGGGATCATGCTACCAGCAGCTGGCAGGGCCCCACCCTTCCCCACTCAGCCGGGCTTTGCCCTTTGGTGTGTGCAGGAGAGGGGCTCTGGGTCCCCTGGGCTTCCCTGCCAACTCCCCACTCCCCACTTCACACTGGGCCCTCAGTGCTGCCAGGGTTGGCCCAGCCACCCGGCTTGGGAGAGACACACAGAGTGGAGGGTGGTGGCTTGAGGCTCCCGAAGTGGCGTCAGAACCAGGGAGGAGGTCTCCCAGTTGGTGGAGTAGTGGAGACATAGGCTTGTGTCCCCAGTGCCTATGAGGACAGAGGGGGCCTGCCTGGGCCATACCACTCTCAAGCTGGGATAGTCCCGTCCCATACCAGCACTGGGCCGGCCAGGCCCTGTCAGACCCACTATACAGAGGGGCAAACTGAGGCCCGGAGTGGCTGGGGGAGGTGGTCTTTACGGAAGTGCAGCCCACCAGCACCCTCACCCTTCTCTCCCCTGGCTCCTGGGCCCTGCAGGAGGAGGGAGCAAAGTGGGAACTAGGGATGTGAGGCAGACGGCAGGTAGTCGGTCCCCCAGCATCCTCCACCCCTCCCCACAGTACTTCTGGCTGCTGGTCCTGTCCCGGGGGCTGGTGGGCATCGGTGAGGCCAGCTACTCCACCATCGCCCCCACTATCATTGGCGACCTCTTCACCAAGAACACGCGTACGCTCATGCTGTCCGTCTTCTACTTCGCCATCCCACTGGGCAGGTGAGAGCCGGAGATGCCAGGGTCTGGGTGAGGATCTGGGCAAGGTTCCCTTGGACTTCTGAGTTCTCCCACTCCCTGGGGTTCTAGCCGAGGCAGGTGCCCTCGAGAGCTAAACATGTGAGTGGCCAGCCTTTGAGAAACTCCTGGACCTGCTCCCTGGCCAGCTGGCTGGGTGGGGAGGCTGGGCAGCCTGCCTTGCAGACCAGTGGGCACTCCCTGTCCCCAGCCCCTGTCTCTGCTCAGCCTGACGTGTGTCTCTTCTCTGCAGTGGCCTGGGCTACATCACTGGCTCCAGCGTGAAGCAGGCAGCCGGAGACTGGCACTGGGCATTGCGGGTAAGCCCTACGTCCCTTCCCATGAGGACACCCTCCAGTCCAGACCTCGCCCCAGGGTTGCCCAGAGATGTAGTCCAGGCTAGGACCTAGGCCTCCAGGATTCCTCCCCCAGCTGCCTAGACTCTGAAATCCCTGCCCTTCCAGATTAGTCCAGATTGAGGTGTCAGAGCCAGACACAGCCCCGCCGCCCTCAGGGCCCACAAGCTGAGGGTTGGAATCTCCTGCCCGGGAGTCCCAGGTTGAGAGAACCAAGGATTCTCCCACCACGTCAGGAAATTCCAGGTCCATGGCGGTGCTTCCTGCTTCCAGCCCTGGCGCTGTGCTAGGGTAAGGCTGGGACAAGACCTCTGTGTGGGGGCCCCAGGATCTGGAGCCACTTCCTGTCTCACTGGGTTTGGGGCAAGTTACCAAGGCCCCAGGACAGTGCAATCGGAGGAAACAGAGATCCCCCGTCTCTCGGAGGAGCGGAAGCTTAAGACAAAGTGTTTTTTCCTAAAAGCAGGAAGGAAGCGGCCTCCGTGGAATTTCTTAGTGGGGGGGAGATGGGGGGGCGAGAGGGAGGTGGCAGGCAGAGGAACTCCCCAACCCAGGGGCTCCCAGTCCCGGGGGCATGGGGGAGAGTGTTCTGCGGGGCTGGTGAGATGGAATCCAGGCTGCCAGGATGTCACCCTCCCACCCAGAGAGAAGCCTGGGGCCTTGGAGGTTCTGTTCTGGAAAATGGGCTGGACACGGGGAAGATCCAAAAGGGCTCGTGAGCCTCTGTGGGGCCTGCATCGGCTCCCCACCAAATGCCAGCCCACTTGATCTGTCAGTCCGACGCTTCATACCCAGACAGCACCTTCCCAGGGCCCCACGGCTGAGGAACCTACTTGGGGAACCTGCTCCAGGAATTCTCTCCTCCCTCAAAGTCATCATCCCATCTGGCTATCTACTTATTTTCCATCCGTCTGTCCATCCATCCACCGTCCAACCGTCCGTCCATCCATCCATCCATCCATCGGTCCGTCCGTCCGTCTATCCACCCGTTCATCCATCCACTCATCTATCTGTCCATCCATTCATCCGTCTGTCCATCCCTCCATCTATCTGTCCATCTCTCCATCAACCTCTTTAGCCATCTCTTCTCTATCTATCCACCCACTGCTCCACTCACCCACCCCTCCTTCTTCCTTCAGTCTGTCTGGCTTCCCTGCACCCTCCCCCCCCTGGTCCTGCCCCTGGTCTGGACAGGCCATCTCAAGCCTCCAGTCTCCTGACCGACCTCAGCCCCAGCTTTTCTCAGCAGCCCAGTTAGGAAGGCTGGGCAGATACCTGCTCAGAGGAGAAACCTATGGCCCAGAGAAGGCATGGCTTGCCTGAGTCCCTCCTTCTGCAGCAGGGATGAGGCTCACTGGGCCCTGGTGTCCTAACTTCCTGCTCCCTGGCAGGTGTCCCCCGTCCTGGGCATGATCACAGGAACACTCATCCTCATTCTGGTCCCAGCCACTAAAAGGGGCCATGCCGACCAGCTTGGGGACCAGCTCAAGGCCCGGACCTCATGGCTCCGAGATATGAAGGCCCTGATTCGAAAGTGAGTACCGCGGGAAAGGGTGTGGCGGGAAGAGAGAGGGGTGCTGAGATGAGAGGGCCTGTCCCTGCAGGGCAGCCCACCAGCACCCTCAGCCAGACACCCCACCTCTGCTGTCTCAGTGCTGGGAGAGACATTTTGGCCCCAGAATCAATTATTCCTGCAGCCTGAACCCTCACCCCTGGAGCCTGTAAGACGAGGCATTTGGGGCCTCCTGTTCCCCCAGTGCATGGGGCTGCCTATGGGAGCTGAAGGAGGTCCCTGAGCTCAGTGTCACTGCCTGGCCTCTCCCCAGCCGCAGCTACGTCTTCTCCTCCCTGGCCACGTCGGCTGTCTCCTTCGCCACAGGGGCCCTGGGCATGTGGATTCCGCTCTACCTGCACCGCGCCCAAGTTGTGCAGAAGACAGCGGAGACGTGCAACAGCCCACCCTGTGGGGCCAAGGACAGGTGCGGCCCCGCGGGGTGGGCCCGTGGCTGGCGAGGGACCTCGGACAGGAGAGCCCCTCAGCCTTAGCCCTGAGCCGCCTCAACTCATGCCCCACTGTCCTCTGTCCCCACAGCCTCATCTTTGGGGCTATCACCTGCTTTACGGGATTTCTGGGCGTGGTCACGGGTGCAGGAGCCACGCGCTGGTGCCGCCTGAAGACCCAGCGGGCCGACCCACTGGTGTGCGCCGTGGGTATGCTGGGCTCTGCCATCTTCATCTGCCTCATCTTCGTGGCTGCCAAGAGCAGCATCGTAGGGGCCTATGTGAGTGCAGCGGGGGGAGGGCAAGGGTGCTTGAGGGGAGCTGGGCCTGGGCTGCAGGAGGGTCTGGAACAGGACATTCGGTCTGACTTGCTGGATGTTCCCTTCCCTCGGGGAGGCTCCTGTTCTCTGGCTGCCCCTGGTCATCCCCAGCCTGGCCACAGCCTGGCCAGGGCCTCTGGGTGCCTCAGGGCCAGGGGCATGGCTTGAAGTCTCTGGATAGCCCGTGAATGGATGTGGGCCCAGGAGGGGTGTGAGGTTTTGTGGGCTTCCTGCCAGCAGCCAGTGTGTAGGGAGCAGAGGCTGCGGCTGCTGCGGATGGAGGGACCGCTGATGGTGGCTTTGCATTCTCCTGGGCAGATCTGTATCTTCGTCGGGGAGACGCTGCTGTTTTCTAACTGGGCCATCACTGCAGACATCCTCATGGTGAGCCAGGCAGGCCGAGGTCACCTTGTGCTGCTGACCCAGGCCTCTTGACCTCACAGGGTGCCTGGGGAGGGCGGGTGAAGGGGCAGGAGAGCTGGTAGGGGGTTGGGGGGAAGGCAGTCCTGCCAGGAATGTGAACCCAGAGGCAGGGAGGGGATCAGAGAGTTTGGGGTCTGCCTCTGGCCAGGGCTGGAAAACAGGGTTGGGCAGGCAGAGAGAGAGAGATGTGGAGACTGAGTGGGAGGGGGCGTCTCGAGGCTCAGGTTAGTGTCTGGGAGGCTGGCAGTGCCAGGCTGGCACTGAGGTGGTGCTGCCTGCCAGCCCTCCTCCCCCGCCGGGTCTGAGCATCCATAGGCTCTGCCCTCCCTACTCAGCCTGGCTCCCAGGCGTGCCTGTGGCTGGGGCCGGGCGGACAGA
This sequence comes from Pongo abelii, assembly GCF_028885655.2. NCBI lineage: Eukaryota > Metazoa > Chordata > Mammalia > Primates > Hominidae > Pongo > Pongo abelii. The sequence goes on from NC_072004.2 coordinate 4,332,690, forward strand.
GGCTGTCTTCACAGGGCCAACAATGGGCTCTAGACCAGCCAGCCGGGGACAAAGGGCTGTCTGAGCAGCCAGCAGGGGCTTGTGTCCCTGGGTGGGGATGGGAGCACCCTGGGAGGAGCCAGGAGTGGGGCTAGGAATTCGTGGCCCTCTGGGGTTAGCAGGGGTGAGTGTGACACTTGGTCCCGTGCCCAGGGATCAGCCTGGCCAGGGTCACAAGGGGACAGGGGAGAATGTCTGGGAGGTGTCAGGGCAGGCTCTGGGGCAGAGAGGAAGGACTCGGGGGTGGATTCTCAGAGTGCCCAGGTTTGGGTGCCCCAGCATGGGACAGCCCGGGAGATGAGGCTGCCAGGCACTGCGGCCCCTGCTGGCTCCTGCACTTCAGGAAGCCTGCCTTGCCTCACACCGAGCCTCCTGGCGTATGCGCTTCCCCATGGGGTGTCTCTCTGTGTCCTCCCAAGTCCAGGGGCTGGGGTGGTGGTGGGGAGGTCTGACGCAGCTCTGAGCCTCGGCACGGAGCCAGGCGGTGGCAGGGGTGCGCCAGGGTCACTGCACAGGCCCAGGGTGAAGGGAGGAGTGAGTCTGTGTGGATCAAGTAGTCTTGGTTCTGGGCAGGACCCCCTCCCCTGTCTCCACCCCCAGGGAGCCCCCTGACAGCTGCCGGCAGGGTCAGGGTCCCGGGGAAATCGTGTCCCAGTTTATTAAGTGTCACAGTTTATTCCTGCTGGAAATGGGGCCACTCGTTTCATCAGATTCAGGCCCTTTTCCACCCATCCCCAACTCTCCCGCAACGGGGTGCCCTGTGGGTGCTGGCTGCTTGCACACAATGCCCACTAAGGCTGGCACTCCGAAGAGGCGAGGCAGCTAGAGCTGGGGGCACAGGGGCTGCCTGGGCACCCACAGAGCTGGCTGTGCCTGTCCCACCCCCACCCCAGCCCCTCCTGGCCTGCCCCGCTTTGAAGCGAACCTCCTGTGGGTTGGGGCCTGCTTGGTCTGATGGGGCTCTGGGGCCCAGCAGCGCCTGGCATCCGGTGCTAAGGGTGCCCGCGGGTGGAAGCGGAGGCTCTTCCAGGCAGGGGCCTGCCTCACCAGCTCCTGTCCCAGGCCAGTCGAGGCCTTGCCTGGTCCTCAGGGAGGGGAACCAAGATGGATCTTTAGCTTGATGGGAGGTGAGGACAAGTGGCTGTGGCTGGGGTTCGGGTTCCCTTGGGACCATGTGCCTCTCTGGACCTCAGTGTCCCCGTGACCCAGGGCCAAGGGCAGAAGCCAAGGCACCCTGGTCGCAGGAATGGAGCAGGAGCCGTGCTGGAGAGGTGGCAGCATGGCCGTTCCTGATGGCTCGGGTACTCCAAGGCTTGGAGGGCTCTGGGCTAATGGCCTCTAGTGACTGGCACCCGGGCAACCCCCAAAGTATCCTTCCTTGACCACACATAGCTGGGAGGGAGGTGAAGATTCCCATTTTGGAGGGGTGTCCTGGGGGCACAGCAGGTTTGAGGCCAATGATGCTTTCAGTATGGGGCAGGTCACAGTGGTCTGGGTTGGAGGTGTGGAAGCCCCTGGGGCTGAGAGGGTAACTGCACGTGTGGGTGGGTGGGAGGGGCTCAGGGAGGAGAGGGGTGGCTGGTGGGGTGGGCAGTAGAGGGGACTGTGGGGAGGAGGGCAGGGCCCAGGGGAGAGAGGTGTCAAGACACAGGGCACGAGTGAGTCTGAGGGTGTGGGGGCTTCAGAAGTGCCATGGCCCGGGGCTGGGGCCAAGTGGGTGAGCCTGGCTCCTCTGGCCACTGACCTGCCCGCCTGTTCCGCAGTACGTGGTCATCCCCACCCGGCGGGCCACTGCCGTGGCCTTGCAGAGCTTCACCTCCCACCTGCTGGGGGATGCCGGGAGCCCCTACCTCATTGGCTTTGTGAGTAGCCCTGGGGTGGGGCTGGCCTGGGGAGAATGGGGGGCTTCAGGAGGGCTCTGCCCTGACATCCACCCCCAAATCCTTGCAGATCTCAGACCTGATCCGCCAGAGCACCAAGGACTCCCCGCTGTGGGAGTTCCTGAGCCTGGGCTACGCGCTCATGCTCTGCCCTTTTGTCGTGGTCCTGGGTGGCATGTTCTTCCTTGCCACTGCTCTCTTCTTCCTCAGCGACCGCGCCAAGGCTGAGCAGCAGTGAGTGGGGGTGAGGGGAGGCCCTGCCGTGCCCGCTGGGAAGCAGGGACCATGAAAGCCACTGTGAGCGCTGCCCTGGGGTGGGTCGGGGAGGGTACAGACCTCTGATGGACCCAGTGGGTGACCTGGTTGCTGGGGTCCAGCCCTGGGGCCTTCCCGTGCCTCTGGGGCTCAGTGCCAGGGTCAGCCTGGAGTTGTGGGAAGCCACGGTGGTGTCTGGTGGATCCAGACTTGGGTTTGTCTCTGTACTTAGTGGTTTTCAAAGCTGGGACCCCTCCCCTTCCTCTTCCTCTCACTTTCTGACTTCTTTCTCCTTTCCTCTTTACTCCTCTCTCTCCCTCCTCTCCCGACCCCTGGGCTCTCCCATCTCCCCCTGGGGCTGACGAGGTCCCTGCCCAGCACCTCCGGTCAGCTGGCCCCCACGACGCGATGTGCCAGAGCAGTGCCCGGGCCCGGCCCTCGCTGATGCACCACCCTGACCCCCGCCCGTCTCTCCCCCAGGGTGAACCAGCTGGCGATGCCGCCCGCATCTGTGAAAGTCTGAGGTGGTGAGTGTAGGCTGGGAGGCCCGTGGGGGCTCCGTGTAGAAAGGGGAAGGCAACAGGGAGCACTTTTCCTCCAGAGTCACCTCCTACCCCAGCACATCCCACCAACCCTGGGCTTGGTCTCTGAAGATGTTGCCAGAATTTACTGATGGAGCCATGGGTGGGACAGCAGCCTGCTCCTTCCAGTAAATTAGCTCCCCTTTCCTTCCTTCCAAGGGCTGGGTGGGGCCTCGCATAGGTCAGGGCCAGGACTGGCCAGGAACTCCCCACTCTGTCCGGACTTCTGTTCTCCCAAATCCTCCTGGATGTACCAGGGCCTGACTCCTTGGCCCTTCCCTCTGGGAGCTATAGCTTCCCAGCAGCATGAGACCCAGAGTCACAGCCGCAAGTCCAGGGGAAGGCTTGCGTCTCCAAACAGCAAGAAAAGGGAAGAAGGGAGGGCAGCCTTGGCACGGGCCCCACTAAGCCCCACCACTGACCTGACACCCCTTTCCCCAGGTGCCATTGGGACAATGAAGAACCCACACTCCCACTTAGTCTGGGAGGTGTCCTACAGCATCAGGGACCGGCTGGGCTGCCCCAAAGCTTTCTGTGTGATCCACGGCTAGGCAACCACCCTCTCTGGCCCAGGCCTGCTGAGTGGCCCTGGCATCAAGAAGAGGCTGTGTCCTCAGTTGCCCTGGAAGGATGTGTGTGTTGGAGCCACACGGTTGGACAGATTCCCAGCCCTAGGTTTGGGCTGCAGGGCCCCTGGGGCCAAGCAAGAAGACAGCCCCAAGTGAGTGTCTGGGGAGAGCCTGGCCTGCCACCAGCTTATGTGATCCTGGGCAAGTCCCTGCCCTCGCTGGAACGAAGGGCCAGGGGGCTGGACTTTCCCACACACCGTGCTGGGCAGAGCACGATCTGCAGCTTTGAAGACTCAACAGACCCTGGACCATACAGAGAGCAGGTGGCCCAGGCCTCAGGACGGCAGTCCCGGCTTTGAGGCTCACGCGAGGGCCTGGTGTGCAGGGACCACTGCTCAGCTGGGCCTCGGACCTTGGGGATATTGGACTCAACCTGGCAAATGAAGCTGGGCGCCCAAGTCGCTGGGTACTCCCTGGAGGACACTGTCTCACTGTCTCGGGTTGGCTCCCAGCCTGAGGTCCCAGATGGGGACTGTTCTAACAAGTTGGCATCACCAGGCGTGAAGGCCCTGGCTGCAGCTGTACACCACCTGTGCCCCCAGGCTCAAGGCCTCTGGGGAGGTGCACACCAGCCCACCTCTACAGGGCTCCTCTCCCTGCCACCACCCCCCAAGCCAGGAATCCACTCCTTCCCCGAGGCTGAGCTGAGCCTTTTCCAGGGGCAGGGCCCAGGAGAGCATTCCCAGAATCCATGGGGCAGTAGCCAGGGTTCCGGCTGCTGGAGGAAGCAGCTATCCACAAATCTTCCTGCCCCAGAGCTGAGGCTGAGGCCCCGGGAGAGGCCGGCCTCTAACCAAACACTGGCTGCTGGCATTCCACCATGTGACCCTGGGGGCCAGGCCTTCGATCACCCACCTCCCATCCATGCACACACCACGATGCAGCTGCCAACTTCACACCAGCCCCAACCCGCTTTGGGGGAGCTTAGTCCCCTGCATCACCCATTCCCTGCACTTCTGCTGCAATCACGGTGGTTCTGGTGGTGGGGGGGTTGGGGGGGGGACCTTGTGGCTAATAGGAGACCCCCGAGAGCCAGCTTGGACAATGCTCTTCTTGCCCCTTAGTTACTGGCTGGCTGTGGCTTCAGTGGTGTGTAAGCTAGTGGAATACTCACCCACCAAGCTCTGGGGTACCCCCGGGAGCCTGACAAGAGGATGGGGTGGGGGTGGCATCCTCCAAAGACCAGCCTCCACCCCCACTCCAGCCTCAGCCTCAGCGGGGCCCCAGCGATGTTTTCTTGTTGTACAAGAACCAGGTCCGAGTGTTGCCTCCTCTTCCTTCCGGAAGCCAAACTGCTCCTTTATTTTTTAGAGCTGCTGATTGATTGTGAATCTCAGTCTTAAGAGAGAAGCCAAATATATTCCTCTTGTAAATGAAGAAATAAACCTATTTAAATCACCCCCGGTGGCTCCCTCACAGCAAAAAAGCCTGGGGGCAAAGGGGTGGCAGGCACGAGAGATGGTCATACCTGTACCCAGCCTGCAGCCAGTGCGTCAACCTGCACCTACCCAGGCGAACACCAGAGCCCTGGAGCCAGGGTCCCAGCCCAGAACCAGGGGCAGGGAGGTCTCTGCAGCCTGGGACCCCCGCAGGAATGGCTCAGGCTGTGCTTGCCAGAGCAGGATGCCCGGGCAGGCGGCAACAGCCACCCTCCCCAGTGGCAGAGCTGGCGCCTTAGAAACAGCTTGCATATTAAAATCATGGTTAAAAAAAAAAATAGGAGTCTCAGGCAGATGGAGGCAGGGGCTGAGGGCGGCCTGTACCTGTGCTCAGGGCTTCCCCGCCTTCCTCAGCTGCGCTTTCTTCTTCTTGGCCCCACTCTGAAGCAGGCTGGGACTCCTGATGACCAAAGACAGCCTTGCCTTTTTCCGTGCCAGCGCGGACAGTGGTGATTTGCCCAAGACCCCCTTTTTGGGAAGAGCCTTCTGATGCTGCTTTTGGCCTGCAGGTTCCGCGGGGGACCCGGGAGCTCCATTCACCTCAGACAGCTTCTGGTTTTTCTTCTGCAGTTTTGGGGATTTGGCAGGGGTGCTGGGGCTCAGGGTGGGGGCACCAGGGGCTGGACTCTTGGTGGCTGGTATCTCGTTTGCCTGGGCCTGGGCTGGGACCTTGGCCTTTGTCCTGTTCCTCTTCTTCCTGCCCATGTTGGGGGGCTGGCTCCCGCCGGTGGCTGCAGGTGTGCCATCCTCCGACTTGCGTTTCTTGCGCTTCTTCGTCTCTGGCAAGAATCCCTTTTTCTTCCGCTTCTTGCTGATGGGGCTCTGGGTGGCACTGGGGACCTCCTTGGCATCCTTCTTCTCCAACTTGGGGCGCCTGAAGGGAAGTGAGCAAGGTAAGAAAGTGCCGAGCGAGGGCAACAGCCACCGCCACCACCACCTCCACCTGGATCCTGTGAGGGTCCTCTGAGGCCCCTAGGTCCTGGGAGGCTCCTGGGAGGCCCCTGTGAGGCTCCTGCGAGGGTCCTGCGAGGGTCCTACAGCTCCCACATCTAAGCAAGCACTTGAGTAGCGTACGTGTGCAGCAGCGTGAGGGTGTTCCCAGCCCCCGCCCAAGGTGTGCGTCTCCCTCCCAGAACCTACTGGACTCCCAGGGTTTTCATGGCCTGCCAGTAGAGATCGTGCAGGCGGCTGGGGCCGGTGGAGTGTGCCCCCTGCTGTAGGCTCTGCTGTTGCGCCTGCAGCACACCCAGGAGCACCGGCAGGTCCAAGGTCAGCTTCTGCAGAGGGGGGAAGGCAGAGCTGTGGGGGCCACAGAGGGCAGGGCCTCTCGCGGGCTCCCAGTCTTCCCACCTTTGCCCTGTTGCTGCCTCATCGGTGACCCCTGCCCCCTCCTGGCCTCAGCCTCTCCTGCCTGTTAAGTCATCCGTGTCTCTTACCGAGGGAGCAAACACGCGCCCCAGGTGTTGGTTCTCCTCCTTCCCATAGCCAAAGGCCTGGTCTCAGAGTCTCGGTGTCCTCCCCTCCAGCAGTGGCCCTGGCCCACCCACCTCCAAGAGGGCCACTCCCCAGCACTCCATCACCGCGGGGCTGCCAAAGCCCTTCCCCACCCACCCCTGCCACCTTTCTGCACATCCTGAATAGGTTATTGTTGGAATCCGCTAGCTTCCAAGAGCCCTGCTCTCCTGGCTTCCTATCAGCCAGTTTTGTAAGGCCCCGTCCCGGGCCCCACCTCTGCCTGCCAGCACACCCTTGGCAAGCTCTCCCTCCACAAGGGCTGACTAGCACCTATGCTGAAGATTCCCAAACCCTGCCCTCTGGGCCAGACTGGGGGACCCAGATGGCCACCTCCAGCTGCCTCCCAGCCCTGCCCTGATGGCTGCCCACACGCCTGCGCCAGGCCTGGAAACCTGGCTGCTCACCCTGAATCTTCTCCAACCCTTCCAGTCTCCATCCCTGCCAGCCGCTTCTCGGCTTTCTCACGGGATGTGGCAGTGCCATCCCCTCACCCCGCCCTGCAGGAGGATGACAGGGTGGCACAGCCCCTTCCCAAATCACTCACCCATCCATTGTTCGGTAACTGCCCAAAATGACAGCCCAGAGCCCTGGGCCAGGCACTCAGTTTCCCCACATGACCCCCATCCCCACAGACCAGCCTGCGCATGGCACTGCTGCCCGGGAGGCCCCGAGGCCCCCAAGAGGAACCCCCAAACACGACCCGGGCCTGGGCCCCCGCCTCACCTCATGTTTGCAGGTCCTGAAGAGAGCGTTGAGCAGCTCCAGGGAGGACAGTGCCTGCTGATGCTGCGCCTTGGTCTGCGCCTCCCCCAGCACGCGCAGGTTCTAGGGAAGGGTGGCCAGGCTGAGGCACTCCAGAGAGCTGCTCAAAGCCTTTCTGTTTCCCAGCCGGGACTAAAGCCCAGAGGCAGGGACCATCTCCTGGGACAACCCCAGTTCTCCCCACTCTGGACTCAGGCTCCAATCCTCACTTCTTTCCCAGAGATCGGTCTCCCAGAGAACTGATTCTGAGGGGGTGGGGAAAGGGCGCCCCCCGGCTGTTACCTCAGTGACCTTTGCTAGGACCTGGCCCATCAGCTGCTTCCACTCGGGGTCCTCAAAGCACGACCTCACCTCCCGCATGGACAGGGTCTTCTGGAGCAGCAGGCAGGCCTGTGGGTGGACAAAGGTGGGTGGCAGGAGCCTCGGCACGTCGGGTGCTCACGGCTCAGAGATGCATGAGGGTTCGGGGGCCTGCCAGGCACTGCTGTGGGCAGCATGCGAGGCTGCCTGCTGCTCTGGGCTCTGTGACCACCTGCTCCTGTGCCTTTGTGTGCAGGTGGGGATACCAAGGCCTCCCAGCTGGATAGAGGTGGGACCTCAGGTTGGGACAATTCCTGCCCATTATTGGCTTAGTGCCATCTTCCTCCAGCCTGCCCCCAATAGCCCTGGCACCACAGCAGACACTACCAGGGGCATCCTGTGTGTGGCCAGATGGGCCGCAGTGGCTGCAGGAGTGAGGCCGGCCCTGCCCCCTCAGCTCCTCTGTGTTCACTGTGTGGCGGGGGCCAGGGCACAGCCACCCCCCTTCAGAGACCGTGTACCACAGCCAAGCCAGTGGGGCAGGGACGGCTGTGCCCGTGCTCACCAGGACAGTGCTCTGGGGCCTCACAAGAGCCAGTCAGAGGAGGGTTAAGCGGGTTAATTCAGACAGGCCCTGGGCTGGGAGCTGGGAAGTCTCTTACCTGATGACGGGGCCGCACCGGGCCTGTGATATGCTGGACCAGGATGGGGAGCAGGCTCTTACAGAGCACCTGGTGGGGAGTGACAAGGGCTGTGAGGTGCAGGCTGGGCTGAGCAGGGACCCTCAGGAAGCAGGGCAGGCCCCAACACTCACCGGGTGCCGGGAGAAGAGGCTGAGGAACATGGGAACTGTGAGTGGGCTGTTGCGCTTAGTCAGGAAGGAGCTCAGTGCTGTCGAGTACACCCGGGTCACCAGGTTCAAGTCCAAGCAGCTGGCAGCCTAGGCCCGGGGAGAGCGAACTGGGTGAGGCCAGGAGAGGGGTCCCTGGGATGGGAGCAGAGCCTGGCCTACCTTCAGAAGGCTGAGGGTTGGGCCCTGGGGAAGTCCCGGCCTCCACTCCCTGGCTGTGAAATGCCTGGGGCTGCTCCTGGGCCAGGCCCTGCTCACCTGCGGGCCCGTGGGCATGGGGCTGGGGTCAGTGCCAGCTTTCTGCTTCTCCTGTGTCTCATGCACACAGCCCTCGGCAGTGTTGCCCTTCAAGACCCGGAGCAGGTAGAGAGAGGCGTTGAAGTGGTAGAGGGCGGTGGGGGAGTCGGGCTGGCGGCCAGCCTGCTGCACCAACCGCTCCACCTGGGCATGCAGGGCCTCTGCGCGCTCACCCAAGTCGTGGCAGTAGCGCCGGGCACGGCACAGGTGGTGCCTGTGGGTGGTGAGGACGAGAGCTGGTCAGAACATTCTCGGTCCACCCCGCTCCGCCAAGCAGAGCCAACCCAAGTCCCACTTTACAGGTGGGGAAACAGACCTAGAAGACGACACAGGTGACCCAGGCCACAGAGGAGGGCCCAGGGCCGCCTGCAGGCTGCCTGGAAGCTATGTGGGCTCAGAGTGCTTGGGTGACAGGGGCACTCCAGGGGAGAACAGAACAGCTCCCTGAGTGGAGGCTGCACCAATGGCCAACCACCTGCCTGGGGCACCCCTCCTGTCCACGCTTGTCTCTCGTGGGGCAGTGGCCTTCAGGCCTTTTATAAAGTGAGACAAGGGTTCACGTGCTCAGAACCCTCTGTGGCCCTGCAGGGCCGGGGACACAATGGGAGCAGGATGCTCAACAAATGACAGTGTCCACGCACGCTGGCAGAACTATCTGAGAAGGCGTGGCCTGGGCGGGCCTGGGGTTGTGAAGAATGCACTGCCAGTCACACTCCCCACCCCTCCTGACTACCCACGCAGCGCCCCAGCTCCCAGGCCTTCACCTCCCCAGCACCTGAACTCTGAAGGCAGGTCTACCTGGCGCCTGCCTGTCTCTCGATGCCTGCCACCGCCTCCCTCCTGGGCCCCCTGCCTCCAGCACAGCCCCTCCCAAACCCTTCTCCGCGCTGCCAGCCACTTCTGAAAAGGGAAACCAGACTCAGACCCTTCCCCACGCCAATGCTCTTGCTGATAATGGCTCTGTGGCCCCCAGCACCGCTAGGGTCAGGGCCTGCAAGGGTGCAGGGGCTTGTGGCCTCGCTGCTCGCCTGAGCTTCCGGCTGCGTGTCTGACTGGCTCCCGTCAGGATGCTCTTCCTCCCTTTCTGCCCTGCCCAAGGCCTCCCAGCCTCACAAACTCCCATGCACGCTACACCTCCGAGGACTGGGTTGGGTATCCCCTGCCACAGGTGTACCCACTGTCCCCCTCCACCCCAGCACAGCCCCACTTGAGACTGTCAAGGGCAGGGATGGTCCCCAGCTCCAGGGCACTGTTGGCACTGTGTCGGGAGAACGTGGGGATGAAGCAAGGACTGTGGGAGTCACTGAGCGACGTGTACCTCTAGGGCTGAGCAGTGAGCCTGCGAGCTAGGGGCCCAGGCTGGAAGCCTGGCTCTCTCCTTCCTGTGCAGACAGCAAGCCTAGAGCTCTGGCTCTCCTGCGCCTGGTGGCTGCCGGCCACACCTGCCCGCCCTGCACCCCCGTGCTCACATGAAGATGCGCGCCGTCTTGTGCAGAAGGTCCTGCTCCTGTTTGGAGCTGCTGCTGCGCAGGCTGCGCCGTATGATGCTCAGCAGCGGCTCCAGCAGCTCCAGGACCAGGACATTCTCGGGCTGCTTGGTCACTAGCACCTCCACCAGGTCCAGCACCTGCGGCCAGGTGGACAGATCAGCAACACGGGGGTGGGTGCACAGGGAGGCGGAGTGGGTGCACAGGGAGGCGGGGGTGGGTGCACAGGGAGGCAGTGGTGGGTGCGGCCTGCCCCCAGGCTCACCCGGATCTGGAAGTCGCGCCGCAGCGCCTTCTCCTTCTGCAGCTTGTTCTTCTCGTCTCGCCGGGCCTGGATCCGCAGCTTCTGCTCGGCAAAGAGGCTGGCGAGGCTCTGGTCCAGGGCCATCATGGCCTCGTCCCCCAGCTCTTCCTCGTCCTCACTGTCCTCTCCACCCTGAGGGACAGAGGCCCAGCGGTCAGCCTAGCCTCGGGCAGGCACACAACACGGGGACACCCAAGCCCTCCCTGGCCGCCCCCCACCACCTCCCCCACCACTCACCAGCGCCTTCCCAGCCTGCAGTACGGTCATCAGCTGTTCCCGGAAGCCCTGGTCCACATCCCCGTCGCGCTCCTCCTCCTCGCTCTCCTCCCCCTCACTCTCCTCTTCACTCTCTGAGCTTCTGTTTTCCTCACCTTCCTCGCTCTTGTCCTGTGTGGTAGAGGCAGGCGCGTCACACACCTCCCCGATCGTCCCACTCCCCACCGCCCCCGCCCAGTCTGCGCTGGCAGCACCTCTGCACCCTGCAGCTGCCGCTCATCAGAATCGTCCGTCACCACCACGCGGTCATTCTCATCCTCACTGGTCTCAGGGTTCAGCACCTGGGGAGGGGTGCCAGCCACTGACCCATTTGCAGCCCCCGCCCTCCTCTCTGGGCCCCACCCAGCCTTGGCCAAAGGCCTCCACTTCCCAGAAGAAAACAGAGCCTAGGAGAGGTGGCCAGGCCAGGCCAAGGCCTCGTTGAGACCCCTCCCACCGGCCACAGGCTCCCGGCAGGGAGGCGGGAGGTGGGAGGCTGGAGGCTGACGCAGCACCCCTGGTATAGCTCACTGCTCAGTGAGCCCCAGCCCACATTCCACTCCCAAAGGTCCCAACTCACATCCAGAATTAGCTGCAGGGCACGCGGGGTCAGCTGGGAGCAGATGTGGCCAAACACGCTCCGGGCCACCTGGCGCATGAGGTGGCTGGGCTGGGCCAACAGGGCCAGCAGGATCTCCACCAGCACCTCTACCCACGGGGGCTCCTGGGGGTCTGCAAGAGGGAGGGGTTGAGCCCAGATAGGGGACTGTGACCCCGCCGCACCACTCCAGTCCCTCTCGTGACCAAGGACACACCCTGTCCCAGGAGTAAGGACCCACCGATGGCCTTGTTGCGGCTCCGGCGGGGCTTCTCTCCCAGGCTCTTCCTGATGCAGGTCTGGATGTCGCTCAGCAGGTCACAGCTCTCTGCAGGGGACTGCGAGCAGGGTAGGACACACACTGGGGCCAGGCCCTGTCCTCAGCCCTGCTAAGCCAGGCGAGCGGCTGGCCAAATGGGAGCAGTGGCATCAAAAGCCTTCAACACCCCAGCCACTGGCCCGCCCTGGCCAGTCACCCCCACAATCCAGAATGGAAGACCCCAGCTGGACACCCCGAGAGCTGAGGGCTTTTTTTTGAGGCTGGAGTGCAGTGGTCTGATCTTGGCTCACCACAACCTCTGCCTCCCCGGTTCAAGTCATTCTCCTGCCTCAGCCTCCGAAGTACCTAGGATTACAGACGTGCACCACCATGCCTAGCTAATTTTTGTATTTTGAGTAGAGATGGGGTTTCACCATGTTGGCCAGGCTGGTCTTGAACTCCTGACCTCGTGATCCACCCCCCCACCCCCGCCCCCCACCTTGGCCTCCCAAAGTGCTGGGATTCCAGGCGTGAGCCTCCGCGCCCGGCTAGCTGAGGGCTTTTTTACACCTAATACGCAGTTACAGGATCCAAAAGCCTACAGGGAACAAGGAGTCCAACTCCCCCTTTGACAAGAGAAGCAGAGCCTGACAAGGATGGTCAGGGGCCCAGAGAAGCCAGCAAGCCCCAGCCCCCAATTCATAATTCTAGATTATTCCCTCCATGCTTGGCTTGGCATGAGAGACAGAATTGAAAGTCATTAGTTTTAACTCATTTAATTACATTGAACTCATCTGACTGGGGATAACCCCAGACTCGAGTGAAGGTGGCGTGGTGTGCGCATGTGCGTGTGCAGGAGCTCTGGAAAACTATGTGATCTTTGGTACCTAAAAGGCAGACTTGCCCCCTCATCATGCAGTCAGCAGCTTGAACGTTTAGGCCAGGGTGGGACAAAGCAGCCCAAAGCCCTTGTCATTGCTCTCCGGCTCCCAGGCTGTGTGCCCAAGCAGGTCCCCGTCCTTCTCTGGGCTGCGCCTTTTTATTTTTTTTCTAAGACAGAATCTTGCTCTGTCACCCAGGCTGGAGTGCAGTGGTATCATCTCGGCTCAGTGCAACCTCTGCCTCCCAGGTTCAAGCAATTCTCCTGCCTCACCCTCCCGAGTAGCTGGGATTACAGGCACCTGCCACCACAGCCGGCTGATTTTTGTATTTTAGTGGAGAAGGGGTTTCACCATGTTGGCCAAGCTGGTCTTGAACTCCTGACCTTGTGATCACCCACCTCGGTCTCCCTAAGTGCTGGGATTACAGGTGTGAGCCCCGTGCCCGGCCAGGGCTGCACCTTTTATCTAAGGTTCTGACACAGCAAACTGCAGCCTCCTCTGTCCAAGTCAAGTTCAGAGATCCCAAGGTTGGGGGCAGGCTCCACATGTGTCCTAGAATCACTAGGGCTCTGCTGCTATCAAAAGCCTGACACCAAGAATCGGAAGGGGCATCGTGGCCAACCTTTCCCCAAACAGCTCACCCACATGCTGGGCTCAGAATAACCAAAGCTGGCAAATAAGGCAACCACAGTCAAGCGGCCAGACGGGAGCAAGCGAGAGACCCACCTACCCAGGCTACGTAAGACCTGAAGCAGCCCCGATAAGAGCCTCCTATGTCACGAGAAGAAAACTCAAAAGAAATCAGGGTGCTGAGCCTCGAATGTGGTCAGGGCTTCCTGATGGGCAGAACCGAGCGGGACGGCCCGTCGCCAAGAAGGTGTTCCCACAGCTGGGGGTACAGTGCAAGCTCCTTTGCCTCTGAGTCTCAGTTTCTCCATGTCAAACATGGAGAGGGGGTGTCTGCCTCAAAGCTGTGGGGATTACGACAGACCCTGCACGGAAAGCCTAGGACACCAGCTGGTGCCACTAAGTGGCCGGAGGGATGTTTCCACCTGTAATGAGGTTGGCTTCAAAAACCTCCCAACTTAACTCCCCCAGAGCCTTTCCTGGAAACCCGCAGAGCCCTCCAGCCTCTCGGCAGCACGGCCCTCAAGCCTCTCGGTAGGGGGCCCATTGTGCCACAGAACCCCAGGCTCATGGCCCCTCCCTCCCAAGCCCCAGTACCTTGAGGAGGTGGATGCCCACGAGGAGCAGAAGGTGCTGGAAGGCAGCAGCCCTGGCCTCTGCAGAGTGGGCCTCCAGCTCCTTCAGAGTCTGCAGCATCCTGCGGGGAGACAGGCGGATTCCCAGGCCCCCGCGCCAGTCAGACTGCAGCGTCCTGCCCGCCCCCTGGAAATCCCACGTGCTCACCGGTCCCAGGCCTGGCGCTGCTGCGCCGTGAGGGGTGTCACGGTGGTCACGTTGTGGCTGTGATTCAACAGGAGGTCTGCGAATTGCACCAGGCGGTAGGTCCAGGGCTGCCCACCCCGGGTCTGGTCCGGTGCCTGCTTGAACTGCGTGCTGAGGGTCTGCAGCAGACTGGGCGAGGGGTGGGGCTTGGGGTCACCAGACCAGATGAGTGAATGTAGCCGCCCCCCTCCGCCCTCCCCAGGGCTCAGTCTCCCACCTCTCCAAGACCTACTAGAACTCCGGGGGCCTCTGCCGTTGTTCCCAGCTTAGGGGACCTGGAGGGAGCAGGCACCCTCAAGGCCTTACCACCTTCGGACCTCTCCTGGGCTGCCCAAGACTCACCTGAAGAAGGCACTGCTGACAGCCTCTCGGGCCTGGCTTTCCAAAGGGAAGGAGAACGGCTGCTTTGTCTCAGGGATCTGGGATGTGGGCTTCTTTGTGACAAAGAACGAGTGGAACAAACAAAACCTGGGGAGGGCAGGAGAGCGGCCATTGCCATTCACTGCCATTGGTTGTTACAGGCTCCCCTCCTTGGATGGCACCACTGAGGGTACAAGGCCAGGAGGAGGAGGAGGAGCCCCTCTGCCCTGGGTACCATCCTCGGGGGCCTGACGGGCAAGGCTGGAAGGGGCTGGGCTAGGATGGGAAGGGGCCGTTTCTCTGGTCTGGATCCCCAGCTGAACGCGGTTTAACCCGAGCTGGAGAGAGAGAATCAGTGCCCCTCCCAAGGAACCAACAGATGGGAGGCTGTGTGGTCATGGCCGAATCAGGTCACTGCTCCTGCAAACACGGGGCAGCCCCCTCTTGCAACCGTGCATGTTGAGGGTGACGTGAACACCCGGCTCTGCACTGGCACAGACGAGGCAAGTGTGGGGCAGAAGGCTTCCCTGACACCTCCCACGTGCAAAAGCTGCCTGCAGGGCATGCAGAGCACATCTGAACCTTTTAGGCCCCTGCAGCTGGGGTGCCTCCTGGGCCCCTTCCCTTCATGGGTTCCTGAGGAATTCCCAAGTCCCCTTGCGCCTGCTCCCCACTGATGACTCAACCCAAACGCTTCTGGCTCCAGGGGATGCAAACTAGGACGAGTTAAGGGGCCCGATTCCTTGGCCACACACCCATGGGAAGCTGGGGCTCCAGCACAGCTCTTACCTGGCCACCTGCTCAGTCAAGGCCTCCTCCATCTCCAGGTGCAGGCTGTCCACAATGCTCACCAATCGAAAAATGATCCATTTCCTCAGCCGGAACACATCTCGCTCAGGCCTAGCGGGGCAGGAGGCGAGGTCATATGAGCCACTTACAACTGGCAAAAACAGGCTGGGCCCAGTGGCTCACACCTGTAATCCCAGCACTTTGGGAGGCCAAGGCTGGCCAATCACTCGAGGTCAGGAGTTCGAGACCAGCCTGGCCAACATGGTGAAACCCCATCTCCACTAAAAATACAAAAATTAGCTGGGTGTGGTGGCGGGTGCCTGTAGTCCCAGCTACTGGAGAGGCTGAGGCAGAGAATCGCTTGATTGCTTGAACCCAGGAGGCAGAAGTTGCAGTGAGCTGAGATCACACGCCACTGCATTCCAGCTTAGGCCAGAGAGAGTGAGATTCTGTCTCAAAAAAAAAAAAAAAAAAACCGGAAAAACAGGACATTCGTTTGCCTGATCTCGGAGACAGGAATCCAAGATCTCCCCATCCCAATCGCCAGTGTGGGGACACACAAGTAAACTGAGGCCTCATATGAGAGCTAAGGCTCTTCCCCCTCGCTCCTCTCATGGTTTAGAGCCAGGACGCTGTGGAGGGCGGGCTCGGGTTGCTGGGCTCTGCCAGGACCCTGTAGAGGGCAGGCTCAGGTCGCTGGGCTCTGCCAGGACGCTATGGAGGGCAGCTCGGGTCGCTGGGCTCTGCCAGGACGCTGTGGAGGGCGGGCTCGGGTCGCGGGGCTTTGCAGGCCTAGGAAGCTAACTCCTAAATTAGGTGTCCTCCCCCAAGGTCCACTCACACATGGAGCGATGAATCCTGGGCTTTCTTCTGGTTGTTGGTGCTGAAGTCAACCAAGGAGTCCAGGTCTGGCTGGAGAAACATGGCCTGCAGCCAGGCCACATAGCCCTGCAGGGCCAGAGGGCTCAGGAACCGCACGACCCGCCAAAAAGTAGGCGTGACAGGGAGGCCTTGGTTGGTGATGGATGAGAAAGCCACTAGCACAGCCAGCTGCCGCTCAGGGTCATCCTGGCACCCCTCTAGGAAGGTGCCCACGTAATCGTCCATCTCTGGGGCAAACTTGAACTGCTTTGGGAGCTGCAAGAGTTAGGCATGGCGCTGAGCCCACCAGCCCAGGGGGCAGGCGGTCAACAGCCCAACAGCCCAGGGGGCAGGCGGGCAACAGCCCAACAGCCCAGGGGGCAGGCGGGCAACAGCCCAACAGCCCAGGGGGCAGGCGGGCAACAGCCCAACAGCCCAGGGGGCAGGCGGGCAACAGCCCAACAGCCCAGGGGGCAGGCGGGCAACAGCCCAGCAGGCTTGTGCCCACTACAGGTTAAACCGAGCCCCGGAAATCTCCTGTTGTATACAGCTAGGCTGCGCCTGAACTTGCAACAGTCCCTGTCACCCCAGTGCTTTTGTCTGACGTCAAGGCCTCTCTGGGTCTGACTGCCCCAGCTTCAGCACCTCCGGCCCCAGAAGGCCCTTCTCTCCGTCTTGCTGGACGGGGACGGCCTGTTCTCCCGGCTCAACACAGGGTAGAGGGGTAGTTAAGAGGCGAGACTGACCTGGGTTCAAAGCCCACACTGCCAATTCCTAGCCGTGTCATCTTCGGAACCGAAAACCACCACCTCTTACGCGCTTACTCCGTGCCAGGACCCACGCTCCGCCTCTTTGGGCGGCAGCTTAGCATTTTTAGCAACACTTCGCAGTTGGCCGATATTGTCATTGTGTAGGTGAATACAGTGAGACACAAGAACACCTAGAGATAACTTCTCAGGGTCAGAGGCTCCCAGTGGGGTAATGTCTGGCTTCACAGCCCAAGCTGTTTTCCTTTTAATTTTTTAGAGTTGTGCCCCTGGAGTGCAGTGCCACAATCATGGCTCACTGCAGCGTCAAAATTCTGGGTTCAAGGGATCCTTCCACCTCAGCCTCCTGAGTAACTGGGACTACAGGTGTGCACCACCGTCCAACCCAAGCTCTTAACCACTGCCTGATACTTCAAGTCTGCCCCCTCACCCAGAATGACAGCTCTCTGAAACTCGTTGCAAAGATAAAATGAGCTGGTGAGAAGTCAACCCAGCAGCACTTACTGGGCACCAGGCTCACTGGTGCCCAAAGATGGTGATGACGACTGTTCTCATCACTGCAACATGGGTGGGGGCGCTGGCTATCCATGCCCACGAGGGGGCCTGCTGGCAGAAGGGCCTGACCTTATCAAAACTGTCAGAGGGAAGCCAGGTACGGTGGCTCACGTCTGTAATCCCAGCAGTCTCGGAGGCCAAGGCAGGTGGATCACCTAAGGTCAGGAGTTCGAGACCAGCCTGGCCAACATGGCAAAATCCCGTCTCTACCGAAAATACAAAAATTAGCTGGGCATGGTAGTGGGCGCCTGTAATCCCAGCTACTCAGGAGGCTGAGGCAGGAGAATCACTTGAACCTGGGAGGCAGAGGTTGCAGTGAGCCAAGATCTCACCACTGCTCTCCAAGCCTGGGCGACAAGAGCAAAACTCCATCTCAAAAAAAAAAAAAAAAAAAAAACCATTTGTCCGAGGGGAAGGGGTTCAGGCAGCTCACTACCCAGACGGAGGGGACACCCATGGCTCTAGCCAAGCCCCCGAGGTGCCTGATTCCCCTTCTTGGCAGGGAGAGCTCCATGTCTAGCCTTTCTGGCAGTGTCGAGCTACAACGGGCATTACCCACCTTAGCAGTGCACACGTGCTCCCCGTAATGGCGGATCACATCTCCCCGCATCACCAGCTGCAGCTGCTCCTTGGTCAGCAGGGGCAGGGCCGCGCCCAGCAGGCGGAAACACAGGTAGCTAAGGGGGTGTGGGACAGAGCCTGGTCAGAGCCCTTGGTCCCCCTGGTGGTGACCTCAGGACTAGTGGCCCAGCCCACTTCACAGACAGGGAAGGGGGCCGAGAGAGGACACACGTCGCCGCACCTGGCTGGCCAGAACTGCATCTTCAGCAGCCCTTGTTCTACCACCTCCTTCCAGAACCGTGGGAACTTGTCTTCCTTGAGCGCCAGGCGGAGCAGGTCCAGAGCGATGGCGGGCAGCTTGCGGTCCTTCTTCACAGAGGAGGCGGCCATCTTCAGCACGTTCACCAGCCTGCAGAGGGCAAGGGACTCACGGAACACTCGCCTCACAGGCAAGGGCCAGGGTGCCAAGAGCAGCCAGGACACCCCCAGGCCACACGACAAATCTGGGCCTGGCCAGATGCAGTCCCTTGGCCCCAGGGAGGGCAAATCCGCCCACCTCCATCACACCTGGGAACATTCTCATCCGAGAATAGGTTCACGGATCCCACCAGCTTCTTGAGCTTGGAGGGCACCTTCTGCTGGGCCAGGAGGAAGAGCTCTAGCTGTTCAGGGGAGCTGAGTATTATATTCAAGTCAGCTTTGAGGACCTCTGGCAGGATCTCCTGCAATGTGGCCTTCGAGACCTAAGGATGGAGAGAGAAGAAATCATGGCTTCCTCTGCGGGGTGAGCCTGGTGGATCCTGTTCTACCTGCTCCCGACACAGGGCCACCTGGTGAGGCACCAGAGTCATCAGAGGCCATTTGCTAACAAAAACTCAAATTCCCAGGCAGCAGAGTTTTTGACAAGCATCCCACTGACACTAACTGGCCCCCAGAGGTACCTGCCCCCCTTTTTTCAAGACAGAGTCTCACTTTGCCACCCAGGCTGAGTACAGTGGTGTGATCTTGGCTCACTGCAACCTCCGCCTCCCGGGTTCAAGCAATTCTCCTGCCTCAGCTGGGATTAAAGGTGTGCGCCATCACACCCAGCTAATTTTTGTATTTTTAGTAGAGATGGGGTTTCACCATGTTGGCCAGGCTGGTCTTGAACTCCTGACCTCAAGTGATCCGCCCACCTCGGCCTCCCAAAGTTCTGGGATTACATGCGTCAGCCACCGTGCCCGGTCAAAGCTACCCTTTTAATTCCTTTTTTTGGTATTTCAGAGGACTAGCTCATTTCATACACAAGGAGCCCTAGGTGGAGAGCTGGGATTCGAATTCAGGTACTTCTGGCTCTGAGGTCAAGACTGCACAGTAAGCCCTGGACTGGGGACCTGCCAGCCCCTGCCTTTCTCTTCAGTGGCAAAAAGGCCTACGGTGCTACCTTCCCAAGTCGGACAGTGGAGGCCCACAAGGGGCCAGCCTTGACCAGGATAGCAATAGCAAACGTTTTCTATACTTGCCACGTGCTAGGCACAGTTCTAGAGCTGCACTGCCCAATACGGTAGCCACAGCCACACAGGGCTGCTGAGCACTTGAAAGGTGGCTCATCTGAACAGGGATGTGCCTAAGTGTAAAATACACACTGGATTTTGGAGACGACCTGACAAAAAGAGTGTAAGATATCTCAACAGTTTTTTATACCAATGCAGATTGAAATAATATTTTTGATATACCAGATGAAGTAAAACGTTACTAAATGACACGTGTTTCTTTTTACCTTTTCAACGAAGTCACTGAAACGCTTCAAATTATACATCTTTGTATTTCTATGGAACAGTGCTATTTCAGATTCTCATCCAAGCCCCTCTGATGGCTCTGTAACGGGAAGTGTTGCCCGAGCCCGCACAGCTGGTGAGCTCATACCTCGGAGAGGATGTCCACCAGGGCCTTCCGGGGCTGCTCCTGCAAGTGGTTTTGGTACTGGGCCAGGGCCTGCAGCAGCTTCACCGACTTCATCAGTGCCTCCTGGTCCTGATCCCCACAGAGGGATAGAGGGTATGAGCAGGGCAAACTACTGTCTCCCACCCATCCCAAGCCAGCCTACATTCCCCCAGTCCCTCCAAAGCTCTTACCTTCACCAGCCGGCCTGACTGAAAGAGGGCGAGCACTCCAAACAGGTTTGCAAAGAGAGCAGGTCTCAGCATTGCCTAGAAAAGGATTCCAGGCACAGGCATGAGGGGCCCTGGGACTCCCCATTTCCCAAGCCTCCCAACCCTGGGGCTCCTGACCTCCCTGGCCCCACTCTCACCTTCTTCACCTGATGCAGGTCATATTTTTCTTGTATCTGCTGCAGGATGCTGCACAAGGGGAGGTCTTCAAAAGACTGTAACAGCTGCCAGGAGTTGTGTGGCAGGAGGAAGAGGGTTCAGGAGAGTGGCCCAGCTACATCTTCACAAACCTTAACCTCCCTTCCCCCTTCAACTTCTCCCAAGAAGCCTCAGGTCCCTAGTCCCACCTTCTATGGTCCCTAGATTATTAGTCTGAAATGCTCAGCCACTGGGTCTTCTCTCCGCACCTGGTCTGAGCTCCCCTCAGGCTGATCCTGCAGGCCTGGGTCTTTATTGCTCTGCCCCTTGTCAAGGCTCGTCAGAGAGTGGTCTACTCCAATCAGCTGAATGCCTCTGCAGGCCTAAGGGAGCCCACCCAGCGCTCACTGCTCCCAGCAAGTGTACCTAAGAGGCCGGGCAACCCAAGCACCAAATAGAAAACCTGTCCAGGCCTTGCTCACACCTTCTCCACCTTCGTGAGGAGGCCTCCCTCAGATTGGCCTCCAGTCAGCTCTGCCACTCCCGACCTCTCTCTCGGGCTGCCCCTCCGCCACAGCTGAGACACCACACCCGCCCTCCTCACACCCCACCATTTTGACCTGGATGGCTGGGACCCTGCCAGGAGCACCACCTCACCTGTGCCAGGGCCAAACTGTAGCAGGGCCGGGCTGTTTCTCGCCCGACCCCAAGTCCCGTGATTAGACGCTTCAGGGCATATTTCATCTCGGACCCCTGCGGAACCAAGCACACCCTCGTGTTCAATGGTGACAACAAGGTGCACGCCCCCGCGCACCTTGGCATCCAGGTTCGCGACCACGTGCCCCCAGTCCCAAATCCCTGGGCCCGCCGCCGCTTCCTTGCCGGGATATGCGCAGCCCCTGCCCCAGACCCCGCCACTCCACCTTCGGCCTGCCGCGCAGATACTCCAGCAGCTTCTCCGTGGCCGCAAGTCGCGTCTCCTGCTCAGGCTTCGCAATGTCCCAGAAGAAGTCCAAGAACTCGCGACTGTGCTTCAATAGGCCATGGCGGTCGGCAGGCCGGACGCCACTCTGCGTCGCCTCTCCAAGCGACATCGGCTCGGCGGGGTCCCGGCTCCCCATCTCCGCCACACTCACCGAAACACGAAACACGTGTGCTCCCGCCCCAGCCGCTTCCAGGTCAGGGCGCGGCGCATGCGCACCGGTTTGTGTCGGCTCGGAGGCGGAAGAACCAGGAGGGGCGGGGGAACCAAGAGGAACGGGGCAACCAAGAGGGACGGGGCCAAAGAAAGAGCGGCATTTCCGCCTTGGCTCTGAGCGGAAGTCCCTCGCCTAGCGGCGCGTGGTCTTTCCCAGCCTTCTGCTCACACCCGCTCTGCCCAGGCGGCTGTGGCATCTGCCCCTTTGGAGCCCCATGGGGGCGTTTCTAAGGGCCCATCTCGGAAACAAACCGAGGTGTAGCACTTCGATCCGCCTCGTCCCAGAGCGGCCCCTGCGCTCAGAACATTGAGCCATTCAACAATTACTGGGCTCCTGCTGGCGTGCCGTGCTAGGCGGTTGAAACAAAGCCTCTGCTCTCGTGGAGGAACACGGAGCCAAATGCATTCAAAAAGATCATAATTATGAGGAGAATTAGGAATGCAAGGGTCAGAAGGAGCCTTTTAGATGCTGGAACGTGAATACATCACTCGTTAAAAACACGGCTAATTACTATTCAATAGGGTCTACAATAATGATTTGAGAGGTTGGTCAGAGAAAGCCTCTGTGAGGAAGTGGCATTTGGGATGAGAGCTGAGTGACAAGAAGGGCCCCCCTCCCCCGTACTCCTGCAAGGATCTAAGGGGACGAAATCCCAAGCCTTGCAACTACAAAGGCCCAGGGCTGGAGGGGCTGAGGCTGGCGAGAAGCAAGGTTGCATGGGGCCCCGGGCTAGGATTTCATTCTGAGGGTGATGGGAAGTCACTGGTGAGTTTAATGCAGGGGCAGGCCTGGATCCGATTTACATTTTAACAAGATGATGCTGGCTGCTGTGTGGGGAATGGACTGTAGGTCTGCGCAGGTGGAAGCACGGGAAGACCATTTAGAGACAGTGGTGGACTGGACCCAGGGAAAATGAGAACAGGTCAGATTTGGGCTGATGTGGAGCAGGTGGTGTGGGTGATGGAGTTGGATGTCGGGGGAGAGGAAATGAGGGGGATGCCAGGTTTGGGACTAAAATAACCGGGTACATTGTGGTGCCATTACGGAGAAGAATTTTCTTGGGAGTGGGAGGTAGAGGTGGTGGGATCAAACGGTCTATTAAATCAGAGAAGCCTTTTACAATGGCAGGGGAGGGGAACTGCTACTGGTCACCCTCGCTTCTTGGTTTGAGAAGCTGTTTATAGAGCGCTGTGGTCCAGAGAGGACCTAACCCTTCGGGGAGGTCAGGGCTAACCTTCACCTTGAATTTCCACACGCTCAACTCCAACCCTTTTGTACCCAAGCCCCTGGGGCGCCTTCTCACCCTCTCAACTACTTCCCTGCTTTGTTATCTGTTCTAGAAAGTGAAATGAAAACATTCACCTTGCACATCTGGTGCCCCAGGAGGCAGGAGGTGAGCGGAGCAGGGGGAAGCTGAAAGATATCAACCCAGGCTCTCCCCTCTCTGGTTGTTGGTCACCTGTGCTGCCCATCAGGGAAGCCCTGACTCCAGTTGCTTCAAAAGCTGTTGGAAAATTAACCAAGAAGCAGGAATGGTGCTTGGTTTCCGGGAGACTTGATCTTTATTTTGTACCCAGTCTGGTTGAGGAAGATAGGTAAGGGGTGTCCTGAAGGGAAGGACAGAGATGCCAACAGTACCCTGGGCTCTGCCTGTCCTGCTTCGTGGGGCCCAGGGCCTAGGCAGAGGCTCTGCACTCTTTCCCCTGTCCTCCTGAAAGCTGGATCTGAACCCAGTGCTAGCCCCAGGCCCTATTGCTTTTTCCTTATTACCCTGATGTTCTTAGCTGATAAAACAGCCAGAGATTCCATCCAGTGTGGGTGGTCTGAAGAATGATTGTGTTAGCTCTGGATGCCAGAACTCAAGTCTAGGTAACTGAAAAGGCCAGAGGTTGGGGCCTGAGCCAGCAGTGAGCACATAATAAATATACACTCTTTTTTTTTTTTCGACAGGGTTTCCCTCTTGTTGCCCAGGTGGGGTTGCAATGGTGCGATCTTGGCTCACTGCAACCTCCACCTCCCGGATTCAAGTGATTCTCCTGCCTCAGCCTCCTGAATAGCTGGGATTACAGGTGCCTGCCACCATGCCCAGCTAATTTTGTGTATTTTTAGTAGAGACAGGGTTTCACCGTGTTGCCCAAACTGGTCTCGAACTCCTAGCCTCAGGTGATCCACCTGCCTTGGCCTCCCAAAGTGCTGGGATTACAGGCATGAGCCACCGCACCCAGCTATTATTATTATTATTATTATTATTATTATTATTATTATTTTAAAGACAGGGTCTCACTCTGTTGTCCAGGCTGGAGTGCAGTGGTGTGATCCTAGCTCTCTGCAGCCTTGAACTCCTGAGCTCAAGCGAGCTTCTGCCTCAGCCTCCCAAGCAGCTGGGACAACAGGCATGTGCCACCGCCCCTGGCAAATTTTTAAATTTTTCGTACAGACGAGATCTTGCTATGTTGTCTAGGCTGGTTTCAAACTTCTGGCCTCAAGGTATCTTCCTGCCTTGACCACCCAAGGTGCTGAGATTACAGGTGTGAGCCACCACACCCTGCGGGTGCACACTCCATTGCTGCTGTGTCTGCTCCTGCCCCCAAGCTTCAGATAACTCTGCCTTCTGCCAGACCCACCCCCATCCTGTTAGAACCCCTGGAAGGGGCAGCAGCCATGGGGGATGCTGGAGACATGGGCGTGCTCTGTGTGGGCTGCCACCTGGAGCAGGGTCCCTTGGCCACAAGTGCTGGGATGCTCTGTTGGTTCTTGCTGCCCCTGGTGCTGGTGCTGGGCCTGGGTTGGGGGCCCTGCCGCCAGATGGCTGAGTATGGTGTGAGTCATGGCCCTGGCCACATCAGGGGTCCCTGAAGCCACAAGCCCCAACACATCAGCTTCTGTGTCATCCAGGCTGCCACGGAGGATGAGGGGGCAGGCCCAGGCACTACTGGTAGACTTGGCCACCAGGTTGCTGAGCAGAACCCCAGTGCTTGGGGACAGGTGTGCAGAGCCAAAGGAGCAGTTGAGCGAGGAGGTGAGAAGCAGCACAGAGCCGCTGCTGTCCACGGCAGCCAGGGCGCTGTTCTCGGGGCTCACAGCAGTCTGCAGGAATGGTGGGCAGGGGGCAGGGACGGGCGCCCCGGAGCGCAGGGCTGCCTCCAACAGTGCCAGCAGTTCTGGGCCAGCTGAGGGACCGGGGGTGGTGAACAGGATGCCCTGGGGCACAGGTAGCTGCCGTGCTGGTTCCAAAGTGGGCCTGGGCCCAGCCGAGGGCACCTCCACCCCCAGGTCTCCCGCCAGCGGACTCAGTAGAGCATCCCCAGCAAGGTCTGAGGTGGGAGCGAGGGCTGCCCTGCGAAGCACAGCTGCCAGTTGTGGGTTGGTGGCTCGGGCCCCAGCGCCCAGGGGCGTCCCATCAGCATGGCAAAGTAGTGGACAGAGGCCTTCGGTGCCCCGAGCCGCCAGAGCCCTTGCCAGGGGTGTGTCCACCAGGAAGCCCTCCTGAGCCAGCGTGGTGGGGCCCACTAGCAGGCGTGGCCAGGGCAGGCGGCCGAAGCGTGCGTGCAGCAGGTGCAGGGTGGGCAGAGCCGTGGGCAGCCCCAGGCCAGGGGCCAGGGTCTGTGCTGGACCTGATGTCAGGGCCGTGGAATTGCCTGAGGAGCTATCGTGGAAGAGGCCCCAAAACATGGCACCTGCAGGAGACAGAGGGGTCACTCAGCAGCCGCAGGTCAAGGGTCACTGACTTGTTTCAGTCAAGATCCCTTGACTGAGCCTGGGATCAGGAGTTACTGACCAGGCCTGAGGTCAAGGTTCCACAGACCTGGGCTCAAGGGTCATAGCCTGGGGTTGGGACTGCCGCCCAAACCCTAAGTCCTGCTCACTTAGCAGCCTTGAGGTCAGGGCTACTGACTCCCTAAGTTCCAGGTCACTGATCAGGCTGTGGGTTGGGGTTGCAGTCTGGGGTCAGGGGTCACTGACCTAGCCCTGTGGCATGAGGATGCACCACTGCCAGGCACAATGCAGCTCCAACTCCAGCATCCACGACGTTGCCCCCGGCAACAAGCAGCTCTCGGCCTAGGTGGGAGCATGTGACTGCAGCAAGGAAGGCACTGTCATGCAGCAAGGATGGGGGCTGGGCCGGTGACCTCTGACCCTCCCCTCCCCCAAGCCGCCCCCAGCACTGACTGACCTGCAGGGCTGATGATGGCACCATGGTGGTATACACCAGGACCGTGGGAGTGTCCGCCGGGTGGAGGGGCCACAGAGCCCAAGCTTCCTATGGAGCTGCCCTGATTCTGGAGCTGCCTCACAGCCAGAGAGCAGCCAACAGCCAGCAGCAGCAGGGCTGCCACTACACGGGCCCAGGTTCCGGGCAGCCCGCCAGCCTTGTTCCTGCAGAGGGGGGGGTGTCCTGAGCCACGGCTGGGACGGAGGGATGCCCAAGGACCCCAAGAGACCCCAGGGAATGTTTCCCAAAAGGTTTGATTTAGCAAGAGGAGCACAAGTTGGCCAAGGAGAAAGGGCTTCTTGGCAGCAGGCACAGCTTGGGCAAAGACATGGAGATGGGAAAGCACTTGGGGAAAATGAGCCTAGCTAGGGAGGGAGCCCCTGGAGGGGAGATTGGAGGGGCAGAGTCCAATCAGGTGGGAGGGAGGCCCAGTGGGTGTGGCAGGCAGGAGAGAAGGGGCTGGGGAGCAGGCCCAGCCAGGTGTAGCCAGGCCCCAACCTGCCCAGCAGGTGCCTCCTGCACCAGGACTTGGGGGCTGGGGACCTTTGACAAAGCAGCAGATGGGACAGAGGCTGGCTTGGTACAAATGTCCCTCCAGATGCACAGACTTTTGATTGGGTCAGGCCAAGTCTAGGGCTACAGCCTAGGTTTTCCCCCAAATCGATCGTACAGTGTCTGGAGCTAAACCCAGCGGGGAGTTGCTTGGTACCCCTGAGGGAATCCAGAGAGAGGGACTTGCCAACCTCAAGCCTGGGGAGCCTGGTGCCCAGACCCTTCCCTTACTTACCTGGAAGAGTCCTGGTGCCTCCAGGGGTTTGGAATCAGCACCTCTGATGTCTCCTCCTCCTCCACTTCCTCCTCCGACTCCAAGCTTGGTTCCTGGGGCAGCAGCTTCTGATAGACCACGGGCTTTGCTGCCAGCTCCATGGCCCCCCAGTGCTCACCTCAGCCCTCCTGCCTGCCAGCCTTCCCGGCTGTGTCTCAGAGGCCCTGCCCAAGCCTGGCAGGTGGGAGGTGGCAGCGACCTTGGGGAAGGGTGGGGGTGGAATCCAGAACAGGTCTGGGCAGGGCACGGGGCCAAGGAGGCTGCATGTGGGCCTGCCCCATTAGGACACAAGGCCCGAGGAGCTCTCACGACAGGGTTCCTGGTGTGACTGCCTGTAAGGGGCCACAGCTTAGTGAGGTCGAAGAGGAGTTCAGCCTTAATGCCACAACCTTGATACCCAGGGCACCTGCTGGGCTCCTCCCTTTGGGGGATGTAGCCCATGGATCCCACCCAGGACTCTAGGGACTGTGGACTTGAATTAGAGCTACAGTTACACGGTGGCTTGGGTCAGAGCTCCCATGTGCTTGAGTCGGCACGTGACTAGGTTCTGGCGTAGGGGTGTCTGGTCTCTGGCCGGGGTCAAGGCTCAGCCTGTGGCTACTCTGGGTCTGGGTTTCTTTGGGGAGCAACTTGGTTCATAACTCCCTGTGCGTGTTTTGCGACTTGTCCAGAAGGTAGCGCCACAGCCTGGAAACCAACATTTCTAAGTTCATTCTGGGATTCCCATCAAGGACCTGTTGCAAAACAGTGCTGTTTGTAATGGCCCCAAATTGGAAAGTGCCCAAACATCCATTATCGCTAGAATGAATGATGTAAGTCACAATGGACCACTCTGCAGCAACCAGAATGAGCGATCTACAATTATATGCAATAATATACACAGGTCTGACAAGCATAAGGACGAGGGAAAGCAGCCAGGCAGGAGACAGCACACGCTATATGCTTTCATGTACACAAAGTACACAAACAGGCAACAATAGTCTGCCCTCAGAAGTCAGATAGTGACTGGAGGAGGGACCAGGGGGCTTCTGGGATGCTGGAGATGTCCTTTCTTTCTTTCCTTCCTTTCTTTCCTTTCCTTTCTTTTCTTTCCTTTCTCTTCTTTCTTTCTTGACAGAATTTTCGTTCTTGTTGCCCAGGCTGGAGTGCAATGGTGCAATCTCAGCTCACTGCAACTTCCACCTCCTGGGTTCAAGCAGTTCTTCTGCCTCAGCTTCCCGAGTAGCTGGGATTACAGGCACGTGCCACCACGCCTGGCTAATTTTTTGTATTTTTAGTAGAGACAGCGTTTCACCATGTTGGCCAGGCTGGTCTTGAACTCTTGACCTCAGGTGATCTGCCCGCCTCAGCCTCCCAAAGTACTAGGATTACAGGTGTGAGCCACTACACCCAGCCGAGATGTTGTTTCTTAATCTGAGTGTTGGTGACACGAGTGCCCTGGGTGTGAAAATGCATCAAGTTGGGCATTGATGACGTGTACTTTTCTATATGAATATTGTCTTTCAATAAAAAAGTAAAAATGAAAAATCTCAGGTATTTTCTACATTAAAACAACAACCATAAAAATCATCCTTTGAATCATCCATCATCCCACCTGACTCTCCAGCTGCTTCCCTTTCTCGCGGCCTCTTCACGAGCAAGTACACGGGTTCTTTAAGGTTAGTGTGCATCACGATCACCTGAGGAACTTGTTAAGTCAGATCTCTAGGCTCCCCTCCCAGAAAGTCTGGCTTCAGGTGTAGGGTCTAGAATGTGCTTTCCTAATTGCCACAGTCCTGGAACCACACCTTCAGTCTAAAAAAAAAAGTGTACACCTGCTGTGTTCACTTCTTTCTCTCCTGTTTCTTCCCTTAGCTGGTTTCTGTCTCTAATTCCCCAGAGAAACCTTTGGTTTCCTTTTTTTTTTTTCTTGGGCCAATAAAAAACCAACCAACCAACCAAATAGAGCAGCCTAGGGTTGCCACCTTCTAATTTTGCCGATGGTGGGGAGATGGGAATCAAAATGACTATTTTTATGATTTTATGATATTTTATGATTTTATGACATTTATGTCATAAAATAATTTGGTTTCACTTCTGTTAACACAGTGTAAGAAGGTTAGAATCTCAGAATGAAGGTCCGTCCTTCCTTCCTGAGAAAAGGCATCTGAGAGCCTTAGGGCTCTGTGCTGCCCCCATCTCCTGCCCCAGCCTCAGCCTGGCCTTTGGGCTCCTAGCATTGTTCCTTTTGTCCAGCAGGCAGAATTATTTTCGGCCCCTACCCTGCCCAGCCAACATTCCTCTGCTCTTAGAGCTAGGTCCTGACAAGCTCTTTGGGACAAGACCTCCACTGGTTGGGTTCTGGGAACATTTCCTAGTTCCCAGAACCTCTCATTCCTTTCTGATTGCTGCAGCTCTGGACCTATTAGCTAAGCTCCAATTAGATGCAGATGGGTGCTGGGGATAAACGTGCTCAGGCCAAAGTAGCACCAGGGGCAGATGGAGTCAGTCATTTTAGGGCTCAGAGTAGGGGCGGGGTTTGGCAATGGCTTCAGGAGAACTGGGTCTAGTCCTGTGTCTGCTAATAACTGAATATATGACTGCAGGTGAGACATTTAACCTCTGGGAGTCTTGACTCCACTTCTGTAAAATGAGGATAACAATATTTATCCTCCTAGGGTTGTTTTGAGGATTACACAAGAAAATATGTTTAAAGTCTCTAGACCAGTGCTTAGTACAGAGCAGTCCCTCCAAAAGTGTGAGTTCCTTTCTCCCTGCTCTGTGAGCCTCAGTCTCCCCAGTGATTATTATGGATAATCTACATTCGCATGTCCATACACATACACACACACACACACACACGCACACACACGCAAAAGGTGGCTTGAAGTCTATAGATTCATTAATTTCTTCATTCATTTCTTCATTCGTCCCCTTATCCTAATGGTTCTCAACCTTAGATACACATTACAATTACCTGGCAAGCTCTGAAAAATTCTAATACCTATGCAGACCAGTTAAATAATGAAATCAGGATCTCTAGATTGTAGCTTCATCTGTTTTTTGAAGCTTTCCAGGTATTTTCAATGTGCAGGCAAGGTTGAGAACCACTGCTTTAGCTAGTGATGTCTGCAATTGAAATCACCAGTAGCAAAATTGAAAAAAACCCAAACACCAATATCCGGGTCCCTCCCTTTCTCATACTCCCATGCCAATTGAATCAGCTTCTCTGAAAGTGAGTCTCAGTAATGATGATGTTTTGTTTTGTTTTGAGATGGAGTTTCACTCTTGTTGCCCAGGCTGGAGTGCAATGGCGCAATCTCAGCTCACCACAACCTCCGCCTCCCGGGTTCAAGCGATTCTCCTGCCTCAGCCTCCCAAGTAGTTGGGATTACAGGCGTCCACCACCACACCTGGCTAATTTTTGTACTTTTAATAGAGACAGGGTTTCACCATGTTGGCCAGGCTGGTCTCAAACTCCTGGCCTCAGACTGATCTCTGCCTTGACCTCCCAAAGTGCTGGGATTGCAGGCTTGAGCCACTGCACCTGGCCTCTGACTGCTCCTTCTAACCAAGAAGGGACCCCTGAGACGAGGAACAAGAAAGAGTAGGGACCCCTTACGTGTGTGTAAGTCTTTCCCCAGGTTGACTTTATAATTGGCCTTCTTGGAGATGCTGGGATTTGACTCTAATTATAGAATGGAGACAATGAAGTATGCGTTTGTGGCAGGGTTGGGGGTGGGGATAGAAGGGGCTTTGCAAGGTATCTCTCTCTGTGCAATGTGACCAAAATACCAGAATATTATTGTTAAAGTACTTTTAAAAAATTATTCCAGGTGATTCCAGTTGCAATACAATGGCATTCAGAAATTCTTAACTCAGAGCCAACATCCAATAGTCCCTGAAAGACATGGGTATTCCCATTTCCTGAGTTTACAGTTACCCTAGTAAATGGCAAATCCTCATTCTTTTTTTTTTTTTTTTGAGATGGAGCCTTGCTGTGTTGCCCAGGCTGGAGTGCAATGGCATGATCTCGGCTCACTGCAACCTCCACCTCCTGGGTTCAAGAGGGAACAAGAGAGAAACTCTGTCTCAAAAAAAAAAAAAAAAAGGCAGTGATTCCTATCATATTTCAGTTTAATTTAGGGGCTTGTACAAGGCAGAAGACAGATGGGCCTTGGAAAATAACAGTAGATATAGTTTAAAAAAAAAAAGTCACTGAACTTGTAACTGCTGTTCTAGGTGTTTCTTTTTTTTTCTTTTTTCTTTTTTCGAGACAGAGTCTTGCTCTGTTGCCCAGGCTGGAGTGCAGTGGTGCAATCTTGGCTCACTGCAACCTCCATCTCCTGGGTTCAAGCAATTCTCCTACCTCAGCCTCCCCAGTAGCTGGGATTACAGGTGCCCGCCACCACACCCGGCTAATTTTTGCATTTTTAGTAGAGACAAGGTTTCACCACGTTGGCCAGGCTGGTCTTAAACTCCTGACCTCAGGTGATCCACCCACCTCGGCCTCCCAAAGTGCTGGGATTACAGGCATGAGCCACCATGCCCGGCCTCTAGGTGTTTCTTTATGGGGAAAATCAACATAGCTCCTGGAAAATGCTTTATTTCTTTCTTTTTTTTTTTTTTTTTTGAGATGGAGTTAGTCTCTGTCACCCAGGCTGGAGCACAGTGGCGCAATCTCGGCTCACTGCAACCTCTGCCTCCCAGGTTCAAGCGATTCTCTTGTCTCAGCCTCCCAAGTAGCTGGGATTACAGGCATGTGCCACCATGCCTGGGTAATTTTTGTATTTTTAATAGAGACGGGGTTTTACTGTGTTGGCCAGGTTGGTCTCAAACTCCTGACCTCAGGTGATCTGCTTGCCTCAGCCTCCCAAAGTGCTGGGATTACAGGCATAAGCCACTGCGCCCAGCCAAATACTTTGTTCTTTATCCCAATAACCAGATAATCCAGAAGTCATTTGTTTTTACCTGGTAGGGACAGCAGTGCACTTTTACAATCTTGCCTCAGAGTTGTGGCAACACAGTATCTAATAGTCAGTGTCAGGGATATAAACCCTGGCAACTGGTGCTCAGATGAGGTGGAGACAGTGGTGCCTTCCCCAGACATTTCTGCAACGTGATTTTGAGCATTGGTCTTCGCTGCATAGCCTCTGAGCTAGCACTCCAACAGCTCTACCCGCCATCTACTTTCTGTGCCCATAGATTTTTCATAAATTTATTTTCTATTTAACTCAGGCAGAAGTGTGTCTTTTGTTTACAATTAATAACGCTGACTGATGCATATACTTCTAGGAGTCCCTAGAGGGCAGCAAACAGCACCTGCAGTTTGAAGCGGGAACAGGGAGGCAGAAGCAGCGCCGCATCACATTGGATCCGCTGGATCACGTTGGACGCTGGCTCAAAGTCTCTGCAAAGGTAAAGAGGGCATTTGTGCTTTCCTGACCTGTTGGCTCTCAGGAAGAGTGTGTCTTAGACCTGGACTAAGGAGACTCAGACTAAGGAAGTTCAATTCCAGTAGGAGGCCATTGCTTTGTCAATTTTTTTTTCTTAATATTTCTAAAGCAGAAGGGATGAATTATGAGGCGCTTGTGGTGTCTCTTTCCTGGTAGCATCTATTTCTTTATTCACTGCTTTTACCTCTTGTCAAATGTATTCTAGTTGCCTTTGGGCCCCAGCCTTTGTCTTGTGCCAAGAGTCTTATTTATCTTAGACATTACCTGTGTGCCACCACAACCAGGTTCCTGGCTGCCTACCCTCCATTCTTCTCCCTAACAGCATCCAGATTTTCTTTTCCTTTTTTTTGAGACAGAGTCTTACTCTGTGTGCAGTGGCGCGATCTCAGCTCACTGCAATCTCTGTCTCCCAGGTTCAAGCGATTCTCCTGCCTCAGCCTCCCAAGTAGCTGGGATTACAGGCATGCACCACCACGCCTGGCTAATTTTTGTATTTTTTTTTAGTAGAGACAGGGTTTCTCCATGTTGGTCACGCTGGTCTTGAACTCCCAACCTCAGGTGATCTGCCCACCTTGGCCTCCCAAAGTGCTGGGATTACAGATGTGAGCCACCACGCTCGGCCCAGATTCCAGATTTTCTTTTCTTTCTTTCTTTCTTTTTTTTTTTTTTTTTTTGAGGCAGAGTTTTCCTCTCCCAAGTAGCTGTGATTACAGGCGTGCATCATCATGCCCGGCTAATTTTGTATTTTTTTAGTAGACACGGCATTTCTCCATGTTGGTCAGGCTGGTCTCAAACTCCCGACCTCAGGTGATCCACCCACCTCGGCCTCCCAATGTGCTGGGATTACAGGCGTGAGCCACCGCGCCTGGCCCAGATTTTCTACTAGGGAATTATTCCTTGCTACTGTGTGTGGAATCCTGGGGAGAGAAACCAAGGTCATTAGCAGTTCTAGGGTTTGGGGCTGACCTAGAGGAAAATGACCACGAGATGGCAGTAGCAGGCAATGAGCTTTTTGGGATGGCTCTGGGACAGGGTTACCTGTGAGGGGAAGTCCCCCATAGCGGGGGTCCTTCTAAGGATAGTGATGCAGGGCCACCATGCAGAAAGAGGAGAAGACAAGAGAGCTTCTGGGGAGAGGGGCAGCAGAGAGGGGGTTTCCATGTTTAGATGAGGAGCGGTGTCTCCGGGTCAAAGAACTGCCAAGGGCAGCCCTGGCTTGGGCTTTTATAGCCCCAGGGTTTGTCCTCTCTGTGGCCAGCAGATGTTGGGTGCAGTTTGGCAGGGTATATAAAGCAGGCAGGCCCTAAGTGGCTAGAAATATGTTTATTTGGGCTTTTTAATTTAAACAATTGGATGTGTAAAAAACTGAGTTTAGCTCTCATGGGTTTTTGAGCTAGCAGTCCTGTTGTGAAGAAGTAAACAACATAGGACTCAAGGTACAGCTCATTTATATGACAGAAGTGAATAACAGTGCCTGCCTCCCCCACTTTCTACCACTACAGAGGTCGAGGGAGCAGATCCTTCCTCAGTCTCCCCTGCTCGTATAGCCAAGGGCAAACATGGGGCCTAAGCTCAGTCAGTTCAGGAATTGTCCCCAGGTCTTTAAAATTTTATTTATTTATGTATTTATTTTTGAGACAGGGTCTTGCTCTGTTACCCACACTGCAGTGCAGTGGTGCAATCGTGGCTCACTGCAGCCTTGATCTCCTAGGCTCAAGTGATCCTCCTGCCTCAGCCTTTTGAGTAGCTGAGATCACAGATATGCACCACCATGCCCAGCTAATGTTTAAATTTTCTGTAGAGATGGGGTCTTGCTATGTTGCCCAGGCTGGTCTCAAACTCCCGGCTTCAAAAGATCCTCCTTCCTTGCCCTTCCAAAGTGTTAAGATTACAAGTGATAGCCCACCTCACACCTCTCACTTTTTTTTCGTGAGACAGTATCTTGCTCTGTCTCCCAGGCTGGAGGGCAGTGGTTCAATCTCAGGTCACTGCAACCTCTGCCTCCTGGGCTCACGCGATCCTCCCACCTCAGCCTCCCGAGTAGTTGGGACTACCAGCGTGAGCTACCATGTCCAGCTAATTTTTTTTTTTTTTTTTTTTTTTAATAGAGATGAGGTTTCGCTATGTTGCCCAGGCTGGTCTCAAACTCCTGGGCTCAACCAATCTGCCCACCACCTCCCAAAGCATCTAGATTTTCTTTTTCCTTTTTTCTTTCTTTTTTTTTTTTTTTCTTTTTTCTTTTTTTTTTTTTTTTTTTGAGATGAAGTCTCGTTCTGTCACCCAGGCCGGAATGCAGTTGTGCGATCTAGGCTCACTGCAACCTCTCCCTCCCAGGTTCAAGTGATTCGCCCACCTTAGCCTCACAAGTAGCTGGGACTACAAGTGTGCACCACCATGCCTAGCTAATTATTTTTTGTATTTTAGTAGAGATGGGGTTTCACCACGTTGCCCAGGCTGGCCTCGAACTCCTGAGCTCAGGCAATCCGCCCACCTCGGCCTCCCAAAGTGCTAGGATTACAGGTGTGAGCCACCGCGCCCGGCCTAGATTTTCTAACTGGGAATTATTAAATAGCCTGGGTTTGAGCCACTGCACCCAGCCCTCCCCAGGCCTTTTCATATGTGTGTGTGACTTCAGTATCTGGAGATTTGGAGATTAGAATCATTGGCCAGTCTGGCCCTATCAAGAGACTCTGCCATGCTGCTTCTCGATTCTTTTTATTTGTGTATTTATTTTAAGACGGAGTCTTACTCTGTCATCCAGGCTGGAGTACAGTAGCATGATCTCAGCTCACTGCAACCCCCACCTCCCGGGTTCAAGCGATTCTCCTGCCTCAGCCTCCTGAGTAGCTGGGATTACAGGCATGCGCCACCACAACCAGCTAATTTTTGCATTTTTTAGTAGAGGCGGGGTTTTACCAGGTTGCCCAGGCTGGTCTCAAACTCCTGACCTCAGGTGACCCACCTGCCTCGGCCTCCCAAAGTGCTGGGATTACAGGCGTGAGCCACTGAGCCCGCCACTTCTCGCTTCTTGATCCTTTAGAGCAGGCTTTGTCAACCAGGTCACTCCTCTGAACCACGGAACACAGGAACGATTTTCCCAAGTCTCCAAAAAGCCTTTGCACTTTCACTTTCTTCCTGCTGGAATTCCGACTCTAGGCCTGGGCCCCAGGGACGGCAAGGCTGCGCCAAGGACAGTGCGGCAGGCAGCTAAATGGAGGCTGGGCCTTACTGACCTCTCAACCAGCGGTTTCAGCCCTGGACTCTAGATCTTTACGTTTCTTGTCACATGGGCAAAATAAAGCTCTCCTTTGTGTAGCTGTGAGGTTGAACAAATAGGACTCACAGTCTGCCTTTATTTTAATCTCCTAATCTCCATTCAAATGTGTTTTGTGGGGATGGCCCATCACCATTCTTTTGAATGGAATATAGGGCGGGCCCCTGTCTTTTTGGGACACTCTCTTTTCGTAAAAAGTTTTTGGGTCACTTCAAGTTATAAAAGTTTCATTTCAACCAGGCGCAGTGGCTGCTCACACCTGTAATCCCAGCACTTTGGGAGGCCTAGGCGGGTGGATTGCCTGAGGTCAGGAGTTTGAGACCAGCCTGGCCAACATGGTGAAACCCCATTTCTACTAAAAATACAAAATTAGCCAGGCAGGGTGGTGGGCGCCTGTAATCCCAGCTACTCGGGAGGCTGAGGCAGGAGAATCACTTGAACCTGGGAGGCAGAGGTCGTAGTGAGCTGAGATCGCACCACTGCACTCTGGCCTGCGAGACTGACTGAGACCCTGTCTCCAAAAAAAAAAAAAAAAAACCAACAGTTTCATTTCAATAATTGCAATTAAAAAAAGTCCCATTGATGGAGCTGGAGGGTAGAGCAGTGGTTGCCAGGGGCGGAGGGAGGCGGGCTGGGACTTGTTGTTTAGTGTGTGTGGGGTTCCGTCTGGGATGATGAGTAGCTTCTGTGGATGGCTGCGCAACAGCATGAGCATATTTGGGGCCACTGAAATGATTCATATACATGTAAATTGGTTAAAATGGTAAATTGTGTGTTATGTATATTGTATCACGATGAAAAAATGCAAAAAAAAGTATAAGCCAAAAAACCCTAAAACACCCCACAGCCCCTCCCCCAAATGTAAAAGTCCATTTAAAGTTAAAAACTTCTCCCTTGCACCTTCTCAGTCTGTTCTGGGCAAGCAGCATGCAACAGGAAAAGGCTGTGTGTGTGTGTGTGTGTGTGTGTGTGTGTGTGTGTATGTGTGTGTGTGTGTGTGTGTGTGTGTGTATGTGTGTATGTGTGTGTGAAAGGGTATGGTGAGGAGGGAGAGACTCTAATTAACTTCTCAATGTACCCTCCAACCCCCACCTGCTCCTACGCCCTGGGATTCTCCTGCTCACTCATTTGGCTGCTTTTGTACCCCCAGGGTTGACATGGCGGGGGAAGAGGTAAAAAGGGGCAGGAAAGATCTGATTTTGTATTGTACGAGCTGGTACAGACGCTTCTTGGGCTTTGTATATATGTGACTTTTTATCTATTGGGACACTTTTTAAAGTCCTTCCAAGACCTCCAGCCGACCCCATTATTGGGGTCTTACCTCCAGTTCCATGGGTATAGCTGAACTCTTCTTGGCTCACAAGCAGCTCAGGCATCAGTTTCTTGCTGCTGGGGCCGCATCTTTCTCTCCAGGTGGTGCTCCTGGGCAGGTTTTATTCTTTGTTTTTTTGTTCTGTTTTGTTTTGTTTTTTTAAATAGCTCTTGCTCAAGGTTGGGCAGGTTTTAATGTGGCCTGATGCTGGTTCTCCCTCCCCCATAGCTCGCATCTGGTCCATAGGAAACAATCACACATCCTTTTCCTACAATAGATTTTAGGGGTACCAGTTTCCAGTGCAGCCAACTCTCTTCAATATATGATCAAAACCACTATCAGCCAGCACATCTCTCATGCACTGAATTTTAAAACTTTTTTTTTGTAGAGATGGGGTCTTGTCATGTTCACCAGGCTGGTTTTGAACTCCTAGGCTTGAGCAATCTTCCCACTTCAGCCTCCCAAAATGCTGGGATTATAGGTATAGCCACTGCTCCAGGACTTGGATTTTAAAAATCAGATTTATTGAGATATATATATAATTTTTTTTTTTTTGAGACAGGGTCTTGCTCTGTCACCCAGGCTGGCATACAGTGGCACAATCTTGGCTCACCACAACCTCCGCCTACCAGGTTCAAGCGATTCTCCTGCCTCAGCCTCCCAAGTAGCTGGAACTACAGGCGCCCACCACCAAGCCCAGCTAATTTTTGTATTTTTAGTAGAGATGGGGTTTCACCATATTGGCCAGGCTGGTCTGAAACTCCTGACCTCGTGATCCACCCACCTCAGCCTCCCAAAGTGCTGGGATTACAGGCATGAGCCACCGCGCCCAGCTGAGGTATAATTTACATAAAGTAAAAGTCACCAATTTTTGTGTATATTGCCAGCAACTGACACCACAATTAAGACAACAAAAGAACCAATTACTCCCGTAGCCAACACTGTAGTTCACCATGGAGGACCCCGTGGACAGCTCCAAGCCTCCCTCTGCATGACCATTTCCTGGGCAGAAGTCCTTTGAGCTAAGTGGGAAATTTGGGCAGTACCCAGCCCATGTAGATGAACCACATCCTGGCACTGGGGAAGTGGAAGATTTAGAGCACCCAAATCGATGCTCGATCCAACCCATTGATCACACGTCATCCCATCACAGCAAGTCAGGTGTTTCTCTGCTTTTTGTTTGAGGTGTTAACATGAGAATCTCTTATCCGTAGGACTCTCCAGGGAGTTGTATCTTGTGATTCCAGTAGTGGAAAGAACAAAATCAAAACACCGTATGGCGAAATCCTCAAAGGGAAGGACCTGGAATTCACATCCTTCGAGATATCATCTGTACCTCGGCACTGTTGTGACCCGGTGGGCAACATAGTAGCAGGGTCGAGGGACAAAATGCATGCTAATAGTCTCCAGGCTCAAAAATGATTCAAGACCCTGATGGTGTCTCTCCAACGACCAACACACAGGGATGGTGCCAACCTGTCACTCAATTACAATGCAGGGCTGGCGACTAACTGGTTTAATTCGAGACCGTGGGTCGGATCGCTTGTCTGTGCTTTGATAACGGAGAATTCGAGTCCCCGAAAAAGAGCTACTCAACCAGGTTAGACGA
Source organism: Pongo abelii (assembly GCF_028885655.2). Lineage (NCBI taxonomy): Eukaryota > Metazoa > Chordata > Mammalia > Primates > Hominidae > Pongo > Pongo abelii. The sequence goes on from NC_072004.2 coordinate 4,370,519, forward strand.
GTGGCTGGTAGAGTGCGAATGACAACATATTATACCATCAAGATGTTCCTAGATCAGTGTACGGCCTGATCTATTGCACTACTGTCAGTTGTAACCAAGATTGTTGTATTCGAGGAGAAAGACACTTGCCCGGAAAACACACAGAAAGTTTTTTGAGTATGGGGGAGCCCTGCACCACCCCATTATGATTTGAGGTCTCTCCTCGGATGCTCCCAAATCTGGCAACAGTGGCAAACTATTGGGCTGAAAGACTCAATCCAGCGTATTCTGGATTTAAGGCTCCTGACATAATGCCCGGAGCGAATATCACACTGCCACTTACTCAGATGGCTGCCTCTCACTGAGTGTCAAGAGGAACAGGGACGGGCATATGGTCACTCCAACTTTGAACATCCTAAAGAATTATGGGGTAACAGGCTACAAATGAATATGGTCAGTTCCCTATTAAAAAAAAAAAAAAAAAAAAAAAAAAAGCTGCTCATCAGACCTCAGCGGCCAAGACGGTGAAGCAGATCGAGAGCAAGCTTGCTTTTTAGGAAGCCTTGGATGTCACAGGCGGTAAACGTGTAGTAGTTGACTTCTCAGCCACATGGTGTGGGCCTTGCAAATGATCAAGCCTTTCTTTATCCCCTCTCTGGAAAGTATTCCAACGTGGTATTCCTTGAAGTAGATGTGGATGACTGTCAGGATGTTGCTTCAGAGTGTGAAGCCAAATGCATGCCAACATTCCAGTTTTTTAAGAAGGGACAAAAGGTGGGTGAATTTTCTGGAGCCCATAAGGAAAAGCTTGAAGCCACCATTCATGAATTAGTCTAATCGTGTTTTCTGAAAACATAACCAGCCATTGGCTATTTAAAACTTGTAATTTTTTTAATTTACAAAAAAAATATAAAGCATGAAGACTATAAACTCAAATGCCATCTGGGTGACAATAAAACATTAATTCTAACACTTTTAAAAAAGACAACAACCAAGCCTTTTCCTAGTACCCCTTTGCCCCACCCCTTACCTCTGCTTCTTGACAACCACTCGTCTGATTTTGATCCCTGTATGTTGCTCTTTACCTAAGAAATCGTGTTTTGAGGACTTATATATTGTAAATGGAATCATACAAGATGTACTTGTTCATATCTGGCTTCTTTCACTTAGCATGAAGCCTTTGAGAAGCATCCATGTCATTGCGTGCATCCGTTTTTTCTTTTTATTGCTAAGTAGTATTTATTGTATCTATGTACCACAATGTATTGATTCACCCATTGATGTAGACTGGATGGTTTCCAATTGTTTACTATAATGAATATACGCATTATAAGCATTTGTGTACAAGCTTTTGTGGGGACGTATGTTTTCATTCTTCTTGGATAAATATCTGAGTGAGATTGCCAGGTCTTATGGTAAGTATATGGTTAACTCAGGAAGAAACCACCAAATTATTTTCCAGAATAACTCTACCATTTTGCTTTCCCACCAGCATTGGATGAACATTCCAGTTGCTCTATATTCTTGGCAACACTTAAGTATTGTCAGTTTTTAAGGTTGTGTGTGTGTGTGTGTGTGTATGTGTGTGTGTATGTGTGTGTGTGTGTATGTGTGTATGAGTGTGTGTGTGTGTGTAGTGGTATCTCATTATCATTTTAATTTCCATTTCCCTAATGTCTAATGATATTGGACATCATTTTATTCACTTATTGCTACTCATATATCTTCTTTGCTGAAGTGTCTGTTGAAATCTTTTGCCCATTAAAAAATCAGGTGATTTTATTTTATTACTGAGGTGTTGTTGTTATTGTTGTTGTTGTTGTTTTTAGACAGAGTCTCACTCTTGTCACTCAGGCTGGAGTGCATTGGCGCGATCTCGGCTCACTGCAACCTCCGCCTCCTGGGTTCAAGCGATTCTCCTGCCTCAGCCTCCTGGTTGTGAGGTTATCTGGAGAGTCTGTAAAAACCAAGGCCATCTGTTAGTGGCCTCAGCTTGGTTCATATTGGGCTGGGCTCCAGACAGAGGTTTCTTCAGAAGTGTCTACTGTGGGTCTCCACCTCATGTGCGTGATGCATTTCTGGGAAAGTCCCCGTGAGCCTGGTGGCTGTGCTGAGCCACAGGTACATGGCGTGGTTTCTATCTCAATCAGAAACATTGTAACTTATCTGCTTGTGTGATACCGCTGCTGTTAACTAAATTTTGTTCCACAAGCAGATCTGCAGAAACGCACATACCCACATACCCCGGAGCTGTGTGTTATTCTTCAACTTGCATTAAAACAACTCACGTCAAGCCTGTTTGGACCTGTTGGTGACAAAGGTGAAAGCAACCTCTAGTTTTTATTAAGAGTCAATTTTAAATATATGCATATTCTTTCATTTTCGTGTGTGTGTGTGTGTGTGTGTGTGATCACTATGTAGCAGACATAAGAGCCTTTGTAAGGGACTTACAGACATGAGCTAATTTAATCCTCATAACAATCCTAGGATGCAGATACTGTTATTATGATCCCCATTTTACACATAAGGAAACTGAGGCCCAAAGAGTGGTGAGCCATGACTGGGATCCAGAGTCCTGCGGATCTCTCTGCTGTGTGTGCACATGCTTGCCCTCGTGCCTTAGCTTGCATACAAGGGTGGGGGACAGGAAGTCCATGCTACCTCTGACAGTGGCGTGCTTTTCCACAGCCAAGAGTGGAAGGGGGAAGGACAGGAGAGTGGCAGACTCAGGGCCTGGCTTGGGGACACCAGCCCTCTGACCCAGACATGCTCTGCCCGCTTCCCCCCTGCCTACTCACTAGACTCAGACGCAAGAGTCCGAGACTGCCAAGGAGGCCTGGCTGCAGCAGGGGCAATGGGGTCTCTTTCCCACTCTCTCCCATCCCCAACCCACCATCAGGACCAATCTGTTCCCTGCAGGCCGTAGGGACCAGGGCCTGGAGAGGAGGGAGATACGTGAAGACAGCTACCTCCTTAGAGGAGAGGGCTACCATGCCACCTCACTGCAGTTCTTTATGTCTAGAGACACAGCAAGATAGAGAGAGGGAATAAGGGATACAGGACCCAGGAGAGAACAAAGAATACAGAGGAATACAGAAATACAGGCTGGTGGCTCACGCCTGTAATCCCAGCACTTTGGGAGGCCGAGGGGGGTGGATCACTTGAGCTCAGAAGTTCGAGACCAGCCTGGCCAACACGGCGAAACCCGTCTCTACTAAAAATACAAAAAAAAAAAAAAAAAAAAGAAAGAAAAAAATAAAAATTAGCCAGGCGTGATGGTGGGCATTTGTAGTCCCAGCTACTCAGGAGGCTGATTCAGGAGAATTGCTTGAACCCGGGAGGCAGAGGTTGCAGCGAGCAGAGATTGCACCACTGCACTCCAGCCTGGGTGACAGAGCGGGACCCTTGTCTCCAAAAAAAAAAGAAGAAGAAATACAGAGAGCCAAGACGGAGAGGAGCAAAGACCGAGAAACAGAGAGACTGGGAGGTGGAGGGAAGTGCCTGGAGGGCATCTGAGAGTGAGGCTGTCGGGAGATGGGGCTGGGGTGAGTCAAAGCTGGTACAGGAGGTGGCCGTGCAAGGAACGAGTCCCCGGCCATGGGGGATTAAAGCTCTGGGGAGTCCAAGTCAAAAAGGCCTGGAGCCAGGGCTTCCCACCACCCGTGCGGCCCTGTATCAGGTGGGGCTGGGCTGGGGCTGGAGTAAGCGTGCGTATTGTATCTAGTCCCTCCTGGCTGCTAGCCTGGTGTCTCTGGATCTGGGGACAGGCGCCCGGCCTCGTGTTGCCCTCCTCCTGCATGGGCCAGTTGGCTCCACCCTCCCGGTGCCAGTGTCAGGTTCCAGGCTGTTCCCTGGGGGAACTTTGATCGGGAAAGAATGAGGGTGACCGATCTGGCAGCTGCGCAGGGCCGAGCCGTGTCACTGAGACCTGGCCTGAGCTGCCCCTGCCGCCTTCCCGCCCACTGGGACACCAAGCAGTTACCCTGGGCTCAGGAGACACAGAGGGGGTCTTTCCTGCTTCCCTTCCCTCCCTTCTCCTCTTCATCGTCCATTGTTTATTCAGTAGTTCACTCATTCACTCATTCATCAAGCATTGGCTGATGGAGTGGGGGTGAGTGATGAGGACAGAGGGACAAGGAGACAGGGTCCTGCCCTTTAGGGAGCCCTTCACCTGATAGGGGGGCAGGTGGCCCACACAGACACACCCTAAACAGAGACCACTGCTTGAGGAACACAAGCCCTGCTTTGGAGGAGGAAGATGGGGAGTGCGAGGAGGGATGTGTCCTAGTGGGCACCATGCAGGGTTAGTGGAGGTAAGGAGGTAAGGACAGGCTTTATCAGGGAGGGCTTCCCGGAGGAGGGGGTGGTTAAGCTGGACCCCGATCTGGAGAATGAGCAGGAATGTGTCCGTTTGAGAAGTTGAAGGCCAGGCACCATCACAGAAGCACGAAAGAGTTTTGTGTTTGTGCGTTTGTGGGCGGCAGTGGCTGAGAAAGGGGGGTTGGAGAGGTGGGTGGGGAGCTGGTTAGGAAGGGCCTTGAATGGCCCCCTCAGGCATTCTTCTGTTGGTGAGGAGACCCATGAGTCAGGGGTAGGGGTCCTAGCTGGGACAGGTTGTCAAATCAAGATACAGCTGGGGGCTGTAGGGGAAGCGGCAGCTTGATGGCACCTCCAGGCCTTGCCGAGGAGGGGCTAGTGCCTCCGAGACCTCCCGTGCCAGCCCCAGCCCCAGTTAGTCTCCACAATGCTTTTGAGGAAGCCCAGCTGGTCTATGGGCTGCAGCGGCTCCAGTGGGCTCCAGGCCCAGGGCTCAGCCCAGCCCCCTGCCTTGGCCTGGCCTCCCCACCCCCACTGCCCACTCTGGCTGACGCAGCCTTTTGCTGGGCTGAAAGCGGACACTGCCTGGCCTGTGAGGCCCCTGGGGAAGGCCCAGGGAGCAGAGTCCTGGAGCTCGGGCTCCTCTTGTCCTGAAGGCTGCTGAGCTGCGGCCTATAAATAACCCCTCCCCCGGCCTGGTCTCTGAGAAGGGGGAGGGGAGGAAGGCCCAGGCCAGGCTGAAGGCACCGGGTCTTTTGGTGGGAAGCTGTGGAGGGGGTGAGGGAAGAAGGGGACAGGGCCCACGGTTGGAGGTCCTCTGGGCTGGAGCAGCCAAGCTCCACAGGGAGAGTGCGTGCGGGGACTGTTGTTGTAAGAGGAGCGGCCAGTCCTCCTTCCTCCCATCTCTGGGTGGGTTTCCGGAGGTCCAAGAGTCCGGATATGAGCTCTGAGGGCCACCCAGGCTGGGCCTGGCCTGCCCCGGAGACCCCTTCTTCAATTCCCAGTGGCCCAGGACAAACTTGTCCCTGCTTTGCCTGAAGACCTTAAACATGTGCCTGTTCTACCTGGACTCAGTCTGCCCTCCTGGCTTTGCAGTTTTCTGGGTGGGAGCTGGGTGAGTCAGTGTAGAGCCCTCTCCAGGCCATGGGGCCAGGGCTTAGGGGCTGGGACCCAAGGGGGAGGATCCTGGAAATGGAAAATCTGAGCCCAACAGCCTTATCTGGGCTGGAAGCAGCTGTCTCCACCCCACACCCTGCGCAGCCCCCGCCTCTTGGGGCAGGACAGCAGCCCCTCTGTGCAGGAATAGGTGGTGTTTGTTCACCGGGTAGCCTGGGCCTCCACAGAGGCCTGTGGGAAATTCTTCCTTATTGGGGTCAAGAGGGCCCAAGGTTGGTGCAGGAGGGCAAGAAACTCTGCTCACTCTCTTCTTTCCCCACATCACAGTCACCCTGATTTCTTTTTTTTTTTTTTTAGATGGAGTCTGGGTCTGTCATCCAGGCTGGAGTGCACTGCAACCTCCACTTCCCCAGTTCAAACGATTCTCGTGCCTTAGCCTCCTGAGTAGCTGGGATTACAGGCGCATGCCACCACGCCCAGCTAATTTTTTGCATTTTTAGTAGAGATGGATTTTCTTTTTCTTTCTCTTTTTTTTTTTTTTTTTTTTTTGAGATGGAGTCTTGCTCTGTTGCCCAGGCTGGAGTGCAGTGGCGTGATCTCTGCTCACTGCAACCTCTGCCTCCTGGGTTCAAGCTATTTTCCTGTCTCAGCCTCCTGATTAGCTGGGATTACAGGCACACGCCACCATGCCTGGCTAATTTTTGTATTATTTTAGTGGAGACAGGGTTTCAACATGTTAGCCAAGCTGGTCTCAAGCTCCTAACCTCAGGTGATTCGCCCACCTCGGCCTCCCAAAGTGCTGGGATTACAGGCGTGAGCCACCTTGTCCGGCCATATGCTTAGAATTTTAGCAGACCCCACAGCAGCCAGGATCTGCATCTTCTAGAGACCTACTTCTGATTAGAGTGAGCCAGAACTGGGGCATGTGATATACATGTTCAAACTCATGCTCACACAACATTATACATGCAAACATTTAATATATGGAAGCATGTGTACACATGTGACGCATGTACAAGCGTGTGGACAGTATCAGCTGCATAGGACACATCCTGATGTCTACACTGACACGTGTACTGGAGGCATACATACGTATGTGTGCATATAAACACATTCCCTACCTACAAGCAAGCGCATTGAAAAACCCTCCTGTAAACATGGGTACTTACAAACGTGCACATACTCCACACACCACCTATCCGTGCCAGTAAGGAGTATAGACGCCCGAACTCCCAGCTCTTTCCTCTACACAGACACACCCACACATGCACATACAAGCACCACACATGCCCAGACACATCCTCAGATACACGGGAAAGAGATGAGCATTGAAAGGTACATGTGTGTCTGGCAGAATGTCTGCTGGAACGGAGGGACGGCATTTAAAGGAGGGTTTGGTGGAGCGGAGTTGAAGTTATCCAGAGAGCAGGAGGGTCCCAGGATCAGCCCCTGTGGCTCCGCTTCAGGCAGGCAGAGCTGTGGGACTAGGGCAGAGACCCATACATCCTTCTCCTGGGCACTGCCCTGGGACCCAGCTGGAGATAAGACTTGGAGGCTCCAAGACGTGTCCAGCATGGGGCCCCCACTCCTGCACAGCCTTCACCAAGTTCTCTAGCTCCCTCTTTATCGCTCTTCTTGGCTCCTGAATCCAGCAACCTGGCAGGAAAAGATAAATCTAAGCCCTGTGTTCCCACCCTATGGATCTCATAACAAGGCAACAGTTTCCAGGGGAGAGGCTGGATTTCAGGATTTGGGAGGAGGAGGGGGAATGGCGTGTTTGCCAGGGTGGTGGGGTCCAGTCCTGGAGTGCACGTCTCCTCTGAGGCCTCATTACCTTGCTCCCTGTGGGTGCCTGCGGCTGCAGACCACGACAAGTCAGAGGGTATGGCAGGATGCACACACCTTCCTGATTATGACACTGATGGCCGGGCCGGCTAGCTGCCCCAGACAGCGAGACCTCCGTGGGGGTGTGGCAGGGCCAAGACGGGCCTGACCCTCCAACTTGACTCCTTCCTGGTGGAGGGGCTTGGAGGGATCCCCAGTGGGGTGTGCAGCTGCCTTTGACCCAGTGAGGAGGCTGATGCGAGCGTGTAGACAGGCTGGGGAGCCCCACAGCTCACTATCCGTCTAACGCACCTTCTCTGATACCCATTTTATTTTATTATTTTATTTCATTTTGAGACGGAGTCTCACTCTGTCACCCAGGCTGGAGCACAGTGGCATGATCTCGGCTCACTGCAACCTCCGCCTCCCGAGTTCAAGCAGTTCTCCTGCCTCAGCCTCCTGAGTAGCTGGGATTACAGGCACACACCGCCATGCTTGGCTAATTTTTATATTTTTAGTAGAGACGGCGTTTTGCCATGTTGGCCAGACTGGTCTCGAACTCCTGACCTCAGGTGATCTGCCTGCCTTGGCTTCCGAAAGGAGGGATCCACACCTGGGATTACAGGCGTGAGCCACTGCACCTGGCCTCTGTGACCCATTCTAATGAAGGTCCCTCCACATCCCCAAGTCCGAATTTGGGAGCCATCCTTGCCTCTCTCCCTCCCTCATTCTCCATTGTCCATCCATCCAGCATCCTATTGGTTCCACTGACTCTCCAATGAGTCCCCTTTTCCAAGAGGACCCAACCACCACATTTTTATTGAGCCATTACTAAAGCCAGCTGCTGCCCCAAGTGTGGGGACAGTGTAATGGCTGAGACAGCTCCTGCTCTCCAGGGATGGAGTCCAATGCGTGACCACGTGTGTGTGTGTGTGTGTGTGTGTGTGTGTGCGCACACCATGCATGTGGACCTGGGGTGCAGAGGGCTGGAGGGGTGGCGCCAGGCAGGTGGACAGAGCCCACTCCCACCTCAGTTGGGGGATTCAGCCGTCCCACTCCTTCTGTCCTTTCTCTGTAAGCCCTGCTTGTGTTCCCTCAGACCTGAGGAGTCTGGAGAGTGTGTGGGGCCTTCAGGGGAGAGGCTGGGGGCAGGCGGAGAAGTGGGAGTCGTCAGCACTGAGGTGCAAGCACCGTGCAGGTGGGGGGGTGAGTGAGACCACCCAGGCAGGTGTGCAGGTGAGAGGGAGGAGTCCCAGCTCAGAGCCCTGGGGACCACCTCGGTGAAGGGATGAGCAGAAGCACAGTCACTCAGGAAGGTCTCTGGGGAGGGAAGGAGGAGAATCAGCGAGTGAGGAGGAGGAGGGAGTGGTCCTGGGGGGTCCCGAGGGCCATGGGGGGCACTGGAGACCTCTGAGGAGCAATTTCAGGGGAGTGAGGCCTCCGGCCAATCTGGAGAGCAGGGAGGAGCTGCTCTGAGCTGGTGGAACCTCACTGCTGTCCCAGGAGGTGAGCTGTGACTGGCGTGCAGGAAAGAGGGTACTGCACCTCAGGTCTGGGGGCAGGGCCTGGGTTCCAGTCCTGTCTCCGCATGCCTTGCTGTGTGGCCTTGGGCCAGTCCCTGCCCCTCTTAGGGCCTCGGTTTCCCCGCCTCAGGCCCAATGATGCTAACTTCCCTAACTGTGGATTTGATTTTGTGAGACATTGGCAGGGGGGCTGGGGAAAGCTTGTCCTGCAGCCTGCATCCAGCCTAGAGCCAGAGCGGAGCAGGAGGACGGCGGGCAGCAGCGGGGGCAGAGCCAGGAGACTGGAGCGGGAAGGGCAGGCGCCAGGGCCCCCAGGCCTTGGTGGGAGGTTGGCCTCCACTTGCTTGCTGACATCAGGGCTGGTGAATGTGCAGGGAGTTCAGCCAGGTTCACCGGCCCTCACCTCCCTCGCAGCCTGGTACTGGGCAGGAGTGGAGCTAAAGGAGAGTGGGGGAGGGGCCTGCAGGGACGGCTCACTGGAGCCCCTGGGCCTGGGAGCAGAGCTGCAGCCTCGGTCCATCTGTCATGAAGCCAGGTCGGAGGGTGGTGCTGACCCTCCCTCCTGCCCCCTTCCCACCCCAGAATCACTCTCTTCCTCGTGCTCCTGGCTCTTCTCTCGTCTCCTAGGTGCATCTCCAGCTACTGACTCGGGGATCTGACTGCTGAGAAAAAGGAGCCAAGGGGGAAGGTCTTGTACCATCTGCTTTCCCAGAACCCACAGTGAGCCCCCATCTCTGCCCTTGACAGAGTCCCTCCTTCGGCCCCAGAAGCAGCCAGGCCCCGTCCCCAAGAAGTTCCTCCTAGATATTCCCATGTGGCTCAGGAGAGACCAGATAACTAACCTGAGGTTGGAGAGTGTGGATGGATCCCAGGCAGCCAGGCTCTACAATCTGTCACCTCCTCCTCCCTGCCAGGCTTCCCACCCATGGCCCAGCCAGCCTGCCTTCTCCCAGAGGATGGAGAGAAGCCTAGAGACCAACCTGTCCAGTCCCTCTCAAGGCTTTTCACACGGTCCTTCCTTGGATCTTACAAGGGAAGGGACTGGGCTTCTGTGGCTGAGACCAGGGTTTTTGAACTCTGGGTTCTTGTGCTGAGACCTGGAGGGGCTTTGAGTGCTGTCTGCGGCAAGAGCAGCAGCAGTGTCTCTGGAGGCTGCTACTAAAGATTCCACCTGGAGAAAGCATTCGGGGAGCAGTTTGGTTCACCCTGTCCAGATGGCTACTTGGAACGCACACACATGCTCACACATACATGCAGCACGCACGCCTTTTGGCATTCGACTTTTTCATGAAATAATTGCTGGAAGGCTGCTTGGATTAGGTAACCCGGCGTTCCTTCCTGTCCCCTTGGGGCTGGGGGCGGGGGAGAGAACCAGCATTTAGCATCTGTCAGGCTGCTCCAGTTCCTTTGGGGCAATGATGGCCAGTCCAGGAGGGTTTGTGGGCTCCAAACAACCTTGGGAGCAGAACACGATATGAACAAGCCTTTCAGACTTCTCCTTCCTGCAGGTCAGCTGGCTGTGCCTGCCCAGCCTCTGGGCCTCTTTCAGGCAGGCCAGGCTTGGGAAAAAGAAGGCCAATTAGGAAAAGTTTTTTTGCACAAAGGAGGATATGTTCTCATTTTTATTTTAAATTAGCTTTATGATATAGTGAAAACTTAGAGTTAGCTTTGCCCATCATCCCATCGTCCTAAAGCAACACCTGTTTCCCTTCTTCCCTATTCTGGTGATGGTTTGGGGTGTGCATTTGGAAGGGGGAACTATCTGGGTTCAGCCATGAAGAGCATTGAGAACGAATAGGGGTAGGACCCCTGGCCTGCGGGTAGAGGCCAGTGACTGAGACTCTCATTGGGGGAGGGGGCGATTAGTCGCAAAGCCGCCCATTCCAGGATTTGGAGATTCAGCTCTAGCACAGCCTTCTTTCCCTGTCTGCCCTTAGCCTCTCCAGGATCTCCTAACGGAGGTCCTTTGGTGGGTCGGGAGCCTCTACCGACCACTAGTGGGAAGGGCACGAAGATCTTGCTCTACAGAGTAGGACTGGGAGGGGAGAGCGCATAGTCGCAGAGTCAGGGAGGGGACCTCAACACCTGTCTCCTCCCTGAGGTCTTAGAACAGATGCAAGAAATTCCAGGCGAAGGTCCCACAGGTGAGCGTGTGCCTGCGAGAGCCGTGGCCGCTGCATAGGGAGGGCTCCGCGGAGGAGGGCGGCAGCTCTGGGAGCTGTAGGTGTCCCCATTAGCGCGGGAGTCTCCGCCCCCGGCGGAACCTGGGCCTTGCGGGTGAGAGCCCCGAACGAACGCGTCAGCCCGGGTGTGCTCTCTACGGTCCAGGGGGGCCAGGGCCTTTTTCGGGTGGGCCCGCAGCCCCTCCCGCAGGCCGCACGCCGCTCCTCCGGGGTCGCAGGGCTCAGTCAAGAGCCGGGGAGGGGAGAGGCTGGGCGAGCTCTCCCTCCGCACCGACCCGCTGGGCTTCAGGACAGGGGGGTGTCCCGGAGTCGTCCCCGGCTCCGCCCCCAAGGCCCCGCCCCGCGCCCGCCTCCCCGGCCGCCCCTCGAGCGAAGCCAGCCGCGGACGGCCAGTCGCGGCCCCGAGCTGCGGAGCTCGGATCTTCTGTCCGCCTGGCCCGCTCTCGACCCGCGCGCTCCTCTGGGCCATGGAGCCGGCCCCCGACGCCCAGGAGGCGCGCACTGTGCGCGAGGCGCTGGGCCGCTACGAGGCGGCGCTGGAGGGTGCGGTGCGCGCGCTGCACGAGGACATGCAGGGGCTGCAGCGCGGCGTGGAGCGGCGGGTGGCAGAGGCGATGCGCCTGGCCGGCCCCCTGGCGCGCACGGTGGCCGACCTGCAGCGGGACAACCAGCGGCTGCAGGCGCAGCTCGAGCGCCTGACGCGCCAGGTGGAGGCGCTGGGCTTGGCCAGCGGGATGTCCCCGGTGCCCGGCACTCCCGGCACGCCCAGCCCCCCGCCCGCGCCCGGGGTTCCCGACCGCGCGCCCCGCCTGGGCAGCGCACGCTTCGCCAGCCACGCCACCTTCTCGCTGTCCGGCCGCGGCCAGGTGAGCCCGGGGGAGCGCGTGCGCTGGCGCCAGGGAGTGGGGCTCCGAACCGGGTGCCGCCCCTTCTCCCTGACTGCCTGCGTCTGCGCGCGTCTGCGGGGTTGGGGCCTTCACGGGCCGCTCAGACTAGGTGATGGGGGTCCCGCCTCCCCTCCGGAGTTGGAGAGGGCGGGGGGAGGACCGCTTAGCCTGCCAGCTGCACCTGTCTTGGTCCTCCGCCCTTTTTTAGAGCCAGGCTCTGTTTGCTCAGAGTCCTGCCTCCCTCTCTACTCTGTCCCATGACACCAACGGCTTGGGCACCGAAGTCCGGCCCCTGACTGTTCAGCACTGCCTGGAGCCACGCGGGGCATGTTGGAATGGTCAACACCCCTGCCTGCCCCCCACCCTCCATTCACGCTCCCCTGCGTTGCCGCTTCACTGAGGCCTGACGACTCCGGTTATTGATTAACCCAGATTGAGAACTCAGGCCCCTGGATGGGTGGGGAGGGGGGCCGAGGGGGACGCGATCAGCAGCGGCTTTTGGGAACTCTCCATCGCAGGGAGCAAATCCCTTACCGTGAAGGGAGAGAGGTGGAAACTCGCCTTGAGCCGTGTCTAGATTCCTCGGGTCAGTGACTAGCCAGAGGCCCACACCACGTGGGGATGGGGCGGAGGCCAACGTGGACCAGTCACTACCTTGCGCATGGGCCACCCAGAGCGGTTAGAATGTTTCCATGGTGTGTGCAGTGGCCCTTGGGTGGGATTTTCCATCCTGATCAGGCATGTGCTCTCGGGTTGGGTTCCCAGGATCTGGGGCTGTGTAGCCTGCACCTGCTCCCTCCTTGGTGCAATCCGTGGGGCTCTCAGATTTCCCGCTGTGGGCTGGGCTGGACCTCAGGGGGCCTGGAGGAGGGTATCAGATTGGGCCTTCCCCCTGGAGGTCCCATCGAGGGTGGGAGATGGCCCCAGACCAAGTTTGGGCAGCCAGAGATGTTTTGCTCCAAACACAGTAGTTAGCCCCTTCTCAGTGGGTATCCTAGCAAGGCTTTGTGCTGGGGGCCTGGGGCTTGCTGCTACTGGTGCAGATGGGGGTGGGGTGGGGGCTGCGCAGGAAGCCTCAGAAAGGCTGAAAGTACTCACTGGTGAGTGCAGCCTCGAGGTATGCAAGTGGAGTGGGCAGTGGCGAATGCCCCTAGTGTGCTGGGCAGAGGAGCTGGGCTTTGTCCGGCCTGTAAGAAGTTCTTAAACATGTCATGGTGGCAGAACCCGGGAGTGTCCCAGTGCTCCGTGTGAAGCGTCTGGAAATGTGGATACACTTAAGTCTTTCTTATGAACATGACACTCGACATGACCAGGGTCTAAAATCACCACTGTGAGCTCACACGTGCCTCATCAACTGTGTCATCGCTTGTTTCTGAGGTTTTATTTGAACATGCATTTGCTATTTGTCTGCTCATAGCAGCAGCTGTCCAAATTTAAAAAAAAATAATGTCAGAGTCACATATACATGTAGATGTGTGTGTACACACAGAGAGAGAGAGAGAGAGAGAGAAAGGGAGAGAGAGAGAGAGAGAAATTCTCTCCAGTCGTGATTTTTGTCAATGGAGATTAGCCATTGTTCACTAGCACCAAGCTGGTCCTCTAGGTTAGGGGTTGGTGGGTGAAGCTCAGGATGAGGGTCTTCTTTGTGTCTGGCAAGTCCTCTTAGGGGTGGATGGAAGGTGGAGGGTGGCTGGAGGTGGGTAACTTAATTGTGATGGTCCAAGGAGAAAGGAAAGGTCTGAACTGGGCCATGGGCCATGTGTAGAGGGGCTGCCTTGGACAGGGTTTCGGAGGGGGAATGAGCAGATGCAGTAGTCTCAGAGGGGAGCCCTGACTTGGGGGACTGCTGGGTCACAGATCTGGGCGGAGATGCTGGGTTCCACCCAGGTCGTGCTGAATGTGAGGGGGACTATGGGAACTCCAGGTGAAGCTGTCCCAGAGCAGGTGGATTCATGGATCTGGTGCTCCAGAGAGGGAGCAAGCCTGGAGATTAGGGAGCTCTCTGGGCAGAAGCAAAGAGTCCGAAGGAAATAAAAACCAGACCGGGGAACTGCCAGGGAGTGAGGAGGACCGGAGGGTGCACTCTTAGCAAACCAGAGAGGGAGCCCTCCTGGAAGAAGAGGCTGGGGTCAGCGAGGATGCATCGGCCTGTTGGAGAGTGAGGATGGAGACCCAGGCACCCAGGGGTGTGAGCAGCAAGGGTAGCTGAGCACTGTGGGTGGAGCATGGCTATGGTCCCCAGTTGGATTAGAGACTCTGCACCCCTTGAGCCCTGGCTCCTGGGGCCTGAGGCAGCTGCCGCTGGGCTGACCCCAGAAGCACCAATCCCCATCTCTCTTGCTGTCCTCCGTCTCAGGAGCATTGTCACAGCCTCCAGGCCAGTGTCCAGCATCGAGAGGAGGGACTGTGTGGCGCCATCCACATGCTCTGGCTCGTGTGCTGTGACCAGCACTATGTGATCAAGAGCTTGGTCACATACAAGGAGCCAGGGCTCAGGGTGAGACTGGAATGTGGACCACGGACAGAGAGTCACAGCCACACACCAGGCTGCTGGGTGTCTGACCTCTCAGACTTTGTGTCTGTGTAGTGGGGGTCTGGGTGGGACAGTCTCATCCCATCCACATGAGCCAGGGATGGCTGTACTACCTGGCATTGTAGAGGTTGGTGTCACACTGCCCCTCTGTAACAAGCAATGACATTTAGAGACCCAGTTGCTTTCAAACTGGGGACTGAAGGATTGGAGGTAGATTGTCTCCAATATGTGAATGTCCCCTGAACTCAATATAGGAAGGGTTGATCAAGTAATCCTGTCTGGCTGGGAGCAGGGAGCTGGGAGCCAGCCTGGGGCCTGGGGTGGATGGTGGCAGCCTGAGGCCAGGCCCAGGCCCCAGCAGGTTGGGCCAGAGCTGTGGCCTGGAAATGTCATCCTCAGCTGAGCTGGAGCCACTGGGTCCCTATGCCCGAGGCAGCGGAGGCCCCAGGAACAGCTGCCAGGAGCCCCATGTCAGAGGCCCGACCATGAAAGAAGCCAGACTCGCCTTATCTGCCTTCCTTTCCCAGACACACTGTGCGATAAGAGAGTTAAATGCTTTAGGGAGAAGTTTGAATTAAGTCCTTTCAAACGGTGGTGTGAGTGGAGAAGGGCCGGGTCAGCAGTGTAAACTGTCTTAGGATGGGGCTCTGACCCTGCGTGGGCCTCGTCCCCATGGATGGGCCCGTGCAGATCAGGCAGCACCCAGAAGGCCTGAAATATTCTTCCTTCCCCTACAAAAATGTTTAAAAGCTTTGCCAATAAGAAGGTCCCTGAAATCAGACTTAGCTCATCACCCTTCCGCCTTTCCCGTGAGTCTCTCAGGCCTGGGCTCCTTCATGGGGCACCTCCCCCTTCTCAAAACAAAGCCAAGCTGGGGAATCTTGGGGGGTACCAGGCCAGCTCAACAGGACCTGTCCCCAGCCTCAGGCTCTCCAGCGATTTCTGCCCCGGTCCCAGCATACCGAGGCCCCTCCCTGGTTTCCTTCTGCATGACGGCAGCAGGCTGCCCCCATCAAAGGACAGCAGTTGCCCACTGGGGACTCTGCGGGGACAGCTCATTCCAGCCCAGCCCTTTGGTTGAAGAGCTCTGAGTTCTGTGAAGGTCCCGCTGGGTGGTGACCCCAGTCCTCCGCCTTTTCCTCACACTCATTGGCTAAGACAGATCCCGTGGGGCCGGGGCTCATACTGACCCAGGTCCTGGAAGACAACTTTGCCTTGAGTTGTCCTCTCTGCCCCCTAGAAGGCCAGAGCACTTTGTGGACAGAGCCCTGGATTGGGGTGGGAGACCCGAGTCCCGTACTTTGGCTCTGCCACTACCTTTAGCCATGGTGTGGGATTTAGGGCTCCCCTTCCCCCGCCCCGTGTCTTGCTTTCCCCATCTGTGTGATGATGGGTTGGAGGGTGGTCTCAGAACAGCCCCTTGCACCTTGACCTAAGGCATGGGCAGAGCCCTTTCCCCAGGTGAGGAGTCCTTCTAGTCGTGGGGCAGGGGAGCTTGGGAGTCTGGGCTCAGCCCCACACCCCAGCCTGCATTAGCCCAGCCCCTTCCCCTCCTCCCTTTGCCGGAGAACCCTTAGCAGGGATCTAACCAGAATAGAACTTACTCCCATTCTGGTGTAGCACCTGGTCCCCTGGGGCATCATGGGGGTTGTTGAGGGGGCTGCAACGTGCAGGGACAGGCATCTGTGGAGGACCCCCCCACCCACCCATAGAGATACATATTTCCTGGGAAAATGGTTCCACCCTTGGCCTTTCCCCCCAGGGCCCCGCCTGGACCTGTGGAACCTGTCAGACGAGAGCAGGGTGGGTGAGGGGGCACAGAGACCCCAGAGCCTGGTGACCGTGGGGGCCGGGGTTCCAGCTGGACTGGCTGGTTCTCCTCCCCCTGCCGACATGGTCTACACGGCCACAGCGTGGCTCTAGGGACACCCATTCTGCTCTGCGCGCTGGGAGACGCCCTGTGCTTTTCTTGCGTTTCCGAGAATGGGCCTGGGCTCTTCTCCTCCCACTCTTGAATCAAGAGCTGAGGGGTCGCCTCCTCTCCGAGGCTGGCTCTTCCCAGGCTCTGGGTCCTATCTGCTGGGAGCTCTGCAGTGACCCCACTCTGCAGATGGTCCCCTCACCTTTCTCAGCCTATAAATGTGGTCTTGCCTCTTCCTTCTGGAAAAACCCCTCAGACCCTTTCCCCCGGCTCCGCTCAGGGCTAAAGTTACTGTGCTGTCTTCATTTCTCTGGGACCTCTCCGCTAAGCCATCTCCTGTCCCCCGACCTCCTGTCCCCCACCCCATGCTTCTGATCACCCATGACCTCTTCTTTTGCTGAACCCAATGGATGCCTGGTTGGATTTCCTCTTCACCTTTTCCTCAACCCCAGGCTGCCTTTGGACGCACCTGGCTTCTTTTTTTTTTTTTGAGACAGAGTCTCGCTCTGTTGCCCAGGCTGGAGTGCAGTGGTGCAATCTTGGCTCACTGCAACCTCCATCTCCTGGGTTTAAGCGATTCTCGTGCCTCAGCCTCCTGAGTAGCTGGGACTACAGGCATCCACTACCATGCCTAGCTAATTTCTGTATTTTTAATAGAGATGGGGTTTCACCACATTGGCCAGGCTGGTCTTGAACTCGTGACCTCAGGTGATCCACCCGCCTCGGCCTCCCAAAGTGCTAGGATGACAGGCGTGAGCCACCGCGCCCGGCCCTGTGCCTGGCTTCTTGACTCCCTTCCTTCTGGCCTTGGCTCTCTCACCATTCTTTAGGGGCTCCTCCTACGTCTCTGGCTGCTCCTCATTCTCTGCAGACTGCTCTGTTGCTTCCTGAAATGTGGGGGCCTCATCCCAGGGGCCCTAAGCTGCTCTTCCTCTGCTGGGCTTCCAGGAGCCCAGTGGATGCCCCTGACTCCTGTTTTCCCATGTTCATCCTTCTTTTCTCTTAAACTCCAGACTCAAAAATCCAGCTACCTCCTCAGCTCCCTGATGCTCCAGGTGCCCCAGGCCTTCAACATGTCCCACCTGAAACCCTCGTTTACCCCCTAAACCTGCCCTGGCCCACCAAGTCTGGGCTTGGGAGAGGTTTGGCACCCTTCCTCTTCCATGTCCACCCAGTCTCCCGGCCCGATCCCTTTTCCCCAAAGCTCTGAGTCCTTCTTGCCCGTGGTCCTCCCAGTGCCCCATCTCCCCTCCCCAGGTTCCTGCCCAGGACTAGTGAAGTGTCTTGCCATCTGGTCTCCACTCTCTGGCATCTTCTGAAGGGTGTTCCTGAAACACAGAGCCGAGGACCTTGGGCTCCTTCTTGTCTAAGGCGTCAAGTACCCAGGGCCAGCAGCTTGGGCGGCAGGGCACTTCTCCATCTGCCTGTGTCCTGGACGCGCATGATCAGGATACCTGTGCCTTGATGTCTCTCTGCAAAAGCAGACACTAATCACTCTGCTGGGCATGCCCTCCCTTGCTCATCCACCGGGCTCACTCTGGATGTGGCTTAGGCACCCCTGCCTCTGAGAAGCCTTCCTTGCCCCACTGGATCGGATGAAGCCTGTGTGAGGCATCCTTATCCTGGCACGGCCCCCTCTGTTCACCAGCCTGGCTCCCCTAACAGACTGATTCCCCCACGGCAGGGTGGCACCTCCCACACTGGTTGCAAGAGGAGCTGAGCCATCTGGGGTTGCAAGAGGAGCTGAGCCATCTGGGGCCAGGGATGCATCATCATTTGCCTGGGAACCTTGTAGACCAGGGGGCATCTGGGAGAGGCACAGCCGACCTCTCAAGCCGCTCGTCCTGGGCTCGTGGTGGAGCCCCCACCAGCCCCACAGACACTCTCAGCCCTTCACACGCCCTCGCTGTGAGGAGGGCAGGACCAAGGTTGAGGACTTCTCCCCTGGCCACACGTCCCAGCTGTTTTTCGCTGTATAACCTTGAGCAGGGCACATGCCCTCTTGGAGTCCCTGGGTCCCATCTGTCAAATGGCTCTGGCAGCACCTACCTGGGAGGACAGTTGCTATAAGTGGTGTGCCCAGAAAAAGGGCTGGATGTTTGGTAGATGCCGAGTGGCACTTGCCTAGGGTGCTCCCGTTTCTCAAACAGGGAAACAGACCCCGAGGGGAACTGATGTGGCCCAGGTCACATGGGTGGGTGGCAGCACAGCCTGGATCCCAGGCTCCCCACTGGCTCTTGGCCTTGGCTGTCTTGTCTGCCCCCACCTGCCCCATCCACTACTACTGTCCAGCCTGGATGGATGAGTCGCACGGAGCTGATCAGGCGCTTGCACTCTGCATAGCCGGGTAAATCTTGTGTCCCCGCCTCTCACGCAAAGACCTCATCGTGACCAGGACTCTATGGCTCATCGTTGGCCCGGAAGGACCTGGTGCCACTGGTTCCTGCTGCCCCTGCACCGGTAGCCATGCCGACCTGGCGCGGCTGAGAGGGGCAGGGGGCCAGGCACTCCTGACCCCATCATCTGGTCCAGCCTGGGGGAAAGGGTGAGGTGGCCTAATGTCATTGGAACCCTCAATCTTGACTTCTGTCCTCAGCTTTTTGGGACTCTGGGAGGAGCCCAGTGGAGGTGTTTGCCTCCCAGGATCTCAGGGGCTCAGCAGTTGGAGTGGGGCCATTCCAGCTTTTGTTGTGTGACTTGGCCCATCACTTGCTTCCTGGGGGCTGTTTTCTCTCAACATGATTGGTGTTTTGCCAGAACAGGAGGGGATTTGGGGGTGGGCAGCTTTTGGGGGTGGGCAGCTGGCCCTAGCTGATGGGGTCTCGGTGACATTTGTGTCTCTGTAGAGTTTGGATCACGACGAGGCCAGTGAGTTGGAGATGAGAAAGACCTCAAACTCGTGCATCATGGAAAATGGGCACCAGCCGGGGGCAGGTAGGGCTGAGGGCAGAGGAGGGGTGGCTGGGTAGGTTTGGGGGTTAAGTAAGGTCTTGGTCAGCTATCTGTGTCAGGCCGGCCCTTGGCCTGGCGTCGGGGGGACTCTATCCTGAACCCCAGCAGGGAGAGAGGCTGACAGGAGAGCAGCGTCATTCAGTAGAACTTGTAAAACACAGAGGGAAGTTGGGAGATCTCAGGAGGTAGTGAGCCCTCCTGTTTCTAGAGGAAAGCAAGTAGAGGCTGAGGAGCCAACTAGTATTTATTAAGCTGGCCATGAGGGGAAGTTGGGGAAAATCCACTCTGGTTGGAGCAGTAAGATATCCCTGGTAGGGGAGGTCAGGGAGGCTGGAGCAGTCAGAGAGGCCATCCTAGAGGAGGTGGGAGGAGGGCCCAGGAAGGCTACAGCCCTCCTGGGAGGTCTCAGGCCCCTGTGGCTGCCACAGCTGACCACCCACCATGCTGGTCACATGTTCCAGGTCCAGGCGATGGACCCCCTGAGATTGCCCAAAACTTCTCAGCACCAGATCCCCCCAGGCCTCGTCCCGTGAGCCTCTCCTTGCGGCTGCCCCACCAGCCAGTCACGGCCATCACCCGAGTCTCTGACAGGTTCTCTGGGGAGACCTCAGCTGCGGCTCTATCACCCACGTCTGCTGCCACCTTGGGGGGCCTCAACCCAAGCCCCAGCGAGGTCACCACGCCCTGGACTCCCAGTCCTAGCGGTATGAGCTGGAGAGCGTGGCCTTGGGGTAGACCTCCCCTTGGGATGGGAGAGGGAAGGCCGGAGCTGGGGAGTGGGCGTCAGTGGGTGACATGGAAAACGAGGGGCTAAGCCCAGCCCTGCCTCTGTCTGCCATGTCAGCCCCTTCCCTTAGCCTGTCCTCCCAGGCTCCTGCCCAGAGATGCTGTGAAATAGCATCATCCCCTGGTGGGGGCGACCGTGGCTTTTATTACAGTTGGAAGGTGGCCTCTTGCCGTGCACGTTGGGCACTGTCCCCTCCCTCCCTCAAGGCCCCAGGCCTGACTTGGGCCTGTGGTCAGGCCTCCGTGGTATGTCCTGGGGGAAGCCGTGTGGGCCTCTATAGAGAGGGTTTGGGAGCAGTGTTCGCTGGATACATGGCACGGCATGGGCCCTGGGCTCTGTGCTCTCAAGAGCAGGGCAGGGACAGTTGAAAAGACCTCTTTGATGTTGTTGCTGTGTGTGCCCATCCTCCTTTCTCCTCCACTGTCTGCTGGGGCAGGGCCAGCTTAGCCCAGAAGGTTAGCTCATCCATGTAGTGATGCCGGGTAAATAAGGCAGGGCCGGGTCAGAGGAAGGGAGTCTGTGACGGGCCCTCCCTGGGGCCAGGGTTGGTTACTTCTCTCCCTCTCTCTGTTCTGCAGAGAAGAATTCCTCTTTCATGCGGTCTGTGTCGAGCTCTGGCTACGGGGCAGTGACAGCAAGCAAACACAGCGACAGGTGAGTCAGGGCCCGTGTTCCTGTGGGGTCGCTGTGCCCCAGGTGTCCTCTCTGCTTTGGACGCAGGCCGCCCAGGGTTGGCCCTGGGGTTGGTGCCTCCACAGAAGGCTCGGGGCTGGATCTCGGGAGCACTGGACGGCAGGGTTGGGGGGAAGGTCTGAGCAGGGGGAGTGAGGCGGTGGGCCTCGGTGGAGAGTTTCATTTGGAGAAATATGGTCACAGGCTGGTTTCTTTGTGGACTCTTCAAGTCAGTCAAAAGATTGGAGGAGTGGCCGGGCGCGGTGGCTCACACCTGTAATCCCAGCACTTTGGGAGGTTGAGGCGGGTGGATCACCTGAGGTCAAGAGTTCAAGACCAGCCTGGCCAACATGGCGAAACGCCGTCTCCACTAAAAATACAAAAATTAGCTGGGCATGGTGGTGGGTGCCTGTAATCCCAGCTACTTGGGACACTGAGGCAGGAGAATCGCTTGAACCCGAGAAGTGGAGGTTGCAGTGAGCCGAGATGGTGCCACTGCACTCCAGCCTAGGCAACAGAGTGAGACTCTGTCTACAAAAAAAAAATAATAAATTAAAAAATAAAAAATAAAAAAATATTGGAGGAGGCCTCTCAGCCGGCAGGAGGGAGAGGACAGGAGCTTTGTCTTCTTCTGTCCCAGCCAGCTGGGGTCCCTCAGAGCCTGGAACTTCCTGCCCACAGGCTGCGAGCAGGGGCAGGTGAGCGGGGCCTTCCCTGTGGCACAGGCCTCCCCACCTCCAGCCAGCGGGACTGTGATTGGGGGTGGGGGTAGGGTAGCAGGCTTGGCTTTTTTTTTTTCTTTAATAATAAAAGGAGAATTGTGACTTTCTGGCAAACCGTTCTGGGGAAAACAAAGGGGGTCTTATCTCATGGTGGTGGAGGCAGGAGGCCTGGTCCCTCCGGGGCTGGTTCTGAGCACACCTCCTGCCTGAGGAGGGGGTCTCTCTGTCCTCCCCAGGCTTTGACACCTGCAAAGGGGTGGTTATGTCCAGATCGGGACCCAGCGTCTCCTGAGTTGAGCCTATTGGCCAGTCCCTCCAGCCGGCACAATTCAGAAAACCTGCCAAACCAGCTAGGGACCGGAGCAAGGGGGCCTCCTCTCTGAGCGCTCATCACGGTGCAGGCTGCCTTGTCCACACTCAGTGCAATGGAGACCTTGAAGCCTGGTGAGCTAGTGATGGCTCCTGGGCCCAGGTCCCAACTCAGCGATTCTTTCCTCAGCCCACCGCTGGTGACACCACCCCAGTCGCCCGTGTCCCCGCAGCCGCCAGCCATAACTCAGGTCCATCGGCAGGGGGAGCGTCGCAGGGAGCTGGTGAGGTCGCAGACGCTGCCCCGCACCTCGGAGGCGCAGGCCCGGAAGGCATTGTTTGAGAAGTGGGAGCAGGAAACGGCGGCCGGCAAGTACGGATGCTCACTCACAGACAGGCCCTGCCCCACGGTGTGCCCAGACCTGGACGGGGGTTGGGTGGGTGCAGCAGAGCAAGGTTCAGCCCTGTCCTGTTCCCCAGGGTGCTGTTGCCCAAGACAAGATCTCTTGGGCAAGGCACAGAGTTAGGGCTGGGCCACAGGGCAGGTTGGGGGGACAGGGGACCCCAGTTGTTGGGGAAAGACGGCTGTGAGGCGGGGAGCTAGGAAGTCCTGTTGAGAGCCCCTCTTTCCTCCTCCATTCCCGAGGCCCCCTGTCCTGTCTCTGGTGCTGCCAGGCTGCCCTCACACCCACATTCCCCAGGGGTTGTGCCTCCTTTAGTTTCTGGGCATGACCGGGGACTGGATGGGGACTGGGACTCCTGGCCAGAGCTGGGAGCCCCAGCATGGGGTTGGTCTTGCCCGAGGACCAAAGGTGATGCCACGGGGACGAGTGGCCTCCAGCCCGCTGCTAGGTATCGAGAAACGGCTCCTCGGGCTCCAGCTCACCTTTGTATATTCAGCCAGTCCTCGTGTCAGTGCATGGTATTGATGCCTGCTGTGTGCAGAGTGTGGCCCAGGCCTTGTGGGATAATGAAGATGACAGCCAGTCCCTGCTCGACTCTAGTGAGAGGGACCGACCCAGGACGTGTCCCCACTCACCCCAAACAACCTGGTCTAGGCCATTAGGGACTGTCCTTGGGGCCCAGAAGAGGAACTCATCCCTCCTGGCTAGGAAAAAGCATCGGGGAAGGAGGCACCCCATTAAGAGGGGAGCTCAGAAGGACGGGTGGGAGAAAGGAACCAGGAAAGGTGTTCCAGGCAGAAGGCAGGGGCCTAGGGCCATGTGAGCCAAGGTCTTCTGTCTCAGGATTCCCAAGTGACCCCTGCTTCCTGGGTGGGGAATAAACAGGGGATCTGGAGGGCTGTAGGGGTGTGGACAGTCCTGCCACATACCCTCAAAGGAGACTGTGTCGCTGGTATATGGGCCGTGCCGTGGACGTGGGCACAGCTGAGCCCATGTGTGCCGCCAGCATCTCCCCTGGGTGAGCAGAGAAGGTGGGGGCACCCTCCCTGGTGGTGCAGGGACGGCCTCCCCTGCCCCAGACCCGCACTGGGAGATGGCAGCTGGAGGGGCCCCCGCAGCAGGCCTGCCATCTCTCCACAGGGGGAAAGGCGAGGCCCGGGCCAGGCTGAAGCGGTCGCAGAGCTTCGGTGTGGCCAGCGCCAGCAGCATCAAGCAGATCCTGCTCGAGTGGTGCCGCAGCAAGACGCTGGGCTACCAGGTGAGCCCCGGCTCCCCTCTGGCTGCTGGGACCCCCAGCCAAAAGCTTGACCAAGCGTCGCCCCTGTCCTTGTTGTCCCGCCTGGGCAGGAGCCCACTGAGGCTGGGGTTAAGGGGCAGGAACCACAGTAATTATGCCTTCCGAGTGGGTGCCTAGCTGCCCTCCCGCACTGACCCCACTCACCCTGTTGCAGCACGTGGACCTGCAGAACTTCTCCTCCAGCTGGAGCGACGGCATGGCCTTCTGCGCCCTGGTACACTCCTTCTTCCCCGACGCCTTCGACTACAACTCCCTGAGCCCCACGCAGCGACAGAAGAACTTCGAGCTGGCCTTCACCATGGCTGAGTGAGTATGGTGGCTTCTGCTGGCTACCAGCCCCAGCCCAGTCCCTGAGCCCAACTTCTTCCCCAGGTGGGGCATGGGGGCCAGTGGGATGTGGAGCCGCTGTCTGCAAAGCTGAAGGACCCTGGGGCCATGTGGTCTGTGTACCTCTTGTGCAGATGGGAAGACTGAGGCCTGGAGAGGGATTTTCTCAGAGTCACACAGCACTCAGTGGTGGAGGGGGACTCTGTTCCTGGGGACCTGCCCTCTTTGCTGGGTGCCCAGCTTCTGAGGTGCACTCTGGGAGACCAGCCACAGACCAGGCATGAAGGGCAGCAGGACAGGATCCCCCAAAGCTCTGAATCTGTCCTCTCTGGACTGAGGGAGAGATGCCGTTGCTTGCATGAGCCACAGCTGCCAGTTAGCAAGAAACTGGATACGACCTGGGCCACTTGAAAGGAGATTTTTGCTTCCAATAAGATTTTCCTTCCCAAATGGTATTCTAGCATTTACTGTAAAATTGCCTAGCTTCTTAGGTCCCACCTCTAGGGTGAAGATTTGGGGGTGGCTCTGGGGTCAGGAGGCACCTGGAAAGCCAGTTTGGGATTGGTTTTTGGCCGAGGGCCTCAGGAGAGTTGGCAAAGTCAGGTCTGTCTGCCAGGGCTCCAGCGAGGGACGGGGGGCACAGTCAAGAACTGGGCGAGGAGAGTTTAATAAAGGGGCCCTTTACAAAGGCGTGAGCAGGAATGAGGTCGTGAGTCAGGCCTCATGCAGCAGCCTCGGGATAACAGCAGCACGGTGGATCCCAGCCCGTGGCCTGGGTGGGGAGGGCTGTCTGATAAGAGCTGCGCTTTGGGCAAATGGTTGCAGTCAGCTCGCTGCGACCTGGCAGGGAGGGAGCTGTGGATAAGTGTCCCAACCTCACTCCTCTCCTGCCTCACGCCAGGGCCTCTTGGTGACTGAACCCAATCTGAAGACAGAGGGCCGGGAGCCGTCGCTGTGGTTCATCCTGGCCCCCAGGGCAGGGAGCAGGGCACAGATGAGTGGTGTTCGGAGCTGCCCGACGCTAAGCTCTCTGAAGCTCAGAGAGAACTAAGGCCGTCCCCAAAGCAGAGTCTTCTGGAGGGCGCGTTTGTTATTCTCTCCCTGCCTTTGTGCCTGGTGTTGTCAGCCTCTGACGTCGGTCTACAACTGACCATGTTTGTTTCTGGTCTGAGTCCTCAGTGCCCACATTTAAGAGTGGTCCTTCGCCGGGCGCGGTGGCTCCCACCTGTAATCCTAGCACTTTGGGAGGCCGAGGCGGGTGGATTGCCTGAGCTCAGGAGTTCGAGACCCGCTTGGCCAACACGGTGAAACCCTGTCTCTACTAAAATACAAAAAATTAGCCAGGCATAGTGGTAGGCGCCTGGAGTCCCAGCTACTCAGGAGGCTGAGGCAGGAGAATTGTTAGAACCCAAGAGATGGAGGTTGCAGTGAGCCGCGATCGCGCCACTGCACTCCAGCCTGGGTGGCAGAGTGAGACTCAGTCTCTTAAAAAAAAAAAAAAAAAGTGGTCCTCATGGGCTTGTTGGGTTAAAGCAGTCTCACCCCAGGCCTCACCTGCCTTCCTCATTCCTTTCCCAGCCCAACCACAAACCACCTGGCCCTGGCCCCAGTCCCGGCCCTGGCCCCAGTCCCAGCCCTGGCCCACCACCCCGGCCCCCGAGCCTGGCCAGGGAAGGAACCAGAGCCAGTGGGTCTTGTAACCTGCACTTGGTATTGTAAGTCTCACTTTGACCTGAGACAACTCTCACTCCGAGGACAGAATCGAGACTGGCTCTGAGCTCCTCAGCCTGACTTTTTGGAATATCGGTATCAGCCCTGTTATGTTGCCTTGGATGACGCGCTTGGACTCAGCCCCCTGGGGTCACAAGAACCCCTTGTATACTTTAAAAGCCTTTCTGTCTTGGCTGCTTGGGGTTAGCTGTCATCCTAATTGCAGAAACAGCTCTGGACGAGCGTGTTGTACAACTGGATCCAGACGACAGTGAGGTGGAGCCAAGGGGAATGGGTGGTGCAGGGAGCGGGCAGCTCATGAGGATGGGGCCCAGCTGCCGAAGCCCAGACGTGGCAACCATCAGTCAGACTGTCAGAGGACACAGGGTCAGGGTATCGGGGTGGATACCCCCAGCACCCACCCCAGCGGCAAGGTCACTCCAGCACCCACCCCAGCAGCAAGATCATCCTAGCACCCACCCCAGCGGCAAGGTCACTCTAGCACCCACCCCAGCAGCAAGATCATCCTAGCACCCACCCCAGTGGCGAGGTCACTCTAGCACCCACACCAGCGGCCAGATCATCCCAGCACCCACCCCAGCGGCGAGGTCACTCTAGCACCCGCCCCAGCGGCGAGGTCACTCCAGCACCCACCCCAGCGGCGAGGTCATCCTAGCACCCACTCCAGTGGCGAGGTCACCCCCACACCCACCCCAGGGTGAGGCCACACTGTCTTGCAGGGTTCTTTGTTGTCTAAGTCCAGTGATGCCCGCTTATGCCCTGGTCACCTTGGTCACCCTCCGCCCTAGACCAGGCTAGGCTGTGGCAGGGAGAGGGATGCCCTGGGCCATGGGGTGGTGGCCTCGTGCCCCAGCCTGCAGGGAACACAGCTCCCCTTGGCAGCCAGAGCCAGAGCAATTCCGGGCTGTGCTTCCCCAGCATGAGGTTTGAGTTCAGGGAGCTTCTAGACTCCAAACAGATGTTTCTTCTATTCCCAGCTTGGTGGGGTGATGGGGAGGCAGCGGCGGAGGCTGGTCCAGGTTTTGCCTTCTGCCTTCCCGGAGCACACAGCAGGGTAAAAACGTGGGCCCCGCCTCCCGGTGGCCTGGGCCTGCTCCAGCTGTGGAGAGGGGCAGAGAGGATGGGTCTGATGAAGCCGCTGAGATGAGTTCTTGCTTTTCTGCTGACTCGAGGGCGTGGGGAGGGGCGTCCACCGCAGGCCCGTGCGGGGGGTCGGGGGAGTTTGCTCAGAGCCTGGGAAGAGGCCTCCCCTCATGACTCATCCATAAGATGATCTCGCAGGTACTAGGGGGAGAGGGCTGGGAAGACTGGCTCGCCTGCCTGGGGCCTCTGGGGAGGACGACAGCTTGGATCACCTCCTTTCTTGGACAATAGGCTGGTGAGAAGAGCTGGCGGGAAAGCTCAGGGACAGCTGCCTGAGGATACTAGCTGTCAGTGTCCTCACCGATATTCCTGAGGTTTGCGGCAAAGGCTGAGCAGACGCACGCGTGCTGCTAAAGCCACCCAGGGTCGTGCAGGCAGCAGGACCACAGGTCTAAGAAAGGCAGCTTGGGGGCAGGCAGGGTGGGATGAGAGGAGCCTGGGGTCTGACAAAGACAACTTCTGGAAGGGAAAGGAGGACACAGGTCCCCAAACCAAGGGTTCACCTTGCGTGAGGAATGAAGCATTTCCCCGAGCAAGTGCCTTAAAGGCACAAGGATCAAGGATGCACCAGGGACCTTTGGAGTAAAAGTGGTGTGTGCTGCCCTCCCCCAACCCCCACCTGATAATTTATGGTCCCAGAGATTCCTGGTGGCCTAATCTGTGTGAATGATGCGGTGTTGACAGCACAGAGAGCTTCCCTTGCCTGACAGGTGTTCAGGGTCTGGAACGAGGGAGGACCAGCCCCTTTTATGGAAGGGGCTGAGTCAGGCAAGCGCCTGACCCTTCTGCACCCGTCCTCTCCACCTCTGCAGAGGCGGAGTGCAGGACGTGCAGCCCCAGGCTTCCCGCTTGCCCTGCGGGGAATGTGTCCTGCTCTCGGGTTACGCTGGAGCAGAAGGGGCTTCCAGGCTATTTGTAGTGCCCATGTGTCTCTGTCTAAAACCAGATAGGAGGCAGTAGTCCCAGTCCTGGCATCCTGGTCTGCATTTAGAGCAGGCTTAAAAAATAAAAATAACCCCCAAACCCGTCCTCCAGCTCCCTTACAGGCCAGCCCTGTGGTAGCTGAAGCTCACAATAGACAGGAGTAGGAGAAAGCCCTTTCAGCCTTTTCCCCACCCCACTGATGCGGGGCACAAGCAAAGCCACTTTAAAAATGGTAGTCAGGATTGGCCGGGCACAGTGGCTCATGCCTGCGATCCAATCCCAGCACTTTGGGAGGCCAAGGCGGGTGGATTGCTTGAGCTTAGGAGTTTGAGACCAGCTTGGGCAACATGGCAAGACCTCAACTTTATAGAAAATACAAAAAATTAGCTGGGTGTGGTGGTGCACACCTGTGGTCCCAGCTACTTGGGAGGCTGAAGTGAGAGGATTGCTTGAGCCCAGAAGGCAGAGATTGCAGTGAACCCAGATGGTGCCACTGCGCTCCAGCCTGGGCAACAGAGTGAGACCTCATCTCAAAAAAAAAAAAAATGTAGTCAGCCCATGTTAACTCTGGTTCTTGCTATGGAATGGCATTTAAAGTGATTTGTACTTTCTCCTTTGAACTTTCTGTTTGAATGATTGATTGATTGATTGACTGATTGATTGACACAAGGTCACACTTTGTCTCCCAGGCTGGAATACAGTGGTGCAATCACAGCTCACTGTAGCCTCAGACTCCCAAGCTCAAGTGATCCTCCTGCCTCGGCCTCCCAAGTAGCTGGGACTACAGGCACACACCCCCACACTTGGCTATTTTTTTTTTTTTTAGAGACGGGGTCTCACTATGTTGGCCAGACTGGTCTCAAACTCCTGGCCTCAAGTGATCCTCCCGTCTCAGCCTCCTGAAGTGCTGGGATTACAGGCGTGAACCACCGCACTTGGCCTGTTTGAATCATTAAAACAAACCTGTATCATTTTTACAAAAGGAGTTTGTTTGTTTGTTTTTTAATTTAAAAGGCAATTGGGACTTCTAATATTTGGAGACTCAAACATTTTTTATAAAAGTCAATGCTGATCATCACTTTCTTTTTCTCCTGTCTCCCGGGTTTTGTCCAGCCTATGTCTGCAGCTTCCAGGAATCTTGCCATCACAGGTCAAATATCCCTTATCCAAAATGGCCTGGGACCAGAGGTGTTTTGGATTTTAGATTCTGGAATATTTGCATTATATAATACTTACTGGTTGAGCATCCCAAATTTAAAAAATCCAAAGGCTCTAAAATCTGAAACTTTTTGAGTGCCAGACATGATGCTCAAAGGAAATGCTCATTGGCGCATTTTGGATTTGGTATGGTGAACCTGTGCCATTGAAGTTAGCACCATGTCTCTGAGAGAGAGTGCTCCCTTTGCGGGGACAATCTGGGGTGGAAGGCAGGTGCTTTTTTTTTTTTTTTTGAGATGGAGTTTCGTTCTTGTTGCCGAGGCTGGAGTGCAATGGAGTAATCTCAGCTCACTGCAACTTCCACTTCCTGGATTCAAGCGATTTTCCTGCCTCAGCCTCCCGAGTAGCTGGGATTACAGGCACCCGCCACCACGCCCGGCTAACTTTTGTATTTCTAGTAGAGACAGAGTTTCACCATGTTGGCCAGGCTGGTCTCAAACTCCTGACCTCAGGTGATCTACTTGCCTCAGCCTCCCAAAGTGCTGGGATTACAGGCGTAAGCCACTGCGCCCAGCTAATTTTTGTATTTTTAGTAGAGATGGGGTTTTGCCATGTTACCCAGGCTGGTCACGAACTCCTGACCTCAGGTGATCCGTGGAAGGCAGGTGCCCTTGAGGGTCTGCTGTGAGCTGTGCTTCAAAGACAGAGAGTGGTCTCTGCCTATGGGAGGGGGAATTTGGAGCTCCCCAGGAAAAGAAGGGGGTGAAGAGCAAAGGTGGCAGAGGTGAAGAAAAGGAGCCAGGAGACGGTGGTTGCGTGTTGCATATTGTGACCCCTCCCTGCTCCCCTAGGAACCCCTACACTCTCATGTACTCAACTTAGAAATAACAACAGTGGGGACCAGATGGCGCAGTGCCCTTGCTGCCTGCTGGGGAAGCCAGCGATCTGGACAGCGGAGGATGACACAGGGTATGGCATCCACTCCCATCCTGACTGCCACCCTGGACTTGAAGACTTGCCACCAGGGCAGGGGCCAGGGGTCATTATCAGAGGGTAAATGCAGCCTCTAGAATGAGGAGGGGGTCAGCTTGCTGTCTTCTGCACAGGGTGGACAACACCCGGAAAATGCCAGCAATTCTGAGGGCCTCCTATGAAGTGGGTTAGGGAGTGGCAAGACCTGGTTCAGAGAGGTGGGTCCTGGGTATCCTTTGTGGGGACAGTTAAGGAACCAGAGCTATTTAGTTCAAAGAAAGACATGGAAGGAAGGTTTTCTTCTGGCATGTGAAGGGTTCTTGCATGGGGGAAGAAATTAGACTGAGAATAAGTAGCCTTGTGGGGTCAGTAGGTAGAAAGTACGCACAGGCACAAATAGCATAAGAAATGTCAGAAGAACTTTCTCGTGGTCAGAGAATCTGCAGAGGGTTCTGAGCTGTCCTTGGAGGAAATTGGGTCCCCTTTCCCTGCACCCTGAGATGAACAAGCTGAGGCAGGGCCTTTATAGAGGTGACTGGTGCTTCTGATGGGGGTGTTTGGATGCTTGGAGGTCCTAGAGTCCTCATGCTGTCCCTATTTAACATGTGGCACCACTGAGGCCACCATTGTCAGTGCTGATAACGTGAGCATGTGTGGAGCCTGTTTCTACACACCTGGGATCCTCCAAATAGCAGGTATGGGAGTGGAGGTGCCCCAGCTGTGTGGCAGATGGAAAGGAGGGCACCAGATATGAAATGATCGCTCAGGAAGGTGAACTCAGGTCCCCAGCCTCTCTGAACTCAGATTTTCTTTTCTTTTCTTTTTTTTTCCTTGAGATAGAGTCTCACTCTGTCGCCCAGGCTGGAGTGCAGTGGCATGATCTCGGCTCACTGCAACCTCTGCCTCCTGGGTTCAAGTGATTCTCCTGCCTCAGCCTCCCGAGTAGCTGGGACTACAGGCATGCGCCACCATGCCCGGCTAATTTTTGTATTTTTAGTAGAGACGGGGTTTCACCATGTTGGCCAGGCTGGTCTCCAACTCCTGACCTCAAATGATCTGCCCACCTCAGCCTCTTAAAATGTTGGGATTACAGGCGTGAGCCACCGTGCCCGGCCTGAACTCAGATTTTCAATCCTTTATCATTGACAAAGCACCTTTGCATGCTTGCTTGCATCAGAGGGCCAACTTCCCTGACATCGAGCCCTGCCCTGGCCTGTCCCAGGGAGAATGGGTGCCTGCTCATTGGGCCAAACCCACTCATCACCCCACAAAGCCTGTTGGATTCACTTACAGGCCACCCGCTACAACCCCAAGCAGGAGGTGGGGAGGGGATCCAAGACAGATGTCTCCATTTCGCCTTGACATTTGGTTTCTGATAGGAGGCCTGGCATCCAGCCAGCACAGCAGAGCAGGGCCTGCGGGTAATGTTACAGTCTTTGTCTCTGGAGCACACAGCCGCGTGAGTCCTGGTAGAAAGTGCTGAGTGCGTCGTGCCAAACTGGGATGGGTCAGAGGAGTCTTGCTCACTCACTGGGGTCTCCCCTCTGGCTGGGCTCTCTGGGGAACAAGATGCATAAAGACACATTGTGGAATCATAGCCTCGTAACAGGCCTACTGGGAGGGACAGCAGAGGTGGTATTCTGGTATTTTTCTTTTTTTTTTTTGAGACGGAGTCTCTCTCTGTCACCAGGCTGGAGTGCAGTAGCACGATCTCGGCTCACTGCAACCTCCACCTCCTGGGTTCAAGCGATTCTCCAGCCTGTCTCCCAAATAGCTGGGATTTCAGGCATGCACCACCATGCCCGGCTAATTTTGTATTTTTAGTAGAGACAGGGTTTCACCATGTTGGTCAGGCTGGTTTGGAACTCCTGGCCTCAGGCGATCCGCCCGCCTCGGCCTCCCAAAGTGCCGGGATTACAGGTGTGAGCCACCATGCCCGGCCAGTGTCGCGATTTTCTGCTAAGGAAATGGGCACAGAACAGTGAAGCAATTGGAGGAGTCGGGGTTTGAACTCGACTATTTTGATTTCACATTCAGCCCTCTTCTCTGTGATCTACCCTGCTTCTTTAAAGCAAGGCATGATCATCAAAATGGCAACAAGAATAATCTCTGACTTCTTTGTTTGTTTTGGTTTTGGTTTTTTCGAGGCAGGGTCTGGCTCTGTCACCCAGGCTGGAGTGCAGTGGTGCAATCTGGGCTCACTGCAGCCTCCACCTCCTGGCCTCAAGCGATCCTCTCACCTCAGCCTCGAGTAGCTGGGACTACAGGTGCACACCACCATGCCTGGCTAATTTTTAAAACTTTTTATAGAGACGGGGTTTTGCTGTGTTGTCCAGGCTGGTCTCAAACTCCCAGGCTCAAGTGATCCTCCAGCTACGGCCTTCCAAAGTGCTGGGATGACAGGCATGAGCCACTGTGCCCGGCCTAATCTTTAACATTTATTAGCTCTTTCGATGTGCCCTTTGCTATTCTACCTGATTTGCATGGGTTTATAATTTTCATACCACTCTTTTGAGGTGGATATAATTCACAGATGGAGAAACTGAGGCCCAGAGAAATGAAGTGTGTTGCCCGCGGATATATGGCTTGGAAGAGATGGAGCTGGGATTTGAACCCTGACAGCCATGGGCTTATTGATGGAAAAAAAAAAAAAAAAAAGACTGGCGACCCCTGGAACTACAAAAGTACACACAGCTGCTGAAGGAAGGGCACTGACAATCAGGCCAAGTGCGATCGTTTTTGCCTTTTTAGTTCTGCCTGATAATGTCAGGCCGGCTCCATCTGGTGCCCAGGGGACCCAGGCATACTGTAAGCAGAGTCAGAGGAGGCAGGCGGCGCAGGGCTGGGCATTCCAGAGGCTGTCTGTTGTTATTTCAGGACCCGCTGCTGAGATGAGCAGGGCGATGTGTCTTGACTCTTGATGTTCCTCTTCCCACGTCCACGAGGCCTTCAGCCTCCCTCTGAGCCCCATTGGAAGGCCACGGTGTACACACGAGTCTAAACCAGTGCAGCCAAAAGTTCAACCAGTATTTCCCAGGGCAGGAGGCAGAGGGCCCTGGGGGGCTGGGGGGTGGGGCGGCAATGATTTTAAGCAATCTTTTTTTTTTTTTTTTGAGACGGAGTCTCGCTCTGTCGCCCAGGCTGGAGTGCAGTGGCACGATGGCACGATCTCGGCTCACTGCAACCTCTGCCTCCCAGGTTCAAGCGATTCTCCTGCCTCAGCCTCCCGAGTAGCTGGAACTACAGGTGCCCACCACCACGCCTGGCTAATTTTTCGTATTTTTAGCAGAGACGGGGTTTCACTATGTTGGCCAGGATGGTCTCAATCTCTTGACCTTCTGATCCGCCCGCCTCGGCCTCCCAAAGTGCTGGGATTACAGGCGTGACAAGCAATCTTTTAAACTGCCAGATATGACTTATTAGTAGACTATAAAATCCATTTAGTGCTTCATGACCAGCATTTTTTTTTTTTTTTGAGACGAAGTCTCACTCTTGTCCCCCAGGCTGGAGTGCAGTGACGCGATCTCAGCTGACTGCAACCTCTGCCTCCCGGGTTCAAGCGATTCTCCTGCCTCAGCCTCCCGAGTAGCTGGGATCACAGGTGCATGCCACCATGCCCAGCTAATTTTTGTATTTTTGGTAGAGACAGAGTTTCACCTTGTTGGCCAGGCTGGTCGAACTCCTGACCTCAGGTGATCTGCCCGCCTCTGCCTCTCAACGTGCTGGGATTACAGGCGTGAGCCACCACGCCCGGCCATGACCAGCATTTTAAAGAGGTGGGATTGGGGAGGGCTACGGGAGAGAAATAAACATGAAGTATCATGAGAAAATATATGTAGTGGTAAAGATAAGTATTTCTGTGAAACTTTGTTTCCACATACATGTAAGCATGTGCTCAATCATGATAAAAACATCTTCCTTACTCTGGATCACAGTAAAAAAAAAAAAAAAAAGGTCTAAAAGCACTTTCAGGAAGTAAATGGGTAATTTATTTTTTGCTTTATTAGTTTTACATTTATTTTAATAACTCGGTGTTCCATATACTATTGATTTTTTTTTTTTTTTTTTTTTTTTTTGAGACAGAGTTTCACTCCATCGCCCAGGCTGCAGTGCAGTGGCACGATACCTTCACCTCTTGGGTCCACGCAATTTTCCTGTCTCAGCTTCCTGAGTAGCTGGGACTACAGGCATGTGCCACTACGCCTGGCTAATTTTTGTATTTTTAGTAGAGACAAGGTTTTACCATATTGGTCAGGCTGGTCTCGAACTCCTGACCTCAGGTGACCCGCCTGCCTCTGCCTCCCAAAGTGCTGGGATTACAGGTGTGAGCCACCACATCCAGCCTACTTTTTTTTTTTTTTTAGCTTAAATATAGTTTCACTTCAAATTTAAATACAATATGCCAGGTACTGTGGGTCACGTGTGCCTGTAATCACAGCTACTCAGGAGGCTGAGGTGGGAAGATCGCTTGAGGCAGGTGTTCAAGACCAGTCTCGGTAACATAGTGAGACCCCATCTCTACAAAACTATTTTTAAAAAACTAGCTGGGCCGGGCGTGGTGGCTCATGCCTGTAATCCCAGCACTTTGGGAGGCCAGGGCAGGTGGATCACCTGAGGTCTGGAGTTCGAGACCAGCCTGGCCAACATGGTGAAACCTCGTCTCTACTAAAAATACAAAAAAAAATTAGCCAGGCGTGGTGGCGGACACCTGTAATCCCAGCTACTCGGGAGGCTGAGGCAGGAGAATCGCTTGAACCCGGGAGGCAGAGGTTGCAGTGAGTCAAGATTGTGCCAGTGCACTCCAGCATGGGCAACAAGAGCAAAACTGTCTCAGAAACAAAACAAAACAAAAAAGCAAACAACTAGCTGGGCACGGTGGTGTGTGCCTGGAATCACAGCTACTTGGGAAGACAAGGCGTGAGGATCACTTGGGCCTAGGAGATCAAGGCTACAGTAAGCTAGGATTGTACCACTGTACTCATGCTCTGTTGCTCATGCCTGGGCAACAGAGCAAGACCCTGTCTCTAAAAAAATCCCAAATTAAATAAAGTAAGTCTGTTTAAATGAAAACATGAATTGTAGAGGTGGCTCATAAATCTGGGAGTCTGGGAAACACTGCATTGGAGTCAGTGACTCCAAGAGTTCTGCCAGGGTTATCTGAATTCCCCGCTGGTGGGTCCTTGGGAACCTCTGGCTGCAGGCTGAGCTCTGTTCCCGGGATGGGTCCTTGGGAACCTCTGGCTGCAGGCTGAGCTCTGTTCCCGGTACCAAGACACCGGCCCTGTCGCGGCTGTGGGGCTGGCTGATGGCTGGGACTGCCGTTCTGACGGGGCTTGTGTGTTTCAGGAATCTGGCCAACTGTGAGCGCCTCATCGAAGTGGAGGACATGATGGTGATGGGCCGCAAGCCGGACCCCATGTGTGTCTTCACCTACGTCCAGTCGCTGTACAACCACCTGCGTCGCTTCGAGTAAAGCCCCTGAGCCTGGATTGCCAAAGAGCAGCCCCAGGAAGAGGCCGGGGGTCCGTTTGCGATTCCCCAGCCAGGATGCCCCCAGGAGCCTTGCCGTTTGGTGTGAGCGCGCTGTTTGTTCTGTGGCATGTGACCGCACTCCCCTTCGAGCCCAGCTGTGTTACTGATTAAAAGTACTGCTGAGCTGTGGTCCGACAGCGCTGATCACAGCCAAGGGCTCGGAGGAAAAGGAAAAATTATGAGAGAGAGAGACGTTGGTGCTAAGTAATGATCTTCCTAAAGAAATGCTTGTGTTTATAGCTTCCAGAATGCTAATCTACGATTTTCCCTCTGGTGAATTCGATACATCGGCTTTACAGGGTTACAGTGATTACCAAGTGTTTTTTTATCAAAATACCCAGAGTTTTTTACTTCCTCACGCGATTGTAGGTTCCTCTCCTCCCTCCCTCTGAGCCACTGCCAGGAAACAGAGAGACTGCTTAATCAGCAGCTTGACAAAGAAGACCGCAAGTCTTGGGAAGAAACAGTTTAATCACTCCCAAGTCCTGGGCAACAGATGACCTTCAAGTCACCTCCGCTCTCCAGGGAGATGGGAAGGCTCTCCTCTTGGTCCCAAAGTCCTCCTGTTCTTCCCAGGAGGCCCCACAAGTGTTCGGCTAAGCACAGGCTCTCGGGAATTTAACACTTTTGGGGAAGGAATAGGCCCTTTGTGCTGAGAGAGAGTTTTTATTCACATCTTTTTTAGGGGATTTGCTGCAGATATTTATAAAAAGTAACTCCCTCTGTACAACTGACCCATTTGTACATAAAAAAGATGTGTTGAATTTTGCTTGGGGTTTGTCATTTCTGTTTGGGAGATGGGAGTTCTGTGAATAAGAGACTTTACACACCTTCCAAGTGAATATCCACTAAATTCCCGCCCCTGTTCCTGCACTTATATCACTGGCCTGGAAAGTTGAAGGTGGCATTATTTGCTGTCATCTCTGAGTGTGCCTGTCTCCCATCTCCATGTTGTGGAAGGAGCATCAACAGAAAGTTCCCCTTGAGATCCGTCCTCTGGATGTAGACTGCAGTGTTTGTGATAAACAGTGGCCCAAGACAGCAGGGTTTGGGGTGGTCCCGCACTTGGAGGAAGCCCATCAAGGAACGTTGGTTTATTTTCACAGCTGTTTGGTGGTAGGACTTCCATAGAAAAATCTTGAGATTCTATAGAGCTCCTGCCATTAGCTTATTCTCAGCCAAGAATCATTGTATAATTGGGTTGGATTTTAGCCATGCACTTCTAAACCTTCCCTTTAAGGAGCGGATCTGTGTCTTCACCTCATGCAGCTGGCTCTCAACACCAGTGCCTGTGTGCCTTTGTGGGGTCCCACGTGTCCCTTGGGTGGTATATTGGGGGTGGGTAGGAGATCCTTGGGGGTGTCAGGAGGAACATGGCAGAGCCTGCAGGTGGGTGAGCAGTTTTCTCCATGGATTGGTTGGTCCAGGCTGCAGTCTTGCCCTCTCTCTTGGATTCTCCCACGCTAGAAACCATTCGCTTGCTAGCTCTCTCGTCTCTTGTACGCTTGGGGAGGTGAGCCCTATTATTAGTAGGACACATAACTGAAGCTTAGGGTTGCAAACCTAAAGCCAATCTGGGAACACAAGGTCTCTGTAAAAAGCATGCCTATATGTTACTGAGTCCTCGCACATGTTAAATAGAGCTCTCCCAAGTTGCAGACATGGCCATACGCTCTGCACATGAAACAGAGCAGATCCTGCCAGAATACAGAACAATTTCTTTTAAACTTTAGGAATGGTGTCCCTCATGTCTCACATTCAGAATGAGACAGACTCGAGATTTTAAAGTTGGTTCCATGATGTTCTTGTCTGTGGTCTTTGTTGGGGGTGGGGGTGAGGGATCATAAGAGAGTTTATGAGTTTTAAACGTGATTTTACCTCTAAGACAAAGCATGAGAAGAAAATCCAGGAGGGTCTCACAATTCCGAGATATGTGGAAACCACTGTTTTAGGTCGGGGTTACGCGAAAGTTCCCCGTTTGTGACACCCAATTTCATCTTGCTTTCTACCCTGGTATGGAGGAATTCACATCTTTTTTCCCCTTTCCCAAGAGAATTATTTCTTGGAGCTGCTCATAAGAGTCTTCTGTTTTTCCAGATAGATTCCTTCACCTGGATTTTGTTAAACTTATTAAGTCGGATCAAATTGGCTTGTGTGTTTCCCTGAAGTGAACGTTTCACCAGAGCCACGATGGGTTTTAGCTTTTCTGACAGCTGATGGATATTTTTCAAGGCAAGCGAGAGCCTATAAGCACTTTCGGAATATGACAGAGCACATGCTGGTGAGAGGAGACCGCACAGGCCAGGTGTTTGGGGAACAGTTTGTTAAAGCCAATGAATTTCACAAATGTGCTAGACGATGAAAACTTCTCAGCTTTCCCAGTTGCAGTGATCAGAACTCTGTAACTGGAGACCGGTGTGAGAGAAGATTTTATTCTCTGCCATCATGACCGGGTCTATTATGACTGTAGGCAATTGCACGGAAGACTAGAAATGCTGATTCAGTTGGTCATTTTGGGGTGGGACATCTTACCAGTCCGGCAGAACCAACTCT
Organism: Pongo abelii; assembly: GCF_028885655.2. NCBI lineage: Eukaryota > Metazoa > Chordata > Mammalia > Primates > Hominidae > Pongo > Pongo abelii. The sequence continues at coordinate 4,408,285 of NC_072004.2, forward strand.
GGCTTGGGTTTCTCCAGCTGGTGACAGGTGACCAACTCATTCTGATGAGTTGATTACGCCTGTGGATATGGCCCACTTGATTTATTTTTTCTCCCTCCGTTAGCTGTGCTCTCCCAACCACCTGATAAATGGACCCAGTATGATTATTTCTGAGCCATCTTATCTCTCTCACTTTTAAAGATTGGATTGGGTTTGCTTTTAGAGCTTTTGATCTCTTATCTCTTGGTGCTTGGACTGCTTTGACACCAAACAGCCCTCATAGTCTTTTGAAAGAGCACCTTAAAAATTCCTAGGCTGGGCGTGGTGGCTCATGCCTGCAGTCCCAGCACTTTGGGAGGCCGAGACAGGACAAATATTTGAGCTCTGGAGTTTGAGACCAGCCTGGGCAACAGAGTGAGACTCTGTCTCTACAGAAAGTTTTAAAATTAGCCAGGTGTAGTGACACATGCTTGTAGTCCCCGTTACTTGGAAGGCCAAGGCGGGAGGATGGCTTGAGCCCGGGAGGTCAAGGCATCAGTGAGCGATGGTTGTGCCACTGCCTGGAGACAGAGTGAGACCCTGTCAAAAAAAGAAAGAAGGAAAGAAAGAAAGAAAAGAAAGAAAGAAAGAAGGAAGGAAGATCCCTAAGACCTGACCTGCCTACTCCCTAGAAAACACCAAATAAGGAAAAGCACTCCGGAAGAATGAAGCTAAGAAGGCTGCGCCCTCCAAGGCATCTAGGCAGCCTTCACTGGAGGGACAAGGTCCAGGCAGGTGGGATGACAAGCTGGGAAGGGGCCCTGAACCAGAGGCAGGTGATGTGGGTGGTGGCACCAGAGAGACGCCAGACGGTGTTACCGTAGGTCTTGACTGTCCACCTTCATTCCTGAAGTTGATCCAGCTTTCTTACTGTCACGTAGGTGGATATAAAATTGATCTTTAGGGATCTAATTTTTTGTTTGTTTTTGTTTTTGTTTTTTTTTGAGACAGAGTCTCACTCTGTCGCCCAGGCTGGAGTGCAGTGGCACAATCTTGGCTCACTGCAACCTCCACCTCCCGGGTTCAAGTGATTCTCGTGCCTCAGCCTCCTGAGTAGCTGGGAGTACAGGTGCCTGCCACCACGCCAGGCTAATTTTTGTATTTTTAGTACAGACGGGGTTTCACCATGTTGGTCAGGCTGGTCTCGAACTCCTGACCTCAAGTGATCCGCCCGCCTTGGCATCCCAAAGTGCTGGGATTACAGGCATGAGCCACTGCGCCCGGCCGGGGATCTGAGTTTTAATCACTCCCAGTAGCAAGCGTCCTTACCTGGTTTGCAGACTGAGTGGCGTTTGTGCTGCCCGCCTCTCTGGCTGTTGCTTTCCCTCCTCTGTTCATTAGAGCCTCCTCTCCTCAGCTTGTTGCTCCTATGTGCTATGACCTAAGCGCTATGCTCCTTCTTCTACATTAGGGTTCATAGCCCAGGACTTTGGGGAGTCTGTGGATGTCCAAATTGAGTGTTTTACCTCAATTTGGTTGAGGTTGCGGTGAGCCGAGATTGAGCCATTGCACTCCAGCCTGGGCAACGAGTGAAACTCTGTCTCAAAAAATTGTATTTCTTTGATGTTTACTGGCTGGAATTCTTCTGTAAAGAAAGTCTTTCTCTCCCTCTAACTCAGTGTTTGAGTATTCCTGAGGCCCATGGATTCTTTTTTTTTTTTAATTCAATGTGTTGTAATCGCTTACTGTTATAATTTTTTCTGATGCTCAAACTGTTCAGAGCAAGAAGACAGCTCTTGTGTCTTTTTGCCATATTCCCATGGTTCTTTGAGCATTTTATTTTATTTTATTTTTTTGAGACAGAGTCTCACTCTGTTGCCCAGGCTGGAGTGCAGTGGCTTGATCTCAGCTCACTACAACCTCCACCTCCCAGGTTCAAGCGATTCTCGTGCCTCAGCCTCCTGGGTAGCTGGAACTACAGGCATAAGCCACCATGCCTGGCTAATTTTTATATTTTTAGTAGAGACGGGGTTTCACCATGTTGGCCAGGCTGGTCTTGAACTCCTGACCTCAGGTTATCTGCCCGCCTCGGCCTCCCAAAGTGCTGGGATTACAGGCGTGAGCCACCGCACCCGGACTTTGAGCACGTTCTTGCTTTCTGACACAAGGTGCTCCAGACTGACCTTTTACTTTCCTTGCCCCAGCTGTGGAATCAGTCGTTTATTCAAATCCTGGTCTCTTGTGGTGGAGAATTTTTATTTCCCAGTGAAGGTCCAGGAACTTGGTGTGCGCTCGTTTTCCTGGGTGTCTTGCTTCTAGGCCCTTTCAGTGAAGAGAGCTAAGATGTTTTAGAGGAGCCTCCAAGTGTATTGAAACCTCCAGCTTAAATTCAGCACCACAGGCCTCATCTGTACTTTAGTCCATATTTTTCCTTTTCTCAAACCATCCTGATTCCCAACAATTTCAATACACTTATAAATTTCTTCTGTACTGCAATATCCAAATTCTGAAACAATAGTTTCCGAATTCTTAAACTGATGTCACTGCCAACAACAAACTCACCAAGTAAGGTTTGGGATTTCTCTTCAGCCCCTTTCCCCACCTTTGGGTATATTCCCTAAGGGTGCACAGGGTAGTGGATTCAAAAGTTACTTGAGGCCAGGCGCGGTGGCTCACGCCTGTAATCCCAGCACTCTGGGAGGCCGAGGCAGGCGGATCACTTGAGGCCAGGAGTTCAAGACCAGCCTGGCCAACATGGCAAAACCCCATCTCTACTAAAAATACAAAAATTAGCCAGGCATGGTGGTGCGTGCCTGTAATCCCAGCTACTAGGGAGGCTGAGGCAGGAGAATTGCTTGAACCAGGACCTGGGAGGTGGAGGTTGCAGTGAGCCAAGATGGCGCCACTGCCCTCCAGCACGTGAAGTGACAGAGTAAGACCCTGTTTCAAAAAAAGAAAAAGAAATAAAAGTTACTTGAATTATTAATTTTCTCTTGGAAACCAGGTTATGAATTTGATATGCATGAGGTTGACTTGATTCTGTTTGTATTCAATTGAAGGTTTGTTCCCATCATTTTTATTTTCTTTTTTTGACTATGTAAATTCTTTACCTAGATCAAGTCAAAACTATACAAATAGGTATATTCCCATTCCCATTCCTCCATCTGTTCCCACCCTTAGTCTCTGTTTTCTCCTCCTTGCCTGTCTTCTCCTTTCCTCCTTTTCACCTTCCTTCCACAACAATAAGTAGGTATATACCTATCATCTCACAGAGCTCCTTCTCGTCCTTTTTTTCTTTTTTATTCTTTTTTTTTTTTTGAGATGGAGTCTTGCTCTGGAGTGCAGTGGTGCAATCTGAGCTCACTGCAACCTCCACCTCTTAGGTTCAAGCGATTCTCCTGCCTCAGCCTCCCAAGTAGCTGGGACCACAGACACCCGCCACCACGCCTGGCTAATTTTTGTATTTTTGATAGAGACGGGGTTTCACCATGTTGGCCAGGCTGGTCTCGAACTCCTGACCTCAGATGATCCGCCTGCCTTGGCCTCCCAAAGTGCTGGGATTACAGGTGTGAGCCACTGCACCCGGCTGATCCTCCTCATCTTTAAAAAATTCCTGCATAGGCCAGGCACGGTGGCTCATGATGCTTGTAATCCTAGCACTTTGGGAGGCCAAGGTGGGTGGATTGCCTGAGCTCAGGAGTTTGAGACCACGCTGGGTAACACAGTGAAACCCCGTCTCTACTAAAATACAAAAAATTAGCTGGGTGTGGCAGTGTGCGCCTGTAATCCCAGCTACTCGGGAGGCTGAGACAGGAGAATCGCTTGAACCCGGGAGGCGGAGATTGCAGTGAGCCAAGATAGCACCACTGCACTCCAGCCTGGGCAACAGAGCAAGACTCCATCTCAAAAAAAAAAAAAATGCCTGTATAGTCCTCCACTGTGCTAGCTGATCATTTGTTCAGCCCGTCTCCTAGGCAGGGAATATCTTGGGTTTTTTTCCAGCATTTAGCTATTACAAACAGGACTGCAGTGAGCAGCCTTGGGTGTATGCTGTTTTGCATTTGTGAGGGTGGATCTTCAGGGCTAGTTCCCAGGATTGAGATTGCTGGGTTCAAGGGTAAATACATATTTTGTTAGACATTGCCCAAATCTCTTCTGTTTTGCCGTCTCACCAGACACATGAGAATGCTTGCTTTTCCCCAACAGCGAGTGCTGTCAGGTTTTTGAATTTTTAGGAGACAGATGGTTTCAGTGTAGTTTCAATTTGTATTTCTCTTATGAGTGAAGATGAGCATATTTTCATGTTTACGGGAGACTTGTATATCTTGTTCTGTGAACTCTTCTGTCTTTATTCATTTTTCTATTTTTTCACTTGATTTTTTTTTTTTTTTTTTTTGAGACAAAGTTTCACTCTTGTCACCCAGGCTGGAGTGCAATGGCGCAATCTCAGATCACTGCAACCTCCACCTCCCAGGTTCAAGCAATTCTCCTGCCTCAGCCTCCCGAGTAGCTGGGATTACAGGCACGCACCACCACACCCGGCTAATTTTGTATTTTTAGTAGAGACGGGGCTTCTCCATGTTGGCCAGGCTGGTCTTGAACTCCCGACCTCAGGTGATCCACCCGCCTTGGCCTCCCAAAGTGCTGGGATTACAGGCGTGAGCCACTGTGTCTGGCTTTTTCACTTGATTTTTAAGAACGTGTGTGTGTGTGTGCACGTGCATGTGTGTGTCAGAGTCTCATTCCCATTGCCCAGGCTGGAGTGCAACGGCATGATCTCGGCTCTCAACAGCCTCTGCCTCCTGGGTTCAAGCGGCTCTCCTGCCTCAGCCTCCCGAGTAGCTGGGACTACAGGTGTGCACCACCACGCCCAGCTAATTTTTATATTTTCTGTAGAGACAGGGTTTTACCGTGTTGGCCAAGCTGGTCTCAAACTCCTGACCTCAAGTGATCCGCCTGCCTCAGCCTCCCAAAGTGTTGGGATTGTAGGCGTGAGCCACCACACCCAGCCAAGAACTTTTTATATATTAGAAAGATTTCTGGGCTGGGCACAGTGACTCACATCTGTAATTTCAGCAATTTGGGAGGCCAAGCTGGGAGGATTGCTTGAGTCCAGGAGTTCAAGACCAGCCTGGGCAACACAGTGAGACCCCATCTCTACAAAAAGTTTAAAAATTAGCCAAGCATAGTGGTGCGCACCTGTAGTCCTAGCTACTCTGGATGCTGAGACAGAAGGATTGCTTCAGCCCAGGAGGGCAAGGCTGCAGTGAGCTGTAATCGCCCATCGCGCTCCAGCCTGGGCAACAGAGTGAGACCCTGTCTCAAAAAAATAAATGAATAAAAGATTTCTGTATCTCTCCATCCCGGCTCTCTCCACCCACTCTGCTTGTAACCTAATCTAGTTCATGTCACTTCTCACTTGGATTAGAACAACTACCTCCTGAAACTGGTTTCCAGGCCTCACTCTTGTCCTTCTCTAATCCATTGTCCATATTGGAACTAGAATGATCTTAAAATGCACATCTGATCATGTCACCACCTCCAGTGACTGGATTCCTGTGGTCCTTGGGATAAGCAGTTTCTTAGAGGAGCATTGGGGACCACCTCCCCTGGCCATGTGCTCTGTCCTCTTTTGCCTTCATAGCATCTTTTCGAAGAGCTGTATGTGGTCACAGAACAAGGGGCTTCGTGAAATTACGCTGGCAGCAGAAATGAGCAGACCTGGTTTCTTAGGTCGGCTACATTGTCTCATCGTCTAAACACCACTTCCTTGGGGAGGCTTCATCAACACCCCTCCATCATCTCTGTTCCCGGGGCACCATGAACTTCATCCTGTCACTCACAGCTCCTGTTTTATCACTAGACTATAAGCTCCCTGAGGGCAGAGCATGCGCCTGCTTCCCTACTGGATCTAGCAGGCGCTCCAGCAGTATTTTTTTTTTTTTTTTTTTTTGAGACAGAGTCTCACTCTGTCATCCAGGCTGGAGTGCAGTGGCGCCATCTCGGCTCACTGAGATCGGCAAGCTCCGCCTCCCGGGTTCACACCATTCTCCTGCCTCAGCCTCCCGAGTAGCTGGGACTACAGGTACCCGCCACCACGCCCAGCTAACTTTTTTGTATTTTTAGTACAGACGGGGTTTCACCGTGTTAGCCAGGATGCTCTTGATCTCCTGACCTCGTGATCCGCCCGCCTCGGCCTCCCAAAGTGCTGGGATTACAGGCGTGAGCCACCGCGCCCAGCCTCCATCAGTATTTCTTAATGCATGGCTTGTACTGCTGAGTCAACAGGTTGTTTGGTGCCAAGTAAATACAGGAGGAATGGAATGAAAGAATGAGTGGTTCAGCCCAAGCTCCTGAAGGTTAAGTGCGTGCTTTCAGAATTAATCAGGTGCCATTCAATTTCTTTCCAGTGGGACCTTCTTACTCAAGATGGCTTCAATTCCAATCACTGGAGAGTTTTGAGAACCAGTGGGAGGGGTTCCTGGGCAGCAGGGCTCTGCTCCCACCGGGATTTGTTTATTCAGCTGATGTTAATAAATGAAGCTGAAGGTAACAAGCTGTCACTTAGCCTCTCCAGGCTGGACTAGAACTGCCATTGGTTAAGTTTCAGATTTCAGCCCCAAAGTACAGTGTCACCACCTTGGATGAAGGATATTAATTAGTGTCATGAGGGAGATCACAGTCTCATTCCCCTCCGTCACTAGCACGAGACTGAAAAAAAAAAGAAAATCAAATTCAGTTAGAACAGAGACGTGCTGAGAAGCTGGGCCAGAGACCCCGCAGGGAACCTGCTGTTGTTTGTCAAAAAATGAGGCCAACGAGGAAGAAGCCGACCATGCCTCCCGTTCCACTCGCTTCGGAACCCACAGAATGTTCGACAGGGCAGCACCTTTCAATTAATAAGACACTCAGATTCCACGCTGGCACAGTCGAGCGAACTGGATTAACCACGCGGCACGTGGCAGAGCCACAGCGCAAACCACGGCTCCTGCTGCTGAGGAAAATGCAGGCGCCTCGGCCACTCGGGGCTGTGGGTCTGACGTGAGCAGCCTCGGGGCAGAGACAGATTCTGTTCATGTCTGTCCCCTCTGCCATCCCAGGCCTCAGGGGCTTCTGTTCACCTGACCATGGCAGGGTTGTTTTGCCTGCCTGTGAAAACCACTCCAACCATCATGGTTACCATTGCTTTGCACGTTGGCAAATTTGGGGAACATCACCTTCCAGGCCACTTACAGCACTCGAACAAGGGCTTCGACAAAAGACAAGCGTTATTATGAATATAATAATAATCAGGGTTAGTTGGCTGTCCTGGCGGTTTCTGGTCTGCAAAGGGTTAACAATGATGACAATAACGTTGCCTCCAGGGCTGAGTTTCTCATCTGCTCTATCAGGCCCACCCCCTACTCAGGACTGATTCTCCACATCCCAGATTCATGTCCCCCACCCCCACCGCACCAAGGGCAAGAGAAAAACCCGAAGTTCTGCTCAGAACTTTGTCCCCTGCCGCCTACTCCTCTCGCTGCAGTTTTCCTGTTAGCCAAGGAATTTCATTCCACAGATCTGTTTGCTTCTTTCTGTTGCTTTAGCCAGCAGGCTTACCCTGACCTGAGGAGGGTGACTAAGGGGAAACGGAGTATTTTCAGCCAGGGGCCATCACAGTTGCTGTATCAAGTATCTTTTCCAGGCAGTGGATTTCATGACAGGCGTGTCTTTATTCGGGAAAATTAACGCACTTAATTTAGAGGGATGGACTTCCCTTCCAGGAACGTTGCCCCCCTCATCTGTCCCCCATGCCACCTGCTGGATCATCTACAGTGACAGCAACCACCATTTTTATCCTGGAGACACCATTAAACCTAAGCCAGGAGGTCTGGCTTGTAGTCTGCACTCCACCTTTTGATGAACACGGGAAATCACAGAGCCAGCTTTCTCCTTTGCAATGGGCATGAGCCCAGGAGGATCGGGGAGGGGGTTAGTGGGCATCTGAGACTCGGGGAGCTGCAGTGGTCCTTGGTGGGAGATCCACAAGGTGAAATGATTGTGTGAATCCAAGCACTCTTTGGGGCCAGAGACACCAAGGAGAAGGCACAGAGGGGAAAGGGGACTGGGTTGGAGTATTTCCTAAAATTGCACTTGCCAGGCTGGGCGCGGTGGCTCACGCCTGTAATCCAAGCACTTTGGGAGGCCGAGGCAGTGGCTCATCTGAGGTCAGGAGTTCCAGACCAGCCTCTCCAACATGGTGAAACCCCGTCTTAACTAAAAATACAAAAAAATTAGCCGGGCGTGGTAGCACATGCCTATAATCCCAGCTACTCAGGAGGCTGAGGCAGGAGAATCACTTGAACCCGGGAGGCAGAGGTTGCAGTGAGGTGAGATCGCGCCATTGCACTCTAGCCTGGGTGACAAGAGCAAAACTCCATCACACACACACACACACACACACAAACACACACACACACACACACAAATTGCTATAGGGATGAGGCTATTTTTTATTTTTTAACTTTTTAAACTTTTGTGGGTTTTTTTTTTGAGATGGAGTTTTGCTCTTGTCACCCAGGCTGGAGTGCAATGGCACAACCTAGGCTCACTGCAACCTCCGCCTCCCGGGTTCAAGTGATTCTCCTGCCTCGGTCTCCCAAGTAGCTGGGATTACAGGCACCCATGACCAAACCTGGCTAATTTTTTGGTATTTTTAGTAGAGATGGGGTTTCACCATGTTGGACAGGCTGGTCTTGAACTCCTGACCTCAGATGATTCACCTGCCTCGGCCTCCCAAAGTGCTGGGATTACAGGCGTGAGCCACCACGCCCGGCCTTAATTTTTATTTTTTAACAGACAAGGTCTAGTTCTGTGGCCCAGACTGGAGCGCAGTGGTTCAATCACAACTCACTGCAGCCTTGAACTCCTGGTCTCAAGCAATCCTCTCGCTGTAGCCTCCTGAGTAGCTGGGATTACAGATGCTCACCACCATGCCCAGCAAATTATTTATTTTTATTTTTATTTATTTATTTTTTTTGAGACAGAGTCTCGCTCTGTCGCCCAGGCTGGAGTGCAGTGGCACAGTCTCACTGCAAGCCCCGCCTTCCAGGTTCATGCCATTCTCCTGCCTCAGCCTCCTGAGTAGCTGGGACTACAGGTGCCTGCCACCACATCCAGCTAATTTTTTGTATTTTTTTTTTTTTTAGTAGAGGTGGGGTTTCACCGTGTTAGCCAGGATGGTCTCGATCTCCTGACCTCATGATCCACCCGCCTCGGCCTCCCAAAGTGCTGAGATTACAGGCATGAGCCCCAGTGCCCGGCCTAATTTTTATTTTTTAGAGATGGGATCTCACTATGTTGCCCAGACTGGGGGCATTTTTTTCTCTCATTTTTAAAAATTTTGAGTTAAAAAAAACTTTTTTTTTACATAAAAGATATATGGAACACTTCATGAATTCACGTATCACCCTTGCTCAGGGGCCGTGCTAATATCGGCGTCATTCCACTTCTAGCATATGTGCTGCTGAAGTGAGCACTGTTCTATCATTTTTAACATCGATTTTATAGAAATGAAATTTACATCCTTTTAAAACAGTTATTTTACCAAGTAATACATGTACATAAATTAAAAAGTCAAATGGAGGCCAGGGACAGTGAGTGGCTCATGCCTGTAATCCCAGCACTTTGGGAAGCTGAGAGGGGAGGATCACCTGAGGTCAGGAGTTGGAGACCAGCCTGGCCAGCAGGGTGAAACACCGTCTCTACTGAAAACACAAAAATTAGCTAGGCGTGGTGGCGTGTGCCTGTGGTCCCAGCTACTCAGGAGACAGAGGCACGAGAATCACCTGAACCCTGGAGGTGGAAGTTGCAGTGAGCTGAGATCACACTACTGCACTCCAGCCTGGGCAACAGAGTGAGATGCCATCTCAAAAAAAAAAAAAAGTCACATGGTACTAAAAGCCATATTGAAAAACACTGGCTGGGTGCAGTGGCTGACGCCTGTAATCCCAGCACTTTGGGAGCCCAAGGCGGGTGGATCACAAGGTCAGGAGTTGGAGACCAGCCTGGCCAATATGGTGAAACCCTGTCTCTACTAAAAATACAAAAATTAGCTGGGCGTGGTGGGGGGCACCTGTAGTCCCAGCTACTTGGGAGGCTGAGGCAGGAGAATAGCTTGAACCTGGGAGACGGAGGTTGCTAGTGAGCCAAGAACGTGCCACTGCACTCCAGCCTGGGCGACGGAGTGAGACTCTGTCAAAAAAAAGAAAGAAAGAGAGAGAGAGAGGGAGGGAGGGAGGAAGGAAGGAAGGAAGGAGGGAAGGAAGGGAAAGAAAGAGAGAAAAAGAAAGAAGGAAGGAAGGAGAAAGAAAGAAAGAAAGAAAGAAAGAGAGAGAGAAAGGAAAGAAAGAAAGAGAGAAAGGAAAGAAAGAAAAACACTAACCCCCTTCCCCAAGGAACCATCCTTATCTCTTCTACGTATTTCACTTTGTATTTATCCCCGGATTTCTACATTGTCCTACTCTTCTTTCTTGATTCTTTCTTTGTATGTGCCCATTGATTTCCCACTGTGGGGGTTGGGAACTGGGCCCTGTCCCACTCTGACCCCATCACTTCCTCTGCTCAGTCCTCCCACAATGTGGTCATATCACAACTTTGGTTAAATTGATAGTGCTTTTATTTTAATCACTATGCAAATAACATTCAACTCAAAATGTTCCTCAACTCTTATGGTCTCCCCAAAACCTGCTGAGGTGGTTTTAAAACATATCTGCAGATTCTTGGACTCTCCTCTCATCAAGACGGAGAATCTGATTCCCTCCCTGCTTGCACGAGGTGGTTCAACTCTAAGGAACACAATGCCGCTGAAGTGACGCTGTGTTGCTTCTGACGCAGCTCGCGCAGCGCGATACAGCTTCCCTCTCATTTTAGGACCTGAGCCTTTGGAGCCCTGGACCACCATGCAGGAAGCCACCAGCCACCATGCTGGAGAGATCATGTGCAGAGACAACGTAGAGAGAGGCCCGAGGAGCCCCTCCTAGTCCATCCTCGAGCTCTAAGAGTCTTCTAGTAGACGCACCAGACATGTGAGCAAGGAGGCCTTTGAGATGACTCTAGCCCCAACCACCGAGTGAGACCTGCCTATCTGAGCCCAGTCAACTGCCAGGGTCACCAGAGCTGATAATAATCAATGATTGTTGTTTTATGTCTGTAAATTGAGGTTGGTTCAGCAACAGGTGATGGGAACATTGTTCCAACTGTGGTCTCCTCATCTCATGTGACTGCAGCTTCATCCCTCCAGTTGCTCAGGCCATCTTTGATTTATCTCTTTCTTTCATACCTCACATTCTATATGTCAAGGAATATTTGGCTCTGCCTTCAAAATATCCAGAATCCAATCTCTTCTCACCACCTCCAATGCTTCCACTTGGTCCAAGCCACCATCATCCAATGGGGCCATCAGTATGGTCTTTCCCCTGGATCACTGCAGTGGCCTTCTGACTGCAATAGCATCCTACTTCTACCTAGTCCCTCCTACCGTTTATTCTCAACACATAGGCAGAATTATCTTGCCAACATGTAAGTCAGATCATGTCACTCTTCGGCACAAAACACTGCAGCAGCTCCCATCTTGCTCAGAGTCAATGCCCGAGTCCTCACAATGTCCTGACCCTTCTTGTCTCTCTGACCTCATTGCCCAGTCTCCTCCCCTCTCCAGTTCTGCCGCAGCCCCACTCTCCTTGTTAGTCCCTGAATGCATTAGGCTCACTTCTACTTTAGGCCCTTTGCATGAGCCATACTCTTCATTTATTTCCTGGAATTTATCATTACTTTTTGTTTGTCATTTACCTACTATTCTATGTGGCAATTGCTCATTTTTTCCCCAAGTGCTTTCATGTTTCTGGATACTATTTTCCGTATCCTCAAACATGTCATTTTATTTGATTCCTTGGGTGCTTCACTCCTGGTGCCTGCCATCCTGCTCCCCTCTGGACTGGTAGCTCTCTATCCATTATCATCCTGGCATTTCTCTTCACTGCTGTTCAGCATTGAATCCCATGACTTCTAGTTCCACATTATTTTTCTTAGTTTACTTTCTCATTTTGTTGGTGCACATCCTGCAGTAACTACTTAAGAAAGGACATACATGTGAGGTAAAATTTGACTCCTTGCATGTCTGAGATGCTTTTATTCCACCTTCCTATTTCATTGATCATCTGGTTACAAGTATTCTCAGCTGAAAATCATTTTCACACAGACGCTTGAAGGCATTGTTTTCTTTCAGTGTGGCTATTTAGAAGTCCAAGGCTGATACCAGATCTTTCGTATGTTTTTTTCTCTCAAGGAGCTTTAGAAATCTATTCTTTGTTCTGGGTATTCTGAAATTTGTGATGATGCACCTTGGGGTGGGCATTTAGTTGGGCCTCTCAATCTGGAGACTCACATCTTTCAATTTTGTGAAGTGGTATTATTTTTACTCTCACTCTCTCTCCTCTATTTTCTCTTTATAGAATTTCTATTAGCTGGAAATTGGACTTCCTAGAGTGGTCCTCATTCTTATTTTCAATTATTATTATTTTTAAATCTCTGTTTATTTTTGTTCTACTTTATCTTCCACCAAACTTGCTTTTAAATATTTTATTCTTACTCTTTTTTTGAACAATTTCCAAATTTTCATTTTTTTCATTAATTCCTTTAAAAGTAACGTCCAAAATAGAGAATAAAGCATCTAACTCTTGTTTAATGGACACAACATCTTATTTTACTTTTCTGAAGAACTTATCAAATTTTTTTTCATTTTTTTCCTACTCCTTCCATCATCTCTGCTTTCTCCAAATTCCTTTATCCTATTTGTCTGGATCCGTCTCTTCCAAGTTGAAGGCTGTCTTTAAACATTTGGTGATCCTGGGCTGCCTGTTCTTGTCTAAGTGTGACTCACTAAAAACATGAGTGGGAACTCTGAGTGAGTGGGTGAGGCTTGTCCATAGAAGGACTTATAACAAGGTCGTTGGATAGCAAACTAGCTTCTTTCTTTCCTTCTTTCTTTCTTTCTTCTTTCCTCCTCTCTCTCTCTTTCTTCTCCCTCCCCTCCCCTTCCCTTCTTTCTTTCTTTTTCTTTCTTTCTTTCTTTTATGGAGTTTTGCTCTTATTGCCCAGGCTGGAATGCAATGGTGCAATCTCAGCTCATTGCAACCTCTGCCTCCCCGGTTCAGGCGATTCTCCTGCCTCAGCCTCTTGAGTAGCTGGGATTACAGGCATGTGCCACCACGCTCGGCTAATTTTGGTTCTTTTTTTTTTTTTTTGGTAGAAATGGGGCTTCACCATGTTGGTAAGGCTGGTCTCAAACTCGTGACCTCAGGTGATCCACCTGCCTTGGCCTCCCAAAGAGCTGGGATTACAGGCGTGAGCCACTGCGCCCATCCCAAACTGGCTTTCAAATTGGGGTGGGACTCCAAGATGTCAGAATGTGGAGGTCTTTTCTCTGGAGCCATTCAGTTATCCAAAGAGAATGTGTCAAATCTCCTACTGGGAGTGGGGGTGGGGAGGTGTGCAATGGGTGTAGGAGAGAGCTGGGGTGCGCCTGCTGTAGGAGGAGGAAGGGGGTCCATCCTCCCCCCTATACAGGCCACGTAGACCCCCTGTTTTTAGTCCCATGCCTCATGCCTACCTTCTGTAGATTTGGATCTCCCCATCCTCAGCACCCAGAGTTCTACAAGACCACCCCCCTTCTGCTTGTTAGTTTCCTCGTCTGCAGGGAGCCAGGTAGTGATCCCCAGCTCTGCCAAGTCAGCTCCTGCTCCTCTCCCTCTTCCAGATATTTATGGGACTGTCTCATCCATGTTCATCTCTTCCCTCATTTTATCCCCTTATGAGTTTATATATTCTTGATTCCTTTATTGCCATTTCAGTGGAGTTTTGGAAGGGGGAAGTGAGCAATCTGTCGTGCTTACTCAGAAGTGGGCTGCATTTTAAAAACAAAATCGGCTGCATTGCTCAAAGATGAGGGAGGGTTTAGGAAAACCAATCTGTGTGCAAGACATAACTTTTTCACAGATATATGCATGCATGCCTTACATGATGAAACTCCTGTGAGAGGGGCCAGCCCATGAAATTCCCAGATGGTGAACATAGGACTCACCTCACTGAGTTGCTATGTGGATTAAATGAGCTAATACAAGTAAAGTGCTTAGCACAAGGCTTGGCATTTGAGTTCTCAAGGGATAGCAGTGATGATTATTCTGATAGTTTTGGGATGAACTTGACTAAGGGCTCTGGGGATTTAGGGGAACTTCTCTCCGTCCTCTTCTGTTCCCTGAAGGAGAAAGCACCTTCTGCAGGCTTCTCCTGGGAACCCCACCAGCCTGTGGATCTCAGAGCTCTTTGGAGTTTGAGAAGGGAATGGGGAAATCCCTCTGGTCTTGGCCACTCTGACACTGCATAATTGGCATAAATGGGGCATCCCAGCTCAGCCTGGAATGTTCTTGTTTCTTGGCATGAACCTGTCTTTTTGCAAACACAGTCACTTTGTGTCTGTCCCATCAGCTGTCTTCCAAAGGTTATTCTACCCAGTCCCGCTATACACATCGTTTCCAACATTAAAGTCACTCTTTAATTTGTAACAAAGAGATATGGGTCCTAGTTCTGTCTTTGCCACCAATTGCCTAGAAATAGCTCAAACTTGGGATCTAGATTTGATCTGCCCGGTTTGAATCCCAACTTTGCATCTGCCATCGATGAGCCGTGTCCCACGGGCAAGTACTCAGTCTTCTATGGGCCTTGGTTTCCTCGTCTATCAAATGAAGATAATAATAGTTCCTAACTCATAGAGCTATCATGGGGCTGAAAGAAATAATCCACGTAAAGCGCCCAGCCTGCTACTCAGAGTTCAGATAAAGCTAGCTGTAAGGATTACTATCTTTCCCAATTTAAACTCTCCCACAAACTTCGTAGCTCCAGGCACAACTGGAGGTGAGGACTCAGGCATATGAAGCTTTTCCAGGGGCTGAGGCAGAGGAAATGTGATCTCCTGGATTTTGTTTGTAGCTTCTACTAGACCACATAGCAACCGAGCAACATAGCAACGAACGAAAGCAATTCCATTTAATTCCAAGTCAAGCAACTTACTTTTTCAAAAGTATGTTATTCCGACTTGAAAAAACCAATCTTCCTGAGTAGGCTTCATGTCATAGAGACAAACACTTTATGGTAAAAATGCTATTTGATTTTGTTTCTGCTCAAAGCAGTTCTCATCACAATCTTTTGTTTGTTTGTTTGTTTGTTTTTTGAGATGGAGTTTTGCAAACACTTTATGGTAAAAATGCTATTTGATTTTGTTTCTGCTCAAAGCAGTTCTCATCACAATCTTTTGTTTGTTTGTTTTTTGAGATGGAGTTTTGCTCTTGTTGCCCAGGCTGGAGTGCAGTGACGCGATCTCCGCTCACTGCATCCTCCGCCTCCGGGGTTCAAGCAATTCTCCTGCTTCAGTCTCGCGAGTAGCTGAGATTACAGGCATGCGCCACCACGCCCAGCTAATTTTTTTGTATTTTTAGCAGAGACGGGGTTTCACCATATTGGTCAGGCTGGTCTCAAACTCCCAACCTCAGGTGATCCGCCCGCCTCGGCCGCCCAAGGTGCTGAGATTACAGCTGTGAGCCACCGTGCCCGGTGCTCATCACAAATTTTAAAACTGTTGACAAATGTTTTTCCCTGCTCTTCCGAGCCTACTGTTTTATAAACGAGTTACTATACTGCCCTCTCGTGGAACATAATGATTTCTTTGAGTCAAAGTCCGCTTGGATTTTTTTTTTTTTTTTCTTTTTGAGATGGAGTTTCACTCTGTCACCCAGGCTGGAGTGCAGTGGCATGATCTCAGCTCACTGCAACCTCCGCCTCCCGGGTTCAAGTGATTCTCCTGCCTCAGCCTCTTGAGTAGCTGGGATTACAGGCACCTACCACCATGCCCAGCTAATTTATGTATTTTTAGTAGAGATGGGGTTTCACCATGTTGACCAGGCTGGTCTTGAACTCCTAGCCTCAAGTGATCCACCCACCTCGGCCTCCCAAAGTGCTGGGATTACAGGCATGAATCACTGCACCCAGCCGTCCTAGCTTAGATTTGAAATAAGACTCCCATTTATAATTTATCATTCATAGTATTAGGCTCATCGGAAAGTATGTTTTATCCACATATTTCACAAAACTCTTTTAAAAATTAATTATGATTTCATTTTCAGTTGTTCGAACTTGGAGACTTTATGTTCACTGATTCTGTCTTCGTACAGCGATTCTACCTGATGAGTATGTCAATTCTGTTCCTCGAGCTTCCTCTGGGTTCAGAGGGCTACTCATAAATTAGTCCACAGCAATTCAGGCACAGCAGGGAGAGCAGGCCACAGGCCACAGGCCAATTGTTCTGCAGGGGTTGTGGTTAGAACTCAAGGAAACTGCCTGAAGGCCTCCTTTGTGCCAGCCCCCGCCGTCCAGCATCACCCCAGCTGGAGGTGCTGATGATCCTAACGAGGATGAGAACATGCCACCTCAAAATATGCTACCTCGGCAAAAGAATATTTTGAGCTATAGGCAATGAAGAAACAACAGATGCAGTAAAAGTTCTCTGTCCTCCCTTATCTGCCTAAATGCAGGACCTAAATTTTGTTTTGAGGAAGATGCCCCTCTATACCAGGAAGAGAGTGACTCTTATCACCTGTAACAGAAGTTGCATCGAGAAGAGTCTACATAAACAAATAAATGGAAGAGAGATAACTGTTCTCGTCCATTAATTTCTCCCATATATTCCTAAACGCTTTCTTACAGTTTATTACCCCAGAAGCCCAAACATTATTTTCTTTATCCAGTCACTTCTCTATAACCTATCACCCTTTGCTCAAATAGTATATAACTTCTCAAGTCTAAACACTTATTGGGGTTTTCTACTTCTTTTTGTGAAGCTCCTGTGCCCATAAAAATATTAACATCCATAAAATTTGTATACTTTTTCTCTTGTTAATCTGTGTTCTGTCAGTTTAATTTGCAGGTCCCCAGCAATAGAATATAAGAGAGTATGGGATAAAGGTTTCCTCCCCTCTAATCCCAGGTATGGAGTTGGTCGGCAGAGGGGCAGGACGAGGGTCAGCAGCCTTGATGCCCTTTTCCAGGAGAGCTTCTTGCAGTTGGATCGGCTCTTGAAAGTTACTCACCTGCTTCAGCAACTGCAGCTGCTGTGCCTGACAAATGGCAAAAGACAAGACACCAACCACACGAAATCCCAGTGCGCACATTACCTGCCTCATCTTGACTTTCAGGTGGCTTTATGTGCCTATGCAATGCTGCAATGTTAATCCTCAAGGGTGAAATCCAAGCTGGTTTATCCGCAGAGCTACCAGGGCCAGTGGTGATGGTGAGCAACGAGGCACTAAATTTCTTCTCCTAAAATACAGAGGATCTGTTCAACACACTCGCAGTCACAGCACAAAAAGCTATTCTGTATTAGGTCAGCAAAGGAAACCAGTCCAAGTGCAAAGGCAATTTTAGATCTATTCCTGTTGCCTGTGGAAACACGAAACCAAAGGGAAGCTCACTGGTAGGACGGAGCAAGCACCCGTGAAGGCGCAGCCTTTTTTAAACTTAAGTTCTGATCAGCAGGTTGGCGGCAGGTCCTGCGAATCCATCCTTTAGCAAGCATCCCCTGCGGGAGGGGCTCTGATGCAGAGTGTAGGAGGGCTGCCTGTATTCCGAGAAACACTGGATGGTGTCTGCCACGATTCAAGAGCAGACATTATTACAATTATTGGGAGACACAGGCTGTGCCAAATAGTAAAATAAGAATAAATATATTTACATTTCCCAGGGTTTGGCCCAATCAGACTTTGCGTGGCTCACATAAATGCCAGCACATAGATATTTGCAAACAATAAACTTATGTTTAGCATCCTAAACTCTACTTTTAAATAAAACACTACGGAAGTCATTATTTATGCAATTAGTAAGCCCATAATTGACACTGAAGACAATTAACAATAATTAACACATAATTTTTACTATGCAATACTAATTTTAAAATACCTTTCACAACTCAAGGGATCAGGCAGTTGTTCAAATTTTTCTAGAAGGCCTGGCTTACACCAGCATCCATGACCATCTTCCTTTCTTGGAAACTGGACCTTCAGATCTTATTAATGTGTTTGATAATTTCATCATAAAGAGCAAAGAAAAATGCGATGTGCAGACATACTTCGCCATAGTGCGAAATTGTTCTTTGTAAAAGTTTGTTCAATACAAACTTTAGATGGAAAAAAATTGCTCTTCAAGAAAAAAAAAAAAAAGCCCTCAAAAGCTTTTCATGGAAGCCCCTGGTATTTGCATTGGGAAATATGATCCAATTGAAATATATATTTTTAATTTTTTTGCTCATTAAACTTAAAAAAAAATTACCGAATGCCTATTTTGTTACACGTGCTCTTCTCAGTGTTGGCCTAGCACCATCCTTAAAGCAATCTTCAGTGAACATAATATATATAGATATATATATATATATTTTGAGACAGAGAGTCTCTCTTGTTACCCAGGCTGGAGTGCAATGGCACGATCTCAGCTCACTGCAACCTCCACCTCTTGAGTTCAAGCAATTCTGCCTCAGCCTCCCGAGTAGCTGGGATTACAGGCATGCACCACCACACCCGCCTAATTTTGTATTTTTAGTAGAGACGGGATTTCTCCATGTTGGTCAGGCTGGTCTTGAACTCCCGGCCTCAGGTGATCTGCCCGCCTTGGTCTCCCAAAGTGTTGGGATTACAGGCGTGAGCCGCTGCGCCCAGCCAGGAAATATTATTTTTAAAGTCTGAAATCCAAAATTGCTTTCACGGTGAATAAAAGGATTTTAGAAGATTGTAACGATTTTATCTCCGTGGTGATCACTGAGTGTAAATTCTTCATTCTCTATCAGGAAATCCATCTAAGACTTTCACTTCAACAGAAGTGAAAAAAGATATTTTTTTTAGTCTGTGATGAAGGGGAACTATTTCATGGGATGAGAACTGATATAGGCCAGGCACGGTGGCTCACACCTGGAATCCCAGCACTTTGGGAGGCTGAGGCAGGCGGATCACCTGAGGTTGAGAGTTCAAAACCAGCCTGGCCAACATGAAATCCCATCTCTACTAAAAATACAAAAAATTAGTTGGGCGTGGTGGCGGGCACCTGTAATCCCAGCTACATAGGAGGCTGAGGCAGGAGAACCCAGGAAGCAGAGGTATCAGTGAGCCGAGATTGTGCCACTGCACTACAGCCTGGGCAACAAAGCGAGACTCCATCTCAAAAGAAAAATCAGACCAAACATAGCCAGTATGTCTTCTGTAGAAGTAAACACAATCAGAGGCAAGAAGCAACTTTATTCACATTATAAATGAAACACTTTTGTTTTGTGTATACTGTTAGTTTCTGTTTTAAAATACAGATGATCACATTAAGAAATAAAGGCCAGGTGCAGTGGCTCACGCCTGTAATCCCGGTACTTTGGGAGGCCAAGGCAAGTGGATCACCTGAGGTCAGGAGTTCGAGACCAGCTTGGCCAACACAGTGAAACCTTGTCTCTACTAAAAATACAAAAAAATTAGCCAGGCATGGTGGCAGGTGCCTGTAATCCCAGCTACTCGGGAGGCTGAGGCAGGAGAATTGCTTGAACCCAGGAGACGGAGGTTGCAGTGAGCTGAGATCGCACCACTGCACTCCAGCCTGGGTGGCAGAGAGAGACTCCGTCTCAAAAAAAAAAAAAAGAAAGAAAACTTCCAAGTTTATTTTCCCCAAACTGTAACATGATACAGAAGTTGAAGTTCATTGAATCCGTTGTTGTACTCATTATGATAATAATGAAATGTTTAGTCTTCTTCCAGTTAATTATATTAACTTGGAGCTTGCCAACTGGTGAACTGCAGATGGGTTAAGACACGGACACCTCAGGCTGAAGTCCCAAGGCCAAGTATCTCCAGACAGGAGCAGCTTCTTCAGTTCAACCAGCTGACTTTTGTTTCGTATTTTCTGCTTGAGCCTTGAAATGAAAATCTTCAGAGTCAAACATTCTTGGGACTCACTATGTTCATGGTTTCCTTTGTAGTGTGTCTGGCTTCAGGACACAAGTTAAATCCCATACAGTTAGAAGACAATTTTTTTTTAATTTTTAAAAATTTTTAGGCCGGGCAGGGCGGCTCACACCTATAATCCCAGCACTTTGGGAGGCCGAGGCGGGCAGATCACCTGAGGTCAGGAGTTCGAGACCAGCCTGGCCAACATGGTGAAACCCCGTCTCTACTAAAAATACAAAATATTAGTTGGGCATGGTGGCAGGCTCCTGTAATCCTAGCTACTTGGGCGGCTGAGGCAGGAGAATTGTTTGAACCTGGGAGGTGAAGGTTGCAGCGAGCCAAGATCGTACCACTGCACTCCAGCCTGGGCCGCAAAAGCAAGATTCCGTCTCAAAAAAAAAAAAAAAAATTAAAAATTTTTAATTCTTTACCACATCAAGCATATGAACCCAGAAAAATTTTTTGATGCTCTATATTCTTTTGCCAATATTTTATTTAAAATAGTTCAGTCCTAGTTCTTTTCCATCTTTAGTGTAAAACAACTTTTTATTATTGTTAAACTCAATTTGGGTTCAAAATCCTACTTCCAGCCTAGGCAACATAGTGAGGCCCCGTCTCTACAAAAATAAAAAAAAATTAGCTGGGCATGATGGCATGAGCCTGTAGTCCCAGCTACTCAGGAGGCTGAGGTGGGAGGATCATTTGAGCCCAGGAGGCTGAGGCTGCAGTGAGCCATGGTGATGGGTCCACTGCACTCCAGCCTGGGTGTCAAAGTGAGACTCTGTCTTAACAAGAACAAAAAAATCATATTTGATTCATAAAAGGTGTGCAGTAATATGTATTATCCCCCTATTCTAGCCTTGAAATGGTTTATATAATTGTGGCTATTTGCCGTATAGATCTGAATGAAGAAAGAGGAAGAGAGGGAGGAAGGAAGCTAAGAGGAGTAAGGTCCCAGGGGATGCCTCTAGAGTAAAATGTGTTCACTGGGTGCAGAGACCATGAAAAGGTGCCCCTTTAGGGAGGGTGGGACATGGGAAGAGGGTGGGGCTTGGGAGGGTAGGACTGTAACCACGAAGGGGTCAGCTTGTGGCTTGGGTGATGGGGGCTGAAATAACCAAAGGCTGGCGACGCTCAGATGGCCACACTGTTTTCCACTATGCTGGGCCGCAGGTACTCGTAGGGCATGTCCAGCTTTGCATTCCGGATCTCGATTTCCTTATCCAGGGCAGCCAGCTCCTCCCTGAACTTCTTCAGCACAGCCTTAGGCTCGGGGCCTGAAAAATACTCCTCCTCATGCTGGCCCACAGCCACCTGGGAGGGAGAGGAAAAGGTGGCTGAGAGCCTTATGACCCCCAGTCTGGGATGCCATACGTCCCCACAGCTGCCTCCTTCCTTAGGGCCCTGGGCACTCGGCTCTCACCATAACGGGCTGGCGTCTGCCCAGCTGCCAAGTGATGGACATCTGGAGAGAAGCCTGATGGAAGTTGGGCAGTGTCGCCATCACTGTCTCCAGCGTTGCATCCTTGGTGGTTGGCGGGGGCAGCCTCATGGTGCAGGGTGCATTAGGGACCCAAGAGTACCAGTCCAGCTAAGGAAGGGCGGGGATCCAGAGTCAGTGCCTGCCAGGCATGAAAGCCCTGTGGCCTACCTGCACACAGACCCCTCCCTCACTCCAGGCCCCAAATTCCCAGCTGCCCATCTCTGGTAAGTACCTGGCCCAGGTGCACAGAGGCGTGTTGGCCGGTGCAGGTGAAGATACACATGGTGACAAAGTGGCAAACCTGGTCCCGAGACTGTAAAGAGACAGGAAACCCTACAAGGGGTGAGGAGAGTTAGAAGCTGGGAAGCCAGGAGTAGGGCAACGCTCAGAGGATGAGGCCGAGAGAGAAGAGAACAAGAGGGGCGAGAAAGAGCAGCAGGAACGCTCAGTAACTCTTAAGGGAATTACTATGACAGCAGGTTGGGGTGGGGGAGTGGGGAGCTCTGCTGGGAGGGTCCCACTCAGCGGGGTGCTGCTTGCTGCTGACTCACAAGAGTCAGTCCATGACGTTAGGTGTTCAGGAAGCTGGTCAGCATCACCTCGGTAGTCACAGTAAAAATATTTATACCATGGAAATGTGCAAAAGCTACAAATCAGGACGGTCCTTCCCGAGAGTCAGTTGTTAAACATTTATGGGCAGCCACTGGTCCCGCTGCATCTGGCACCTAGGGGTTCTCAGTGTGTAGGATGGGGACCTGTCTCTAGGTGAGAGGGAGTGGAATCTGAGAAGGCCTTTGCAGTTCTCATAGGTGTCGAAAATGCTTCTGGGAGATTTCACAGAAGCACGGGGGATTCTGGGAAGGTCTCTTGGGTTTTGTGTCTGAGATCTCAGGGCAGGGGCTCCTCTTACCTCTGTCCTGGGCCCCTTGCAGCCCGATTTCCGTGATCTCTCGACACCAGGTCTGCAGCTCTGGGTCATCTTTCACAGCCACGTCTGTCTTATAGTGGAGACTCACGATTCCTTCCACATACCTACCAACCAACGGAGCAGGGCCAGGGAGCTGAAGCCAGCTCTGCCCCTGCTCACACGGCCAGGTCAGGGCCCCAGGCCCCCAACCAGACGCAGACCTCCTGCTCTGCTACATGTCTTCTCCACCCCCACTTGCACCCCCACTGGCCTTCCCGCTTGCCTCACCGATAGATGATTTCCCAGAGCCGCAGTGCATCTTGGGCATAGAAGGAAGACTTCACTCCCAGGAGCCCCCGGTCAGCCAAGTCATCAGGGGGACAGAAGGAGCTGTAGGTTAGGAAGGCTCCAGCTTGCTTGAGCAGCTGCACATGACCTCCCCCACCAGTGCTCATTATCTGAGAAGTGAGGGTGAGCAGGGTCAGGCAAATCGACCTGCCCTGAATCCAGAGCTGGAAAAAAGAGAGACCCAGAATCTCCCTTTCTCTCCCCATACCTGGTCGAAAATTCCCATGTCAGAGACCAGCCCAGTCCTGGCCCGGACGTTAATTTCCAGGGTGTATCGCAGGTGGGGAATTATAAGCTACAGGGAGAAACACAGGGAAGGGCAGAGTCAGAGGAGAGCTGCAAGATCCCTGCAGGAAACAGGGGCTGACAGCAGGAAAAGCACCAGGTCTTCAGAAAAAGCGCAGACGTAAAGTTCAGTGGCCTCTCAACAGTGAGTTTTCAGAAGTACCATTCAACCCAGCAATCCCATTACTGGATATATATCTCCCAAAATATAAATCACCCTACTATAAAGACACATGCTCACATATGTTCATCAAAGCACTACTCACAATAGCAAAGATATGGAATCAACCTAAATGCCCATCAACAATAGACCAGGTAAAGAAAATGTGGTAGATATATGCTGTGGAATACTATGCAGCCATGAAAAAGAACAAGATCATGTTCTCTGCAGCAACATGGATGGAGCTGGAGGCCATAATCCTAAGTGGACTAACACAGGAACAGAAAGCCAAATGTGGTATGTTCTCACTTATAAGTGAGAGCTAAACATTGAGTATACATGGACACAAATAAGGGAACAACAGACACCAGCATCTACTTGTAGACGGAGGGTGGAAGGAGTGAGGGGATCCAAAAACTCCCTATCGGGTACCATGCTTATTACCTGGTGACAAAATAATCTGTACACCAGGCCCCCGCGACACACAATTTACTTACAGAACAAACCTGCCCATGTATCCTTGAACCTAAAATTAAAGTTAAAAATAAATACATAAAAATAAACTGCTGAGTTTTCAGTTGATTTGCATCAACTATTTGCATTCCACAAACCAGACTTAGTGCTTTATGATAATTGAAAGAAATCATTCTTTGTTGTTGTTGTGGTTATTTTGTTTTGAGATGGAGTCTTGCTCTGTTTCCCAGGCTGAAGTACAGGGGTGTGATCTCAGCTCACTGCAACCTCCGCCTTCCGGGTTCACACGATTCTCCTGCCTCAGCCTCCCAAGTAGCTGGCGTGAACCACCGTGCCTGGCCTCCTTTTCTTTTCATATTTTTTCAAAGGTCTAGACCAAGATTTCTCAACTTTTTTTTTTAATCACCCACTAAGTACCCTTTTGAGATATTTTTTCCTAATCTCACTCTACCTCATTAAATATTAATGCTACATATTTACTGTATATCTATGTATTTACTGTATATCTATGTATTTACTGTATATCTATGTATTTACTGTATATCTACGTATTGCATTATATCTCTGCTTTATATAGATATATATCACATTATATCTGTGCTATATAAAATAATAAGATTTGGCTGGCCACGGTGGCTCACGCCTGTAATCCCAACACTTTGGGAGGCCGAGGTGGGCGGATCACCTGAGGTCAGGAGTTTGAGACCAGCCTGACCAACATGGCAAAACCTCATCTCTATTAAAAAAATACAAAAATTAGCCAGGCGTGGTGGCAGGCGCCTGTAATCCCAGCTACTCGGGAGGCTGAAGCAGGAGAATTGCTTGAACCCAGGAGGCAGAGGTTGCAGTGAGCCAAGATCGTGACACTGCACTCCAGCCTGGGCAGCAATAATAATAATAATAATAATAATATTTTTCACACACATTTTCCAACCATCTTCATCCCTTGAGGGACATTGTGCCCCCACTGAGAATGGATGGTCTAACCACTGCCTCCCTCCAGAGCCTGGTCTCCTCCCTCTCCCCTTCATACGTTACGCTCACCTTCTTTCAGTTCTTTAAAGAAGACAAGCTTGGACCAGGTGCAGTGACTCACGCCTGTAATCCCAACACTTTGGGAGGCCGAGACAAGCGGATCATCTGAGGTCAGGCATTCGAGACCAGCCTGGCCAACATGGTGAAATCCTGTCTCTATCAAAAATACAAAAAAAAATTAGCCAGGCATGATGGTGCGTGACTGTAATCCCAGCTACTGGGGAGGCTGAAGTGCAAGAATTGCTTAAACCCAGGAGGCAGAGGTTGCAATGAGCCGAGATCGCACCACTGCACTCCAGCCTGGGCAACAAAGGGAGACTCCATCTCAAAAAAAAAAAAAAAATCAATGACTGGCTAGAAAAGATCTTTTTAACGTTATTTCACGGATTCTTCTTGTTGGATGGAATCCTTGATCATTTGCATGTACTGTGCTTTACATATAAAAAGAGTAAGATTATTTTCGCCACTTTCCCAGGTGGGAGGTGCTATCCCCTTTGAAAATGCATGGCCAGCCCTGCTTGTTCTCTGTTGCTCTCACATTGTCCATTCATGGTTTCTCTCCATACCCCGAGACCCCACAGAGAGGGAGCCTCCAGAGGTGGGAACGTGCCCTGGGGCAGAGATAGTGGCAGGCAAGAGAGAAGGGGATAAGGTGTTACCTTGAAGATAGGATGTATGGACGGCAGGCACCTCATGGTGGCCACAACAATGACCTCAGCCATCAAGTGTCCCCTCAGAAGATGAGACTGCAGCTCATGGAGCTGGAAGTCAGAGCTGCGCACCCAGCATTTGGCCAGAAGCCAGGCCATTGGAGGATCCGTGGGCAAGAAAAGTGGAGGTGGCGGGGATCCTGTGCTAGGCAGTTGGAGCTGGAGCCGGGACAAGTGTGGGGAGAGAAGGCATGAGTGCTGGGCGCTCAGCGATTCCCACCCCCTTTGCATGTTAACCTCGCCCTTCGTCCTCCAAACCTGTTCCGCTTTCCCCATCCCACTCCTGCTGCTCCCTACAGCTCCCATTTCCTCCCCTCCCCTTCCTACACGCTTGGTGCATTAGCACCCTGCAAGCTGCTTTGCCTCCAGCATTCTGCAGTCTTTGCCTCCAGCATTCTGCAGAAACTGCTCTTCTGGTGCCTCCTCCAGTCTCCACTTCCCCTTTCAGTCCCCACAGTGTGGACAAGATTCAAACTGCCTGCTTCCTTCATTCCGCACTGTTTTTTCGAAATCTCATCTTTTGGCCCCACTTCTACACAAATGACTAAATCTCGTTCTCAGCTGCCTGCTGGACAATTTAAATGTCTTCCTGTTACCTCAACATTGGCCAGACAAAAGCCTACCTGGGCACCCTGTTCTCTTTATCGGTGCTATTTGTGCAGGCACCTGGCCTGGCTCCCCTTTCCCCTCTCCTTGATATCCGTCTGCACTCGCATGCACCTGTCCTCTCCATCCCGACGGTCACTACCCACATCCGAGCTCCCCTCCTCCTGGGGTCAGTGCTGGGGCATGGTGCCCCACTCCCTGTTTCTAGCATCTCCCCTCTCCAACCCACCCTAAACACCACTGCCCACACCGCGTGCCCACAGCACGTTTCATCACAGCCTTCTCCAGCTTCCCACCACAGGCTCCGTAGCCTGGCTTAGTCTGGCCCTGGTCCAACTGTCCCCTAGGAATCTCCTGACTCCTCTACCTCAGCCTCTGCCCAGTCTGTCTTGCCCCTGAGGACCGGTCCTTCTTCTCCCTCCTGCTTGTCTGAGACCTGGCCCTCCTCCAAGGCTTGTGACACCCCACCTCCCCAGTCCCTCCTGGGCTGTCTCTGTCCTCAGGGACTTCCTCAGTCGTGGAGCTTCTGCAGACTGGCCCCGTGTGTCTCTCCAGCTACGTTACAAGGCCTTCGAATCAGAGACTTGGTGCATTTCCTCCTTTCGTGTCTCCCCAGTGCTTTAGCCCGGCGCCTTTGAAGATGGTGCTTAGTGCATTTCGATAAGGGGCTGAGCTGAGAAGGCTGGAGACTGGGAGCAGAAATCCTGAGTCCTCTCACCTGGATGACCATGGGCAAGAGTTTCCCATCAGGCTGCAATTTCAGCATGACTAGAGGGGCAGCCAGGTGCTGCTGGCTACAGAGAATGACGTTGGCCTTGATCCCATCCAGCAGGGAGAAGTCAGCTTCAAACAATGTGCCTCCCTGTGTGGGGGAAGAGGTCAAGGGCTGCTGTCAGCATAAAGCATCTTCTTCCTACTCTGATTCCTCCAAGGCGGAAGAGAGAGCGAGAGAGAGGAGCTAACTTGTCTCCGTCATCTACTTTATACCAGGTAATGGATCATGTGCTTACTGCCTCATATCATTTTTTTTTAATCAGGGTCTTACTCTGCTGCCCAGGCTGGAGTGCAGTGGCGGGACCACCATGGCTCACTGCAGCCTTGACTTCCTTGGGCCCAGGTGATCCTCCCACCTCAGCCTCCCAAGTAGCTGGGACTACAGGTGCATGCCACTACACCAAAAATTACAGGTGCTAATTTTTGTATTTTTGTAGAGACAGGGTTTCTCCACGTTGCCTAGGCTGGTTTCCAACTCCTGGGCTCAGGTGATCCTCCTGCCTCAACCTCCCAAAGTGCTGGGATTACAGGTGTGAGCCACTGTGCTCAGCCTTATAATTTTTATACATAGTTGAATGAGCCTCAATTGCACAGAAGAGGAAACAGACAATCAGAGAGGTTGGGTATTTTGCCTGAGGTCACACAGCTTACAAATAGCAGAACCAGGATTCACATCCAAGCCTATCTGCCCTTAATCCCATGAATTTCCTCTCTGTTGTTCCATGTCACCTCCTGATGAACAGCCATAGCACTCTGATCCTGACTCTCTTACTCTGCACACTCCCTGAATCCCTAGCACCATGGGCCAGTCACATTTCTTCATTTGACCCTGTTTCTACCAACCACTCCATCTTGCACACCCTCCCTCCGCAGCTACTCTCGTGTGGGAAGGAGGCCGAGCAGCTGAGCTTCTCCAGGGTCCCTCAGGACCTCTCCTGCAGAATCCCTCCCTGCTGGCTGGCAGCAAGCCAGGCCCACAGTGGGTCCCGCAGCAGCATCATTGGCACTAGCCCACCCCACTTCACTGCTGAGCTTTCCTCAGGGCTCTGATGTCCATACCTCCAGCTCCTTCTCCAGCTGAGCCTGCAGTTCCTCCATGCCTGGAGGGAACACTAGGCGAGCAGGAAGGTGAACAGAGCGCCTCAGCACCACGGGGTTGGCACCATTAAGAAACTGGTACCCAAATAAGGCATCTTCCTTCCAGGAGTCCCGCACACGCTCTGGGGAAGGCAGTTGTTAAGCAAGTTGTGGGATCTGAGCTCTTGATCCTTCCAACCCCACCAACCATGCCCCCTTGACTCCAGCCCACCAGAGGGACCCAAGTCTCTGGTCTCCCCACCCTGCTTCTTTCAATTCCCCTGGGTTGGGTAGGATCTGGGGGTAAGCGTCCTGGGAGACATATTAGGGTGGGGGGACTGACCAGCCAGCTTGCTCTGGCCACACCAGAAAATCCGGTTGAAGTCATCTAGATCCTTCCAGCAAGTCAGAACATTTAAAGAGTCTTTGATAGCGAGGTCGGCCAGCCTTCAGGGCAGGATGGGGCAAAGGGTTCGAGCATCATTCTGAGACTCCAACATGAGGACCACAGGCACCGACCTTGGGCTGGTCCAGTGCAGTGCAGCCCATAAGCCCCTTGGCTTCCACTACACGAGGACACCTCCCTCTCACCCAGCCTCCCCTTGCTCTCACCCCTTGGCCAGCGAAACCTCAAAGTCAACTCTCTTGTCTTCCAGAAATCGCTCATCCACAGGGAGGTCACATAGTTTGGCCCCAGCCACATTCAGAATTAACCCATCCTTCCAGTTTCCCCACCTGTGGGGCAGGAAGGAAATCAGGCGTGGGTGCTGGAAGCATCAGCAGCTCACGTGGGGTCAGGGGAGGAGGGCTCACCGGTACAACTTCCTTCTCTCTTCCAGCTCCTCTTCCCGGTGTTTCTGGAACAGGCCCTGAGGGTCGTCGCCCACAGTACGGCCTAGAAGGACAGAGGAGGGCTTGGCCAGTGACTTTTGGTGAGCGCCTCTTCTCGTCTCTGCCAGGAGAGCCTCAGCACCCCATCCTTCTGTGTGGCCTCTGCCCCTTCAGCATCACACCCCTCCCCCAGGCTCCAGCCACTCTGTGCCAGCTGCAGCCACCGCCCCTTCGACACCCCCAAAGACCCCTGCGCTCCAGGTTCCAGCACCCCCATCCTGCTCCCTCTTCTCCACACGCGCATCCCCCCAGCTTCTCTCGCACCCCAGTGGCCTCCTGACACCCCCAGCTCCGCGCTCACCGGTGCCTTCGGGCAGGCTCAGGACGCCGTTGCCCTCCACCCAGCGGTAACAAGGGAACCTGACCTCGTCCCCGGCTCCGGGGCCCTGCACGGAGATCCAGTTGCAGAACCAGGCGTCGTCCGTAAGGAGATGCCGTTTGCGCAGTTTCACAAACAGCAGCGGCCCCAGGTACTCCGGTACTTCCACCTTGAGTTCTGTCTCCTGCGGGCGACAGAAGACGCTCAGCCCCGGTGGGGCCTGGCGGGAGGCGCACCCGGCTGAGCTCTGCTCCCTCCAGCGCCCACGCCCTTCCTCGGAGCCTCTGAGAGGAGGAGACGTATCGGGGTAGGGGGGCTAAGCCAGAGAGAGAGAGACCGCGCCGAGCGGGTGGCCCCAGGACTCGGTTCTGAGGGGACTGGGACGGCAGGTGGGAAGGTGCGCTCCTGCCTTCACTTTCTCCTCCCTGTGGTCATTGACTGTGCTAAGCGCTGGGCTGGCCGCTGCCGCGCCCTGGACAAGCGCGCTGTGGAGCCGGGACGCACTGGTGGCAATTCCCGCTGTGCGACCCCCCAACCCCACCCCGCCCGAGGCCGAGGACCTGCAGGGGCCCCACAGGCCTGGGGACAACCTTCCCAGAGACCTGGAGACGGAGAGGGCTCAGCCAGGGAGAGGGACAGAAAGGGAAGGCAGGGGAAAGGCGCGCCGGGCAGAGAGAGCAGCGGGGAAGGGAGGGCGAGCAGCATCTTGGAGCTGGAGCTCAGAGCCCAGGTGTGGGGGGTCAGTAGGTCCGGAGGTTCTCGAAGGTGGCGCCAAGGGCTTTGGATTTGGTCCCGAGAACAAGCGGGAGCCATTCGAATGTGTTAAGCAGGGGGAGTGAATTAGGGGGAAATCATTCCGGTTTCAGAAGGGCTTAGAAGGTCTGCAGCAGAGGTGGGGAGGCCGCGGGAGGTTTGAAATGGCTTTTAAAATAGAGAAAGCGGGAGGATCGACGACAGCTCCTGCGACCGCAGTTTTCAGACACCAGAGCTGTGGGGAGTGAGGGGCGCTCAGGAGCATCCCCTTAATTCCAAGCAGATCGAGTAGCGGGAACATTTATTGAGCGTTTACTGTGTGTCACCAGCTGCCCACCATAGGGAGGAAAAAAGGGAGGAGGGAGCGCCTTTCCACCTTCCGTGCTCCGTCCCCTCACCATGGAGTCGCGGGGCCCCCTGCTCCGTGCGCATTTTCTCTCTTTCTGGCTCCCTTCGCCCCGCTTTCTCGGAAGCTCGGAGCAGGGGCTTGGGGGTGCGGGGAGCAGGGCTCCGCAGGTTCAAGGGGACGCGGGCGGTCGGGGGCGGGACGGATATTGGGCAGGGACGCAGGAGATGCTCAGGGTCTAGAACTGACTGCGCCGGATTCTTGTTTAGAGGGAGGTGAAGCGAGGGAGGAGGCGCGGGTGACACCTGGGGAGGCAGGAGGAGAGGGCTGGGAGGTGGGGAGAGGGGAGGACCTCATCCGGGCATGTTCCTTTGACGTTCCCTGAGACAGACATCCGGATTTGGGGATCTGGGAGAGAGCTAGAGCAGTGATGGGAATTTGGGCTTTCGCGGAAGAAAAAAAGTAACAGGACCGGGTAGAACACCAGGTAGATATGACATGAGATATGACGGGAGGCGGGTCGGGAAATCGAGAGCGTTCTCCTGTCTTGACTCCCCATCCCTTCCCTCTCACCACCCACCCCACCCCAGGTGATAAAGCCTGAAAGGTCAGAGATCCAACAGCGCTAGCGGTTCAAACGGTTTCTTAAAACAGAGGAAGCGAGAGGACCGACGGCGGCTCCGGTGACTGCTGAGTTTCCAGACAAGGGAGCTCTGTGCAAGGAGGGGCGCACAGGAGCATGCCCTCAATTCCAAGGAGATCGGGTAGCGGCAACATTTATTGAGCGCTTACTGTGTACCACCAACTGCCCGAAAGCCCCCACCCCCGTGGCCTCCGTGCGCTTTGAGCCCAATGCGCGGGCCCTTGGCAAAAAGAATCGGCCAGAGGCCGACGGGGGCGCATGTCCTCCCCGGTATTTGACTGACTCGGAGCCAGGGACGCAGCCCACCCCGCCCGCCTCTGGGGAGCTCACCTTGCCCCGTGCGGGCCACAGTCGCGTCCCAAGCGCCGCCTCCCCGTGCTGGCCGACCAGCCACAGCTGCACCTGGTTGTTGGAACCGGCATAGAGCGAGGCCCCAGTGGACACGCGGATGCGGTAGAGACCCATCTTGCTCAAAGACGTTTCGCTCCTTCTGGTGGGGAGGAAGGGTGGACGAACTAAATAACCCAACCTGAGACCCCGCCCTCTCCGAGGTCGCTTGGGGTCGGAATGTGGGTGGCAGGTCTCCAATCAACTCCACCTACCGCTGGGGCCCCGAGCTCCATGGAGCAGAGCTTCAAGGGGCAGAATTCAGCCCCAGTCCAAAAGGCGGTGTCCTGGCGAGAGCAGGGAGTGGAAACCACTATCTCGACGGGAGGGAGAAGAAGAAAAGGATTTGGACCGAAAACACGCAGGAAGAGGGAATCAGCGCCTGGTACAGCAGGCAGGCGAGGTGGGGGTAGGAGTTATGCACGTGTCTACCACGGACTTTGGGCCAAGCCTGGGTGGCTGGGAAGCCAACCTCCATCTAAACGCACGCGTGCACACGCACACACACGCACAGACACACATATGCACACACACACACACACGCACACACACACTCGCCTCACAAGTTGGATTGCAGGGGAGGGTAAAGTGGGCGAGGAGACCCAGTTTGCAGTGGCATTTGAGGAAGGTACATTCAGGCCACGGAATTCATTCGACCAGCTTTGCACACTTGCCTTCTCTGTGCCAGCCACTGGGACTCATTCCTTTTGAGCATAAAAGCCTCTGCCTCCCTGTTGCCTGCAGAATAAAAGTCCAAATGTTTCTGGCATTCAATGCCCTTGCTAACCTGGCCTGCCCTCCTCACCTCTCATCCCACTGCACCCTGGCATCTCCTGTGCTGGAGCCATGTGTTCCCCGGAACCCCCTCCCCCCGCCCCTGCTGTTCTCTCAAAGAACTCACTTCTGGGTTGACTAGTCTGTTCATGCTTCTAAACCCTAATTCGTCTCCAGTTTCTTTTTGGGCTGGAGCCATGTGTTCCCCAGAACCCCACCTGCTGTTCTCTCAAAGAACTTGCTCCTGGATTAGTCTATTCATCTATTCATGCTTCTAAACCCTAGTTCATCTCCAGTTTCTCAGGAAAGTCTTACCCGGTACTTTCACCCCCCACCACCCCACCAGAGCGAATTAGCTTTCCTTTTTTTCTTTTTTTTTTTTTTTTTGAGATAGAGCCTCACTCTGTCACCCTGGAATGCAGGGTGGAGTGCAATGGCACGATCTCGGCTCACTGCAACCTCCGCCTCCCGGGTTCAAGCAAAACTCTGCCTCAGCCTTCCGAGAAGCTGGGATTACAGGCGCCCGCCACCACGCCTGGATAATTTTTGTATTTTTAGTAGAGACGGGGTTTCTCCATGTTGGCCAGGCTGGTCCTGAACTCCTGACCTCGTGATCCACCTGCCTCAGTCTCCCAAAGTGCTGGAATTACAGGCGTGAGCCACCGTGCCCGGCCCAGCTTTCCTTTCTAACACTTTTCTCCTTGTGCACACTTCTATTGTTGCACAGTTAATACTGCAGTGTGAGCATTTGTTTGTATGTGTGTATCCCCCACTAATGTGAGCCCGTCCCAGGCAGGGACTACACACCCAGCAGGACTCTCACTTTTGTTTCCCCTGGAGACAGCACAGTGTCAGGGCTTGTGGGTGTCAATAAGTGTTTGCTGAAACACACTGAGCTGAAAAATTCATTATAAATGAATCCTTCCCTTGGGGGAGACAAAGGGAAATAACTATCAGGCAATGTAAACAAAAGGGAAATAGTAACATAAACTCCATGGCATGGATTACAATCAGCCTGGTAACACAAATGAAGTCCAGGAAAATATGTCTGTGACGCATATTTTCTGGTTTGCTTGTTTTTTGTTTTTGGTTTTTTTTGTGTTTGTTTTTTTAATGAGATGGAGTCTTGCTCTGTCGCCCAGGCTAGAGTACAGTGGTGTGATCTTGGCTCAATGCAACCTCCGCCTCCCGGGTTCAAGCGATTCTCCTGCCTCAGCCTCCTGAGTAGCTGGGATTACAGGCGCCTAACACCATGCCCGGCTACTTTTTGTATTTTCAGTCGAGACAGGGTTTCGCCATGTTGGCCAGGCTGGTCTTGAACTCCTGAACTCAAGTGATCCACCTGCCTCGGCCTCCCAAAGTGCTGGGATTACAGCTGTGAGCCACCATGTCCGGCCCTGCTTAATTGTTTAGTGGGAAGTACGTTCATGTGATTTAAAATTCAAAAGGTACAAAGTGATATTCACTAGTTTCTCCCTCCTCTTGGCCCCAAGCCACCCAGTTGCTCCACTCCCAGCAATCACTGTTACCAGTCTTTTCTGTGCACTAATATTACTGAGCAAATACACACCTATCCTTTTTGTCTTTTTCCTGCACATCGTAGCACGCCTTATTCTGTGTCTTGTTTTTCCACAGTGCAACAGGAGGTCATTCCATATCCGTGCATAAAGAGCTTCCTTGTTCTTTGCTAAGGCTGCCATTTGCTGTAACGTCATAAATTCTACTAGTCTCTTGTGGTGGACACGGGTTGTTAGTAATCTTTTGTAACTATGAAAAAGTGCTGAAAAAAATAAACCTTGCATAGACAGCATTTCTCGTATGAAAGTATATCTATAGAACAAAACCCTGGAGATAGAATTTCTGGACCAAAAGCATATCGAATTTAGGCAGAAACTGCTCAGTTGCCCTCCGTAGAAAGTTGTACTGATTTACACTCCCACCGGTGGACTATGTATGAGAATGCCCATTCTTCCTCACTCTTGTCAACGGTGTGTTCATAACCTTACCTTAGCCAATCAGATAGGTGAAAAATGGTACCCTAGTTTTAATTTTAATTTGCATTTCCCTTATTATGAGTAAAGTTGAGCTTTTCTTTTTTCTTTAAGAAGGAGTTTCGCTCTTGTCGCCCAGGCTGGAGTGCAGTGGCACGATCTCGGCTCACTGAAACCTCCGCCTCCCAGGTTCAAGCAATTCTCCTGCCTCAGTCTCTCGAGTAGCTGGTATTACAGGTGCCTGCCACCATGCCCGGCTAATTTTCGTATTTTTAGTAGAGATGGGTTTTCGCCATGTTGGCTAGGCTAGTCTCGAACTCCTGGCCTCATTTGATCAGCCGGCCTCAGCCTCCCAAAGTGCTGGGATTACAGGCGTGAGCCACCGTGCCCGACCAAAAGGTTTTTTTTATAAATGAAATTCAGAAAAATCAAAATGTCGTGGGTAAAATTCATCTTCCATAGAAATGGCACAAACCCAGTAATTTTCTTGCAAATTAAAAGTGTGATTGAAGAGTTGGGAAGCCCTCCAAAAGTAATTCACTGTAACTTGTGGGTAGACTGAGTGAGGTTAGATTATGATGCATTTGTGATGGGAGAGGAAAGACCCAGGCCATTTCTTCCTATCTTGAATAGGGATATCTATGGTGGTTAGCCTATGCCTGTTCCAGCATTGTATGTTGGGGGTGGGGTCAGATGACTTTCTCTTTAGTTTACAGGTCTTCAGAAGAAGAAGAGACTAGGCATGGTGGCTCAGGCCTGTAATCCCAGCACTTTGGGAGGTCAAAGTGGGAGAATCAGCTGAGTTCAGGAGTTCAAGACCAGCCTGACCAACATGGTGAAACCTCATCTCCACTAAAAATACAAAAAGTAGCCAGGCATGGTGATGGACACCTATAATCCCAGCTACTCAGGAGGCTGAGGCAGGAGAATCGCTCGAACCCCAGAGGCAGAGGTTGCAGTGACCCGAGATCATGCCACTGTACTCCAGCCTGGGCAACAGAGTGAAACTTCTTTAAAAAAGAAAAAAAAAGAAAAGGAATTGTACTCTGGAAGTATACTTAAGGTAATACAGTTGAGAAATCTCATCTATACATGGACCTGATTTAGATGATGAAATTCTAGACTTTGAGCTGATGCTATAATGGGATTCGACTTTGGGGTAGCTTGAGGGGGCGAGTGTATTTTGCATGTGGAAGGAATGTAAATCAGCGGAGGTCAGAGGGCACGCTGGTGGCGGCCATTTTTTAAAACGTCCCCCAGTGATTGTGACCTCCTGATATGCCTTTGCATAGTCTCCTTCATTGTATCTGGGTTGGTCTGCAAAGCCAATGCAGTATGAAATGATGTGTGACTTCCAAAGCTAGGTCCTAAAAGACATTGGGGTTTTCCTTCTCCTCCTTCCCCACTCTCCCTCTATCTCGTTCTGCTTTCTCTGAGAGAAATGAACTACTATGTCATGAGGTCACTCAAGAAACTCTATGGAGAGGTCCACATGGCAAGGAACTGAGCCCTTCTGCTACGAGCCAGCGAGGAACTGAACCCTCCAACTAACAGCCATGTGGGACAGCCATCTTGGAAACAGATCCTCCTGCCCCAGTTAAGACTTCAGATGACTACAGCCAACCTCTTGACTGAAACCTCATAAGACTCTTGAACTAGAACCAACTGCCTCCCAAAACTGTGTAAGGTAATGAGTGTTTTTGTTTTGTTTTGTTTTGAGACAGGGTCTTGCTCTGTCACTCAGGCTGGAGTGCAGTGGCATGGTCACAGCTGACTGTAGCCTCCACCTCCCAGGCTCAAGTGATCTTCCCACCTCAGCCTCCCAAGTAGCTGGGACCACAGACACGTGCCATCACACCACTGAGTTTTGAGGTCGTTGTAAAGCAGAAATAGATAACTAACATGGTCTGCATGCTTATTTTCTGAATCCTCAAACTCCCAAGCTTATGTAAAGCCAAAAAACATTCAATGAACTGACCACTTTCAAAATTAGTTCACTCACCACCTCTTCCTCCTTTATTTTTTTGTGTGTTTGTTTTTTTGTGTTTGTTTGTTTGTTTTTGACCTGGAGTCTTGCTCTGTCACCCAGGCTGGAGTGCAGTGGCGCGATTTCGGCTCACTGCAACCTCTGCCTCCCAGGTTCAAGCCTCGGTCTCCCAAGTAGCTGGGACAACAGGCACTTGCAGCTACGCCTGGCTGATTTTTCGTATTTTTAGTAGAGATGGAGTTTCACCATGTTGCCCAGGCTGATGTCAAACTCCTGAGCTCAGGCGATCGGCCTGCCTCGGCCTCCCAAAGTGCTGGGATTACAGGCGTGAGCCACTGCACCCGGCTCTTCCTCCTTTATTGATGCCAGCTACAACCTTTGTCCATCTGACTGGCTACAGAGTGAAATTTCAAGTCTTGAAACATTAGAAGACTTTGTAAAGTCCATAGAAGTACTGTTAGAAAACCGATCAGTCAGCAAAGCAACTGACAAATAATGTTGCTGTTGAAAGAAGAGGCATCCACCTGAAGTGGTTCAGATGAGCTGAGCAGGGCTTCAGGAGAGGGACAGTCAATAGGTGACACATTGGCTGCAGTCAAAGGGACAGGCTTGGACAACAAGCAAAGCTTTTCTATGCAGGTGATGTCCACTGGTCACTTATGTGTACCCTCTCTGTCCCCATGTGGCTCCAGGACACTGACATCAGATGATATTTCCAAGATAAGTGCACAGAAGACCCTGGATGTGGACTTTGCTTCTCCCTGGGCCTCCTAATGCCTGGGTTTTTGAAACTCAAAAATCCAAAACTGAGCTCAAGTGCGGTAAGCCCCATCTGAGATTATGAAAGTACCAGGATCATAAAAATACATGCGTCCGCTGGGTGCAGTGGCTCATACCTGGAATCCCAGCACTTTGGGAGTCTCAGGCGAGAGGATCACTTGAGCTCAGGAGACCAGCCTGGGCAACATCGTGAGATTCTGTCTCTACAAAAATAAAAATAGGCTGGGTGCGGTGGCTCATGCCTGTAATCCCAGCACTTTGGGAGGCCAAGGTGGGTGGATCACCTGAGGTTGGGAGTTCGAGACCAGCCTGGCCAACATAATGAAACCCCCGTCTCTACTAAAAATACAAAAATTAGCCAAGCGTGGTGGTGGGCAACTATAGTCCTAGCTACTCAGGAGGCTGAGGCATGAGAATCGCTTGAACCCAGGAGGCAGAGCTCGCAATGATCCGAGATCGTGGCCACTGCACTCCAGCCTAGGTGACAGAGCGAGACTCCATCTCAAAAAATAAAAACAAAAATAAAAAATATTAGCTGGGCATGATGGTGTTTGCCTGTAATCCCAGCTGTGTGGGAGGCTGAGATGCAAGGATCACTTCAGCCCAGGAGTTCAAGGCTGCAGTGAGGTATGATTGTGCCTGTGCACTTCAGCCTGGACAACAGAGTGAGACCCTGTCTCTAAAAAAACAAAATCAAAAAAAAATGTTAATATTGTACTTTACAAGTATTATTTTGTCAAAGTGGTGTCGAGAATGTCAAATATTGCTTCTCAGCTGGCCGCGGTGGTTCACGCCTGGAATCCCAACGCTTTGGGAGGCTGAGGCGTGTAGATCACCTGATCAGGTCAGGAGTTCGAGACCAGCCTGGCCAACATGGTGAAACCCCGTCTCTACTAAAAATACAAAAAATTAGCCAGATATGGTGGTGGGCGTCTGTAGTCCCAGCTACTCGGGAGGCTGAGGCAGGAGAATCACTTAAACCTTGGAGGCGGAGGTTGCAGTGAGCTGAGATCACGCCGTTGCACTCCAGCCTGGGCAATAAGAGCAAGATCCATCTCAAAAAAAAAAAAAAAAAAAAAGTATTGCTTCTCACAGTCCTAGAAGAAAGGTAGCAGGATATGGGAGGGAAAAGACATTGTGGAATACTCTATGTTGCATGATGTGGTTCCTCCAATAAATTTCGGGAACTTCCATACAATTTGTAAAATGCTTGATGTAATGTGAAGTGATTTGGAATGAAGTAACTGAATTTTGTATCTAAATGTCCACAAGAGCCGTCCAGAGACATCATATTGGGGTCTGGGATTAGAAGCAAAAGACAAACTAAGGCCCTAAGTCTGAATGCTTCCACAGAAATTTGGGGGAACCCTTTAGATTTCTCCAGGCCATTAAAATGTGAGGGGTGGATAAGGAAATTTCTCCTAGAATGCAAGGCACAGGGATGTCCCTAATTGACCATTATGCTATTTTTAGGTCCCATCCAGGGTAGTTTGAGATAAGGTGGTGTAGCCAGCTATGTGTTGGTCCTGAGCCAGAAGTGTACTCCCACTACTGCCAAACTTTGGATAATTGTTGCAAGGATATTAATATGAATTCCACACATGGCTCTATGGTCCTAGGAAATCCACTTCAAAGACAAAGGGAAGTTGCATAACTACACTGAAATCAGCCTTCCAGCCTTCAAGGAATGAATGGGTGCACAATCTCAAATTGGGTGTTTAGACATTCAATAAGCAATAAGCAAGCCACGCACACATCATTCCATGAACGTCACAGGGCCACTGAGCCTGAGCTGTTCCCTGGTGAAATCACTGGTGGCAGAAGACCTCAATATCTGGTGCTTACCAGGGTCTATAAACATCCCATTTCATAAGACTTTTAGAATCTCAGGAAGTGCTTGTGATGTGCTTGAAATTAACCAGCCTCCACTCCATTCCTTCGGCTGAGATAAGATTCCCCGAAGGCCGATTTATGTGCACAAAGGCGCGCTCTGAAACCTTTGGTTAAGATCACCTGCTACCAGAAACTAGAGATATTGACATTCTTAGGGGGTACAGGACTGGGACTGAACAAAAGGATTTGGAATTGTGGTCAGAACATGTCACTGAAGGCTGGACGTGGTGGCTCACGCCTGTAATCCCAACACTTTGGGAGGCCAAGGCAGGTGGATCACCTGAGGTCAGGAGTTTGAGACCAGCCTGGCCAATATGGTGAAACCCCGTCTCTACTAAAAATACAAAAATTAGCCAGTCATGATGGTGCGTGCCTGTGATCCCAGCTACTTGGGAGGCTGAGGCAGGAGAATGGCTTGAACCTGGGAGGTGGAGCCTGCAGTGAGCCGAGATTGCGCCATTGCACTCCAGCCTGGGCGACAGAGCGAAACTCTGTCTCAAAACAAACAAAGAAAAAGAACATGTCACTGAAGTGTAGGGCTGAGGGAAAGAAGCAAACGATCAGTGGAATTTTTTTCTGCCCAGTGTTAAAAATTAAAATTGACCTCCAAGCTGTCAATGCCTTCAACTCTACCATTGCCCAACAATTCTCAAAAAGATACAGGGTTTGGACATCAGACTTCAGATAAACATACTCCCACAAGCAGGAGGAAAAACCACTCTGCCTGTGTAGGTTAAGGCTAGAGGAGCCTTAGATGAACAAAAGCACCAAATTATATGAAATGCAGTCTGGAAAACAAGGATCGGTTAGAGGAAGATGGTAATTTATAGAGGAGCTTCATTGGGAAAATTCAGACTTCAAAATAACCTGAAGATCTTCCTGAATTCACACGAGAGAGGGAGAGGGTATCTTCTACCTTAGAAAATAAAATAAAACAACAGAGTTGGTCCTGGAGGAACCACCTTAGATTTTGGAGCAGAAATTGATGTGAATCTGGCTCAGCCTCTAAGGGCAAATTCTCAACAATCAAGATGTCAGGGGGTGGGGTTCAGTGGTCCTCCCACTTTTGATTTCCTAAGAACAAGCTGATTGGAGGCTGTTGGCACGGAAAAATTATAATCAGAACTAGAAGCAGAGCAGGCTATATGATTGATTAGGGGTGCATATTTGCCTTTCTCAGTTGGTCCTAAGTGGAGGTGGAGACAGAAATGAAGAAGTCTGGCAGTTATTGACCAAGTCCTGACTGTTTGAGGCCAATTGCTGTAGAGGATGTTGTCTGGCTTCCTTCCGGGGCTGGTTGCTACAGAGGTTATGGGACAAAGGTCTGTTTTTATATTTGATTCTGTCCATTGTCCTTTTGTATAATCAGTCTCTCACTAGCGATGTATGACAGTTCCAGCTGCTCTGTATTCTCACCAGTACTTGGTACTGTTTGTTTATGGAAGCAAGGGATGGTTTGTGGGGGAGTGGGGAGTGATTAGCCATTCTAATAGGTATAGAGTGGTATGCCATTATGGTTTTAATTTACATTTTTCTAATGACTAACTATACTGAGCATCTTTTCAAGTGTTTGACATTTGTATATCTACTTTGGTGAAGTATCTATTCGAACTTCCGTGGATTCTTTTTTTTTCTCGTTGTTGAGTTTTGAGAGTTCTTTGTTTGTGGAGCAACTCCAGCTTGGATGTTAAGAAGCCATGTTGACTTTTTTTTTTTTTTTTTTTGAGACACAGTCTCATTTTGTCACCCAGGCTGGAGTGCAGTGGTGCGATCTCAGCTCACCACAACCTCTGCCTCCTGGGTTCAAGCGATTCTCCTGCCT
Organism: Pongo abelii; assembly: GCF_028885655.2. NCBI lineage: Eukaryota > Metazoa > Chordata > Mammalia > Primates > Hominidae > Pongo > Pongo abelii. Next base: position 4,448,745 of record NC_072004.2, read on the forward strand.
CAGCCTCCCAAGTAGCTGGGATTACAGGGATGCACCATCACGCCCGGCTAATTTTTGTATTTTTAGTAGAGACACGGTTTCACTATGTTGGCCAGACTGGTCTAGAACTCCTGACGTCAAGTGATCCACCCGCCTTGGCCTCCCAAAGTGCTAGGATTCCAGGCGTGAGCTACCGCACCCGGCCTCATGTAGACTTCTGATTAACCACAGTTCAAGGAGCCTGTAAGATTTCCATTTTATCTACTGTTCCTTGTGCAAGCATATGTACTTACCATAAAGCCTGCCCTTCAGCAATTGTCCTATACATCCCTTCTGAAGCATGCACCTTTTCCCTATGATATATAAGGCCTGGGTCTAGGGAGTAGCAGAGAGGGGATCCACAATCTTGTCTCACCACCACCTGAGACACAGATGTGGCTTCTGTTCCTAAGTTTCTATTAAATGTTTCTTTCTGAGAAACTAGATATGTCAGCCTCTTTCTTCAGCCTCTCAGCTTCCTCAGACTTTTGCAGATAGGTTTGCATAAGTCTGCCCAGCGTGGAGCAATATTTTAGATATTAAGTCCTTATTTATTATTTAGTTTATTTTTTTTTTTTTTGAGACGGAGTCTCGCTCTGTCACCCAGGCTGGAGTGCAGTGGCACGATCTCAGCTCACTGCAAGCTCCATCTCCCGGGTTCATGCCATTCTCCTGCCTCAGCCTCCCGAGTAGCTGGGACTACAGGCGCCCGCCACTACACCCGGCTAATTTTTTGTATTTTTAGTAGAGACGGGGTTTCACTGTGCTAGCCAGGATGGTCTCGATCTCCTGACCTCGTGATCCGCCCACATCGGCCTCCCAAAGTGCTGGGATTACAGGTGTGAGCCACCGCACCCGGCCTATTTTTTTTCTTTTTCTTTTTTTTTTTTTTTTGAGACAGAGTCTCACTCTTTCACCCAGGCTGGAGTGCAGTGACACAATCTCGGCTCACCGCAACCTCCACCTGCCGGGTTCAAGCGATTCTCTTGCCTTAGCCTCCCAAGTAGCTGGAATTACAGGCATGCGCCACCATGCCCCGGCTAATTTTTGCATTTTTAGTACAGGCAGGGTTTTGCCATGTTAGCCAGGCTGGTGGTCTTGAACTCTTTGACCTCAGGTGATGCGCCCTCCTCGGCCTCCCAAAGTGCTGGGATTACAGATGTGAGCCACTGCGTCCCGCCAGATATTATGTGCTTTGAGATATGTGATTTACAAGCATTTTCTCCCCACAAGCAGCATCTCAGAGTGAAGATGCCTTTTTATCTCTTAGCAGTGTCTTTAGCAGAGGAGAAGTTTTGAATTATGATGAAGTACAATTCATCAATTTTTTTCCGTTAAGGATTGTGTCTTGTCTGTGCCTAACAAAAGACCATAAAGATTCTCTCCTGTTTTCTCTAGGTTTATGATTTCATACTTTGTATTTAAGTCTGTGATCTGAGTTAAATTTTGTATGAGGTGTGAAGAATGGGTCAAGTTCATTTTTTGCATATGAGTATTCATATGCAAATATTGTTCCAGCACCATTTCTTGATTCCTCCATTGAATTGCCTTTGCATCTTGCCAGAAATCACTTCACCATATCTATGCCTATGTTTGGGCTATTTTTCTCCATGATCTATGTGCTTATCATTCCACCAATACTACACTGACTTGATTACTATAGCTTTAGAAGTATCGAAATCAGGTAGTACTAGTCTTGAAACATCGTTCTTCATTTCCAAAACTATTTTAGATATTCCATTACCTTAGCCTTTTGCTATAAATTTTGCAATCAGCTTATTGATATTGATAAAAATTATTAGCAAAAATTCCTACTGTATTTTTGGCCGGGTGCAGTGGCTCACGCCTGTAATCCCAGTACTTTGGGAGGCTGAGGCAGGAAGGTGACTTAAGCCCAGGAGTTCGAGACCAGCCTGGCCAACATGGTGAGACTCCGTCTCTACTAAAAATATAAAAATTAGCCAGGCGTGGTGGCAGGCACCTGTAATCCGAGCTACTCGGGAGCTAAAGCAGGAGGATTGCTTGAACCCAGAAGGCAGAGGTTGCAGTGAGCCAAGATCATGCCATTGTACTCCAGCCTGGGCAACAGAGTGAGACCCTGTCTCAAAATAAATTAATTAAAATCCTACTTTTTTTTTTAATTGGGATTGCATTGAATATATATATATATTTTTTTGGAGACAGAGTTTCGCTCGTTGCCCAGGCTGGAGTGCAGTGGCGCAATCTTGGCTCACTGCAACCTCCATCTCCCAAGTTCAAGTGATTCTCCTGCCTCAGCCTCCCAAGTAGCTGGGATTACAGGCATGCACCACCATGCCTGGCTGATTTTTGTATTTTTAGTAGAGACAGGGTTTCACCATGTTGGCCAGGATGGTCTTGAACTCTTGACCTCAAGTAATCCGCCCACCTCGGCCTCCCAAAGTGCTGGGATTACAGGTGTGAGCCACTGTGCCCGGCCATGACTTCTGAGACTAGGTCAAATGCCATGCAATTCCTTTCACTTTGCTGCCTTGGGATCACTCTTGCTAACTCTGTGAGTGAGCCTTTGCTCACCCTTGGAACGGTCACCGTGCTGTGAGGAAACCCAGGTGGCATGGAGAGACCCTGTGTGGATGTCCCAGCTGATGGCCCTAACTCAAGATCCGGGTAAAAAGCCAGTACTGACCACCAGTATGACTTAGGAAGTCTTCCAGATGACTCCAGCCTCAGCCACTGCCTAACTACGACCACATGAAAGTCTCCAAGTAAGAATAATTTAGCTGAGCCCTTGTCAACTGTCAAAACTCTAAATGTTAATAGTCAAATGATGATTAATGTCTTCAGTCATCATTTTGGAGTGATTCATTATACAATAACCAGAACAGACATGCAGAAGCCAAAGACAGAAAGTAGAAGAAGGCCTGGAGAGAGGAACTAAGTCATTCCTTGTCTCAAGAAGTGTTGGCCAGGCGCAGTGGCTCATGTCTATAATCCCAGCAGTTTGGGAAGCTGAGGCGGGCAGATCACCTGAGGTCAGGAGTTTGAGACCAGCCTGGACAACATGGTGAAACCCTGTCTCTATGAAAAAACTAAAAATACAAAAATTAGCTGGGAGTGGTGGTGCACACCTGTAGTCCCACCTACTGGGGAGGCTGAGACAGGAGAATTGCTTGAACCCAGGAGGTGGAGGTTGCAGTGAGCCCAGATCACACCACTGCGCTCCAGCCTGGGCGAAAGAGCGAGACTCCATCTGAAAAAACAAAACAAAACAAAACAAAGTGTTGGCGGAAACCACAGGCCCCCTTGCCTTACAGGAGACAGAAGCCTAGGGGATAAGGCATACCAGCTGCAAACAGGGCAGACATCCACCCAGTGGCACTCCACTTTGTGGGTGTCAAGAGATGTGTGGTGGCTGGGCATAGTGGCTCAAGCCTGTAATCCCAACACTTAGGAGGCCAAGGCGGGTGGATCACGAGGTCAGGAGATCAAGACCATCCTGGTTAACACGGTGAAACACCGTCTCTACTAAAATTACAAAAAAATTAGCCAGGCGGGGTGGCAGGCACCTGCAGTCCCAGCTACTCCAGAGGCTGAGGCAGGACAATGGCGTGAACCCAGGAGGCAGAGCTTGCAGTGACCTGAGATTGCAGGGAAAAAAAAAAGGAGATGTGTGGAGCCCACTAGCTGAATCTAGTGTGAAAAAACAAACAAACAAAAAACAGGCAGAATATACCAATAGCTCTCCAGGTCATCCTTCAACTGATTATTTTCCAGCCCCACTCAACATCAATTAGCCATATGTACTGATGGATGTCATGTAGGTTGAGCACAAGAGACATCACAGAGAAAAGAGTGAGAAAATTTATCCAGTTGCTAAACAACCAGAAGGAACCAGGAAATAATCCCCCAAAAAAGGGCCTTAGGGAAGGATCCTGTCCAACCAACCCTTTTGGAGGAAATGAGAGGAGTACTGGGCTTAATCATTGGCTGTAAGATGACGATAACTCCAGCCTTGGTCTAAATACACTATCCATCATCTGGGTGAAGCTGAGGAAGACGACGTGAATTCAAGAACTCCAGAATTCTTATTAAATCCCAAGTCTCTGATGTGGAAATAAAGTCTAGGAAATGGTTATGAAAGAACAATGCCTTGCAGAAAACTTCTGAATAATTTTAAATTAAGAGGAACAGTGGTTGAACTAGGTAAATCAACAGGTATGAGTACCTTTATGTTTACAGAAATAAAGATTGACTAAAATATGAAATACCACAAAGACAAAGAATGCAGCAAGTAGGACAAATTTTATCTTCCTTTGTCTTGAAATAAGTTATTAAACATGGAAAATTCAATGAATTAGATTTCTTTTCTGTCTGACTCTATCTAAAGAATAAAACCCATGTGTGTTATGTATGTATGTGTAATGTGTGTATAATGTGTGTGTGTGTTTTCAGTTCTATTCAGGACATAACTCTAGCTATTAAAAACAAATATTTACAATATTGGCTCAAACTGTGCCTGTTTTCAAAATGAAGTTATTAGGATTTTGGTCATTTGGAAGTAATAAGGTAATACTTGGCTATAATGTATTAAAAGCATTGCTGAGAGACTTGGAAAGAAATAAGGTTTTTTGGAAACTTCAGAACCTGAGAAAAGAGTTGGCAACTGGAAGATTTTCTAGTGAAATTCCAAGTGATATGGTGTCATTTGAAAATGATACTTAATCCTGCAAACAATTTACATGGAATTAGTTGTTTTCAGTTCAGTTGGTTCACTTTGAACTTAAAAATGAAAGATAGGCCAGGCGTGGTGGCTCACGCCTGTAATCCCAGCACTTTGGAAGGCTGAAGCAGGTAGCTCACCTGAGGTCAGGAGTTCGAGACCAGCCTGGCCAGCATGGTGAAACCCCCGTCTCTACTAAAAATACGAAAATTAACTGGACGTGGTGGCACATACCTGTAGTCACAGCTACTCAGGAGACAGAGGTGAGAGAATTGCTTGAACCTGGGCGACGGAGGTTGCATGAGCCGAGATCGTGCCATTGCACTCCAGCCTGGACTACGGAAGGAGACTGTCTCAAAAAAAAAAAAAAAAAAAAAAAAGGATGTAGTAAGAAGCTTTGACCACCCAAACCCACCCATGACTTGTGCATGTATGTGCAATTTTGGAAACACCTCAGATTCAATATAAGGTAAACTGGGCCATAGATACCAAAGTAAGATTAAGAAAAGCAAAATACTTGTAAATGTTCTGACTGAAATGTTGAACTGAAGACAGAGTATGTTAACATAAAGAGGAGGCTAAAGAGCAAGAGTGTGCCAGGTCAAACAGTCACCAGGATATCTGACAAATGTCGCTACCTGAAATGCCTGTGAGGAGAGAGATGGGAAAGAGCCTTTGCAACTCTCTCCTCGTGGCAAACGGTAGGCTGTGGCTCAAAGATGAGTCAAGGAATAGGGTTGTGTGGAAGTCCCTACAGGCTGCCTCAAGCACAGAACGCACAGTACATAAAATAAACACACGGAAGATTGGCATCTGCCATTTTTTATTCCCAAGGTGATACATCCATCCATTCCACACTATGCCTGAGAAAGCTGGCCTCAGTAACCAGGGTGAAAACACTACCTCTCAGTCCAAAGAGATACTGCAGATGGTCCTGATTTAAAAAAAAAAAGGGGGGGAGGGGAGGGGGCACAGTGGCTCACACCTGTAATCTCAGCACCCTGGGAGGCCGAGGCAAGAGGATCACCTGAAGTCGAGGGTTCGAGACCAGCCTCACCAACATGGAGAAACCCCATATCTACTAAAAGTACAAAATTAGCTGGGCATGGTGGTGCATGCCTGTAATCCCAGCTACTCAGGAGGCTGAGGCAGGAGAATCGCTTGAAGCTGGGAGGCGGAGGTTGTGGTGAGCCGAGATCACAACATTGCACTCCAGCCTAGGCAACAAGAGCAAAACTCCGTCTCCAAAAAAAAAAAAAAAAAAAAAGCCAGACGCGGTAGCTTATGCCTGTAACCCCAGCACTTTAGGAGGCCAAGGCGGGCGGATCACCCGAGGTCAGAAGTTCCAGACCAGCCTGCTCAACGTGGTGAAACCCCGTCTCTACTAAAAATACAAAAATTGGCTGGGCGTACTGCCACGCACCTGTAATCCCAGCTACTGGAAAGGCTGAGGCAGGAGAATTGCTTGAACCTGGGAGGTGGAGGTTGCAGTGAGCCGAGATTGCGCCACTGCACTCCAGCCTGGGCAACAGAATAACTTCACCTCAAAAAAAAAAGATTGTTTTAAATATATAAACTCATAAGAAAAAAGACAGCAGGAGAGATTACAACTGCAGGTGAGAGATTTAACAGATTTTGTCACCTGGAAGCAGCCAGGTGATAACTGACTTAACAAATTAGAAAATGATGAAAACATTGTGTCCGGAATTGGTGGGTTCTTGGGCTCACTGACTTCAAGCACGAAGCCGCGGGCCCTCACGGTGAGTGTAGCAATTAAAGGCGGCGTGTCCGGAGTTCGTGCCTTACTAATGTTTGGATGTGTTCAGAGTTTTTTCCTTCTGGTAGGTTCATGGTCTGGCTGGCTCAGGAGTGAAGCTGCAGACCTTCGCGGTGGGTGTTACAGCTTTCAAGGCGGCGTGTCTGGAGTTGTTTGTTCCTCCTGGTGGGTTCCTGGTTTCGCTGGCTTCAGGAGTGAACCCGCAGACCTTCGCAGTGAGTGTTACAGCTCATGATGGCAATGTGGACTCAAACAGTGAACAGACTTATTACAAACAGCAACCAAACACGGTATAAATCAGGATTCCAGCAGGCTGCGTCTGCGACCGCGGCAGCCTGCTTTTATTCTCTTATCTGGCCCCACCCACATCCTGCTGATTGGTCCATCTTACAGAGAGCTAATTGGTCCGTTTTCACAGGGTGCTGATTGGTGCATTTACAATCCCTGAGCTAGACACACAAGTTCTCCACGTCCCCACTAGATTAGCTAGATACAGAGTATAGACACAAAGATTCTCCACGTCCCCACCAGAGTAGCTAGATACAGTGTCGATTGGTGCATTCACAAACCCTGAGCTAGACACAGGGTGCTGATTGGTGTGTTTACAACCCTTGAGCTAGATACAGAGTGCCGATTGGTGTATTTACAATCCCTTAGCTAGACATAAAGTTTCTCCAAGTCCCCACCAGACTCAGGAACCTAGCTGGCTTCACCCACCCGGTAGGTGGATCCCGCACCGGGCCGCAGGTGGAGCTGCCTGCCAGTCCCGCGCCATGCGCCCACACTCCTCAGCCCTTGGGTGGTCGACAGGAGTGGGCGCCGTGGAGCAGGGAGCCGCGCTCGTCGGGGAGGCTCGGGCCGCACAGGGGCCCACAGAGCGGGGGTGGGGAGGCTCAGGCACGGCGGGCTGCAGGTCCCAAGCCCTGCCCCACGGGAAGGCAGCTGAGGCCTGGCGAGAAATTGAGCACAGCAGCTGCTGGCCCAGGTGCTAAGCCCCTCACTGCCCGGGCCGGGGCGGGGCCCGGCCGGCCAGCCGCTCCGAGTGCGGGGCCCGCCGAGCCCACGCCCACCCGGAACTCGCGCTGGCCGGCAAACACCGCGCGCAGCCCCGGTTCCCGCTCGCGCCTCTCCCTCCACACCTCCCCGCAAGCTGAGGGAGCCGGCTCCGGCCTTGGCCAGCCCAGAAAGGAGCTCCCGCAGTGCAGCGGCGGGCGGAAGGGCTCCTCAAGCGCTGCCAGAGTGGGCGCCAAGGCCGAGGAGGCGCCGAGAGCTGCCAGCACGCTGTCACCTCTCAACGAGATGTGTTGGGGGGCAGAGCTGGGGTTGTGAGACCACCAAAGTGCATGCCAGTTCCTGACACAGTGTTACCGAGTGAAAGGGCTCGCTGCCCCATGCACTAGAAGCCGATACTATGGCACCAGGTTTTTGAGAAAACGAAAGCTTTTTATCACAGGTCGACCAACAAGGAGACAGAAGTCCAGCTCAAATCTTTCTGTGCCAGCTTTAAGGCAGTGTCTTCATTAGAAAATGTTTAGGCCGGGCGCGGTGGCTCACGCCTGTAATCCCAGCAATTTGGGACGCCAAGGCGGGCGGATCACGAGGTCAGGAGATCGAGACCATCCTGCCTAACACGGTGAAACCCCATCTCTACTAAAAAATACAAAAAAAATTAGTGGCGGCAGGCGCCTGTATTCCCAGCTACTCGGGAGGGTGACGCAGGAGAATGGCGTGAACCCGGGAGGCGGAGCTTGCAGTGAACCGAGATCGCACCACTGCACTCCAGCCTGGGCGACAGAGCAAGACTCCGTCTCAAAAAAAAAAAAAAAAGAAAATGTTTAGCGGGTGGATTCTGAGATGAGTAGGTGATTGGTGGAAGGGAAGGAAAGGTCTGGAAACTCCTCGGGCCTCCACAGTGGTATCTTCATGCCTCCTCATGGGTCATAGGTGCAAATTTGGGGGGCGCTAGTGTGAAAGGTGCAGTGGAAAGGCTGTGAGGTCAGCGGGCTCATTCTGCATAGATTCCAGCTGGCCATATGGATTCCAACTGATTTCAGCCAGTTTTTTTAATCTCATAAGCAGAGGAAGTTTCAGCATTTCAGCAAGAGGTTTCTTATCTGCCATCTTGCAAACTTAAGAATTTCTGTTAGTCATTGGTTTCTTTCTCTTTGGGGCATAGTTTCAACAGAGTCCTGAAAAAGCTCAAAAATTGAAGGCACCAATTACCTCTGAAGGCACAGACATAGAGTAAGATTGGACACAGAAAATCAGCTGAAAATAGCTAAAGGCAGCAGTTAGACCCCCAGATCTCTTTCCCCAATCTGCACAGCCAGGAAATTACCTCTGCCTAATCCTGGGGGAAATATAAGATTATTTTTGGCTGGGCACGGTGGCTCACACCTGTAATCCCAGCACTTTGGGAGGCACAGGTGGGCTGATCACAAGGTCAGGAGTTCAAGACCAGCCTGGCCAATATGGTGAAACCCTGTCTCTACTAAAAATACAAAAATTAGCCAGGCGTGGTGGCAGGCGCCTATAGTCCCAGCAACTCGGGAGGCTGAGGCAGGAGAATCACTTGAACCTGGGAGGCAGAGGTTGCAGTGAGCCAAGATCGCGCCACTGCACTCCAGCCTGGGCGACAGAGCCAGACTCCGTCTCAAAAAAAATAAAATGAAATAAAGATTATTTTCTGGGGAAACCAGGCACAGCTGAGTGTCAGGTTGCAGTTCTATGCTGAAAACAACATACTGGACAGGGGGATTCCCCGCCCCAACACACCCAAGCTTCCTGGACACCAGCAGCCTGGCTTACACCCTATAAGTCAGAGATAAGAGATCTGGGGAGACTGAGCATAACCAAGAGACATGGCCTAGAGATGCTGGCATGGCATCGCCATCACCCCCAGCAAAGTCCTCTAGTTGAAAAGTTCCACTAATGCACACAGTTTCCAGTGAGCTCACAGGGCCTTACTTTAACTATGACAGCCAAGCACCACCAGATATTTAAAGAAAGCTCCCACTGTGAAATAAAGAGACCAAACAGAAAGATAACTTGGAGAAAAGACAGATAAGAGCGTGCAGAGGAAACCTTTTTTAAAATATTATCGTAACATACAAAGAGAGATAAGAGAAGATATTGCAACCATGAAGCAAGAACAGGAACCTATTTACTACAGCAACAAAAAGAACATTCAGATTATAAGGAATCTAAATACTAAACACTTGGAAATCAAAACTTGATAGCAGAAATTAAAATTTCAAAAGAAGGATTAGAGGAAAAGTTAATGAAACATCCCAGAAAAAAAGACAAAGACATAGAAATCAAGAAAGAAAAAGTAAGTAAAATTAGGAAGTAAGTCCAAAATTCAACATCCAAACAATAGAATTTCCTGAATAAGAAAAAAATGTGAGGAAAACATTTAACATAAACAAGAAAATTTTCTAGACCTGAGGACGTATTATTAGTTCCAGGTTGATACAACCCACCAAGTGCCAACAAAATGAACATAAACAGACCTAGACCCAGGCATAGCACTGCGCAGTTTCAGAAAGCTGGGGACAAAGAGCAAAATCCTAAAAGCTCCCAGAGAGGGAAAACAAAAAACAAAAAAAAGCATAGCTTACAAACAAAATGACAAAACAAGCCAAAACGACATCAAACTTTTTTTTTTTTTTTTTTTTTTGAGAGAGAGAGAAAGTCTCACTCTGTCACCCAGGCTTCAGTGCAGTGGCACACACACGGCTCACTGCAACCTCAACCTCCTGGGCTCAAGCAATCCTCCTGCCTCAGCCTCCCGAGTAACTGGGACCACAGACGTGCCCCACCATGGTCAGATAATTTTTTTAATTTTTGTAGAGATAGAATCTTGCCATGTTGCCCAGACTGGTCTTGAACTCCTGTGCTCAGGCAATCCTCAGGCCTCTGCCTCCCAAGGCGCTGGGATTATAGGTGTGAGCCACCGGGCCCATCAAACTTCTTAATGGCAACATTGGAAAACAGAAGAAATGACAAAATGTCTACAGGATTTTGAGGGAAAAGAATTTCTGATCCCTGTACCTGGCCAAATTGTCAAATAAACGTGATGATAAAGTTATTTTCAGAAATGCAAGAAGTAAACCATTTTACCTCCTACACACCCGTTCTTAAGAAGCTGTTGGAGGATGTGGTCCACTGAAATAAAGAAATAAGCCAAGAAAGCGGAAGGTATGGGATCCAGGAAACAGAAAAAGGCAAAAGAGAATTCCCAAAAGATGAGGAAGAGAAGTTCAGAATAAAACAGCAGGAACAGTCAGTCCAGAGTGCAGCAGGAAGTATATCTCCAAGAATAAATGACCGAATGAACGAATGAATCTTAGTTTGACTAAATATAAATTATAATAAGATGCAAGGCCAGGCGCGGTGGCTCACGCCTGTAATCCCAGCACTTTGGGAGGCCGAGGCGGGTGGATCACAAGGTCAGGAGATTGAGACCATCCTGGCTAACACAGTGAAACCCCGTCTCTACTAGAAATACAAAAAAAAAAATTAGCCGGGAGTGGTGGCGGGCGCCTGTGGTCCCAGCTGCTCAGGAGGCTGAGGCAGGAGAATGGTGTGAACCTGGGAGGCAGAGCTTGCAGTGAGCCGAGATCGCGCCACTGCACTCCAGCCTGGGTGACAGAGCGAGACTCCGTCTCAAAAAAAAAAAAAAAGAAAAAGAAAACTCAGATATCAAGAAAGTGAATGTGGCAAACTTTAATATTTGGTTAAGTCTAAGTTCAGGGTAGCTGTTGAACTGCTATTGTTATCTTTTCTACAGATCTGAAAATGGGGAATAAATGAAGTTCTAGGTGTTTGTCAGCTGAAATATCAGTTTGCTATAGCATAAAGTTCAAAATGTCCTGCTTTTTGGCTCCAGCCACGTAGGATTGGTAGAGCTCCCCAACCTTCTTCTAGCCAGAATACCTGCCCCTCAGACTGTCCAAAACACAGGCACTACTCTCCAAAGCCCTTCTGATATCTTTATATCTTCCCATCACCCTCAACCCCTTTATGGACCTGGCAGCTCTCTCCTGGGGCTCCCATTAGTACTCTATTACCTAACAATTTCCCTTCATTGTATTTATCCATTTACCTTTCTCTTTCTCGGGAGACTGAGAGACCCCTGGAGACAGTGACTGTGTAGTTTTCATTTTTATCTCCAACATCTAGCACAACATGTGGCCTACAGGAAGTATTATATGCATGTTGCGGAAGGAACAAGTGAATGAAAGGCTTGCTGGGTGGAAAAGCAGAGAGTGTAGTTGCAGTATGACAAATGAGGCCGGGTGCGGTGGCTCACGTCTGTAATCCCCACACTTTGGGAGGCCAAAGAGGGTGGATCAACTGAGGTCAAGAGTTTGAGACCAGCCTGACCAACATGAAGAAACCCCATCTCTACTAAAAATACAAAATTAGCTGGGCATGGTGGCTCACGCCTGTTATTCCAGCTACTCGGGAGGCTGAGGCAGGAGAATCGTTTGAACCCGGGAGGCGGAGGTTGCGGTGAGCTGAGATCGCACCACTGTACTCTACCCTGGGCAACAAGAGCGAAACTCTGTCTAAACAAACAAACAAACAAACAAACAAACAAATGAAAGCAGGGCTTGTTGGCAAGAACTGAACTGGTCAGAGTGTAAATGAGTGCAGGTTCTTAGTGTTTGAGACCCAAAAGTGTGCCTTCAGCACCATATTTCACAGGAGAGGCTGAGAAACAGAAGACATGGGAGACTTCAGGGAGTTAGGGGTCTGAAAGGTGAAGAAATCTGGGGCAACACTGAGTTCAAGTGTTGGGAAACATTAGAACAGCATGAGATAAGGCAGACGAAGCGTCTTTGCAAAGGACTGAAAACGAGAAGAAACCTCTTGAGCTCTGGATCTCATGCGGGAACATTTCACTGACTTCATGTGCACAAATATCTCTTTATGCCAAGTCTTTTTCCAGGAACCACATGGAGAAAAGAAGGCCTAACACACAACCCTTGTCCAGAGGGTCTACACATGAGTTGCTATTTAGGGAAATCCACGGGGCAGTTTGTAGGGAGGTCACTCATCCAGTATTTGAAAACAGATTTGCACTGGATCCAGACAGGTCAAGACTAGAAGTAGAAGTGACCCAGGCCCCGGGACTGCGGATCCATGAGACCCCACAGCGACAAAGGCCTAAGAATGGCACCCTGTGGGCTCCCTAGGATCTGTGCCCTGACAGCTGCCCCTCAAAGTCTCCTTGGCTTGCAAGGGGTGAGGTGGGGGGAGGGTGTGCCATGCTAGGGGTGCCCTACCACCCCAGCCCATTCTTTTGTGTCATTGCATTCAGTCAAGAGGGAGCAGGCTGCAACAGACTGTGTGAGAGGAACCTTAGCAGCTAAGCTCCCATCAGAACTCAGTTTCTCAATCTGCTCCAGCAATGCACATCCACCCCGCTGGAGAGGGAGCCTCCCAGGGTTCTTGCAGAGCTTATCCTACTGCAGGTGATGGTTTGCTTATCTCCCACGTTCAGCTCAAGGAACTGAGGAGGAACCACAATTAGACATTCGTTTGTTCATTGGTTCATTCATTCATTAGTTACTGAGCCCCTACTACATAACAGGAATTTGGAACTGGGGATGCAGCAACAGACAAACCAAGAATGTCTCTGCTCTAATGGCGCTTACATTCTATTGTGAGGAGACAAACTAAATATTCAAAAATATATATCATATATATCAGGTGGGAGGTGGGGGAAGCAGGAGCTAATGAGGGGAGATGGAGGCAAGAGGGGTGTTTTAGACAGGATGGCCAGTTAAGGCTTCTGAAGAGAAAGCATCAAACCTCTGCCTCTGTTGGGGTGGCCAGGACCCAGAAGCCTGAGATCTTGGAGCTCTGCCTCTCTGTCCCTGCAGACTGAGAAGAAACCATAGAGAGGCTGAGGAGCGGCTGCTCCCTGGCAGACAGAAACCATTCAAAGAATATACCATTCAGGAACCAAGTAGGGCAGGCACCTGGGTCGCCACAGTCCCTGTGCTGAGGTGCGAGTGGCAGCGGAGCAGGGCCAGCACCTCACCGCACCATCTTCTCTCCTTCCTTCACGCGGTCTTACTCTTCCCCAGATCCAGTGGACATTTCTCAACAGCACGATGTTTTCTATGTTTTCTGCCTCCTGTTTGAAGTTCTTTTCTGGGACATGGCCCTCTCCAACTCCTCTTCACGCTCCTTAAAGGGGCTCCTCTTGCCCCTAAAATGTGGTGTGATGTGGTTCCACTTAAGCCCAAGTCTGTTTCCACTCCAATCATCCTCCCTGGGTGACCTGCCCCCTCCCAAATCTTCTCCAGCCCTGAACCCTCTCCTCAACTACACACCTCACATATCCAGCTGCTTCTTACCCCAGAGGTACTGCTCATTCAAATGTTCTACATTATGGTCAGACTGTGAATTCCTTTGGAGCGGCATCTTGGATAATATACATTTCCCCAATGCCTGGTGCCCTGGCTTGTGCACCATATGTATTCAATAAATGCTTGTTTAAATCTTTCTTCCTTTCCCTTTCCCAACCCCAAACTACTATCTTGGCTACAGGCCCTTCATTTGGGGGATGATCTTTAGTTTCCAGCTACCTACTCTCCCAAAGCCCCGTCTCTAGGGAAGCAGAAGCAACAAGGATACTGAGTGTGACGAGAGAAGGCTAAAGGCTGGGGCTAGGCAGCCGGTTCTTTCAGGGGAAAAGCATGAAGACTGAGAGACTGTTCAGTCCTGCCAGCCTTTGGCAAGAGTACCAGAAACCGAAGCACTCCTATGTGGCAGCCAAGCCCAGGATGACAGGCCAAAGGGCGCTCTGACAGGGCAGCGCCACTTCCCCATCCCTGCCCCTGGGTCCTAACCAAAGCCAGACTTCACCAGCCTCCACGTGGACCCGTGTACACCTCTCTGCTCTCCCAGGTCCAACTCTCCTCCACAGCCTGCCAAAGCTGGTCAAAAATAGGAGTCACTTCCCTCAAGGATGAACTGTAAGGGAATGCCTGCTACTTAGAACACAGCCCAAGTTCCTGAGCACAGCTTTCGAGGCCCTCACCACCTGACCCCCATAAACCTGTCCAGCCACATCCTCATGCCTCCTTTCCTTCATCACCTGCTCCAGCGAACTAAAGCAGCACGGTGCCCTGAAGGTCTCCGCCCATGTCTGAACCTCCCTATTTCTGCTAAGCCATTATCTTTCTCCTGCACTTACACAACTGAGGGGCTCAAAGACAGAGCCATAGTCTAAACCCTGTGAAATTTCACCATGCAACTTTTTGAAAATCCTTGTCAGACAATTCCAAATAGACGCTAGCCATCCAATTGTGTCCCATGCACCCATGCAAATTTAATAAACAGATCTACACCCAAGCTACTTACAGTGGTTGCAGTGGTTTTTGGTTTTGAGAATGGGTCTCCCGGTGTTGCCCATGTTGGTCTCAAATTCCTGGGCTCAAGCGATCCTCTTGGCTCAGCCTTCCAAGGATCTGGGACTTCAGGCGTGCACCGCTGCACCCAAGAAACCTTCTCCAGGATAACCCTGATCTATTATCCTTTGAGTGTGATTATTAACTGTTTGAAGAATTTAGTTAACTGTCCTAACATTCAGCCAGCCCTGTCCTCAAGCACAGGGCTGTGCTTGTGATAGACTCTTGAAGAGCCTGTGGAAGTCAATATCCTGCCCATATTTCCCCAACTAGCAATTCCAAAACCCAGGACTAGTCTGACAGCCCCTGTTTGGAACTGCAGACCCATTCTGGCCCCTACCAATTGTTTTCTTCCCTAGATCAAGCCAAAACACATCTTAATAACCTGCTCTTCCTCCCAGATATTGGAACATATCATGAAACCACAATAAATATGTGCGCACAGGCAGATCGATGGAATAAAACACAAGGCCGAAAATAAATCCAAATACACATAGGAATTTAGAATATAATGAGAGGTGTTTCAAATCATGAAAGGGTGTTTTGTTTACTAAATGACATTAGCACAAAACTGTAAAGTTAGATTTGTACCTCATGCCTTACGCTAAGATAAACAAATCCCAAATGGATGAAAGCTTTGCATGGGAATACTAAAACCATAAAAGTATTAGGATTGTGAAAGCATTCATGCATTGTAAATGCTTATTAGCATCAATAAGACGTCAGGAAAAAATGTGAGAATATTCCAATAATCTTCAAAGCCCTTTAAAAAAATATTGTCCAAAATCCAGGAGCTTTTACAGAATAAATTCAACTAATGAAAATTAAATTTTCAGCATGGCAAAAAAACAAACCCACTAAAAGTCAAGAGAGAAAAACAAACTCCTTAAAAATGCAACTCTTATTACAAAGGGCTAATGTTCCTAATATACAGAGCTATGAACTGAGAAAACAAAATCAACTTAATAGGCAAAGGATATGAACATTTCACAAAAAAAGGAAATTCAAAGAGTTGTTTTTTGTTTTTTTGTTTTTTACAGAGTCTTGCTCTGTCACCCAGGCTGGAGTGCAGTGGCGCGATCTCAGCTCACTGCAACATCTGCCTCCCGGGTTCAAGCAATTCTCCTGCCTCAGCCTCCCCAGTAGCTAGGATTACAGGCACCCACCATCATGCCTGGCTAATTTTTGTAGAGACAAGGTTTCACCATGTTGGCCAGGCTGGCAAAGAGATCTTAAACATATAAAAAGAGGCTCAAACTCTCTCACGAGAAAAATGTAAATTAAAACACATTGATGTGCCAATTTCCATTCAACATATTGGCAAAGATCACAAAGTTAACTGTGAACACACTTTGGCAAAGGTTCAGGGAAACACCCGTACTCTTGGTGGGAGCAAAAATTGATACAACATCCACAAAAGAACTCAGCATTTCTGTTTCTTGGAATTTATTCTACAAATACTCACTTATGTGAAGAATGACATGTCCACGTGGCATGTGATACAAATATATGTCTGTTTCGTGGCAGCAAGAGATAGAGCATCAACCTAAATATTCATCATCAGGGACTAGTTTAAAACATTATGATATAATGAGATTCTAGGCAGCTGTCAAAAGAGAATGAGGAAGCTCTGTATGAACAGATATGGAATGATCTTCAAATTCTGCCAACTCCACCTTCAGAAATTATCTAGAATCCAACCACTTCTCCAACACCTTAGTGGAAGCTATCATCTCTTCTAGCTGAATCTGCTTCCTAGCTGGTGCCTCTACTACCCTTTCTTTTGTCTATTCCCCAGGAGCAGTCACATGGGTACTATTAAAACATAAATTATGTGACATCAATTATCAGCTTAAACCCCTCCAGTGGCTTCCCACCTCACCGAGTAGAAACCATAGGCCCTACCTCACTGCCCCCCCATCCCCCAGCCATCCTCTTTCACCCTATTATTACTCTGACCTCATTCCCTTTTCCAACCTCACTGGCCTCCTTGCTTTCCTTGAACACACCAAGAATGCTCCTGCTTCAGGATCTTTGTACTTGCTGTGCCTGGGCCCCAGAACTCCACATAGCTCTCTCTCAACTCTTTAGGGTCTTTAGAGTCTTTCTTTATTCAACATCACCTTCTCAGCAAGAGCTTCCTTGACCATTGTAATTAAAATTGCACAAACACACACACACATAAATGTAGTAACATGGTGGACATGGGTGTTCTAGGTGTAATCCTTTCAACTTCTCTGAATGTTCAAAATTTTTCATTATAAAATATTGAAAACAGGCTGGGCGCGGTGGCTCATGCCTATAATCCCAGCACTTTGGGAGGCTGAGGTGGGCGGATCACAAGGTCAGGAGTTCAAGACCAGCCTGGCCAACATGATGAAACCTCATTTCTACTAAAAATACAAACATTAGCAGGGCATGGTGGTGCACGCCCGGCTACTCAGCTACTCAGGAGGCTGAGGCAGGAGAAGTGCTTGAACCCGGGAGGCAGAGGTGCAGTGAGCCGAGATCATGCCACTGCACTCCAGCCTGGGGCAAGACTCCATCTTGAAAAATAAATAAATTAAAATTTAAAAATTCAAAATACTGAAAACAATACACCCACACGAACCTATCCCTTTCGTTGCTTTATTTTCCCACTGTGCTCACCATCAAATATACATCTTACTTATTTGTCTACCCCCCACCCCCAAAATATCTAGAATATAGATCCCACAAGGGCAGGGCAGAGATTTCTGCATTTTGTTCACTGCTGTATCTCCAGCTTTGTAAAAATGTGCCTATCAATCACTACCAACATCAAATTTCTGGTTTTACTGTAATAATGTAAGATACAACCACTGGAGGAAACTGGCTGAAAGACAGCTTGTCATCCCTACCCTCTCAGTAGCATCTCTGCAACCTCCTGTGGACCTATAGTTACATACATTATATATATATACACATATATATATACTATATATGTATATATAGTATATAGTATATATACGTATACTTATATATATACGTATATATAAATATATACGTATATGTGTGTGTGTGTGTATGTATATATATATATATATATATATATATATATATATATACGTGTGTGTATTTTTCTTTTTTTTTGAGATGAAATCTCACTCTGTTGCCCAGGCTGGAGTGCAGCAGCACAATCTCGGCTCACTGCAATTTCCACCTCCTGGGTTCAAGCGATTCTCCTCTCAGCCTCCCGAGCAGCTGAGATTACAGGTGCACTCCACCACATCCAGCTAATTTTTGTTTTTTGTTTTTTTGAGATGGAGTCTCACTCTGTCGCCCAGGCTGGAGTGCAGTGGCGCGATGGCTCACTGCAAGTTCCGCCTCCCAGGTTCATGCCATTCTCTCGCCTCAGCCTCCTGAGCAGCTGGGACTACAGGTGCCTGCCACCACGCCCAGCTAATTTTTTGTATTTTTTAGTAGAGACAGCCTCTGATTTATATTACGTGACAATATACTACCATTTGCATTTAAAAATTATATATATATTTGTACGTGCATATAATATCTCCGGATGAACATGTAAAAACTGATCATACTGGCTGCTCTGGCAGAAAATCTCATGGCTAAAGAGGACTTTTCAACAGATCTTTTGTACCTCTTGAATTTTGAACCATGTGGATGTTTTACCTATCCAGAATACAATTCAAATTGGAAAAAATTCTGTTCTAGCCTCTTCCCCAGAATCAATGTCAACTTCGCCTCTCTCCAGTTTCCAGAAATCAGGTTCTTTCCCTTTCTGAAAAACCACTATTGCACTTTTCACACTCTACACCCTTGTCCTTGCAGTGATCCTTAAACCTTCCAGGGCCTTCTCCACCTAGAAGAAATTCCTCTTGAACTCAGAGGAGCAAAAAAAAAAAAAAGCTATTAAGACATTTTAAGAATAGGAAAATTTTAATATCACAATTATCACTGGATTACTGTTATTTTTCTTAGGTTTGATAATGGTATCATGATTGTGCAGAAAAACATTCTTAATCTTAGAAGGTAATTGATGTTAAAGAATCTGGGATGGGAAGGGCCACGATGTCTACAACTTACATTCACATGGTCCCATGAAAAAAGAAATGTGTATAAATACAGATGTATAGATTAGACAGATATATGGGTGTAATATAGATACATGTCTACATGTAGATATGCAGTTTATAGGGATAAGAGTTAACATGACTAAATGTTAATTGGCAAATCTAGGCAAAGGTTATCTATTGTACTGTTCTCACTTTTCTGTTTATTTCGAAAACAAGTTGAGGGGTAACTTTTTAAAATCCTACTGAAGTTTCCAAAAATTAGCTCAAATGCCACCTCCTCAAAGGGCTCTTCAGGATACATATTGGGAGAAATGACTCCCTCTTCTGCATTGCGAAGGCACTTTACTTAGGTTCATGATTCAATTGACTGAGCAAAAAAAACCATGGGGCCCCGAGTTCAAGCCCACAAATCTTGGTACCCTCTCACAGACACATCTCTCGGTTCATCCTCACACGTCCCTCCCAGCAAGGCCTAGAATAGGATTAGTACTTAAAGAAAACAGACACTGGGACGGCCAGGTGCAGTGGCTCACGCCTGTAATCCCAGCACTTTGGGAGTCCGAGGCAGGTGGATCATGAGCTCAGGAGTTCAAGACCAGCCTGGCCAACATGGTGAAACCCCATCTCTACTAAAAATACAAAAATTAGCCAGGCAGTGGCGGACGCCTGTAATCCCAGCTACTCAGGAGGCTGAGGCAGAGAATTGCTTGAACCCGGGAGGCAGAGGTTGCACTGAGCCGAGACCGTGCCACTGCACTCCAGCCTGGGCGACAGAGCAGGAGTCTATCTCAAAAAAAAAAAAAAGAAAAGAAAACACACTGGGTGGGAAATGTCCACACCTCAAGAGTGAGCAGGAAGGCCTGAGGTGAGCTTATTAAACTCCTGCCAGGGAGCTGTGAGGGGAACCCTCATTAGGAGGACCAGCCCCAAAACAGAGCTCATTCCCAACGTACCCACTACGGATGCCCTTTTATCTTGGGGTAAGGTTCAAATTTCCCAGAATTCAATGACTAAACTGCTCCACACCTTTTCCTAATTTTCTAAACTTCCATAGACTGAGCAATCACTCAGCCTGCCCTTTCAGACCAAGGGGGCGTATGTTTGAGCACGCATGCGTGTGGGCATGTGCATGTTGACACAGGTCCACTCACTAGGATACATTCTCCACACATTTCCCACCCCGAATACAAACATGAAAGCAGGGCTGTGTCTCTGTAACTCCTCGTTCTTAACCCTACACACAATTCTTCACGTTTAGCATCCAGCCAGAATCCTACAATTCTGACACCATCGTGCTGAGTGATGGGACAGTCCATTACCCCCGTAGGTCAATGGTTCCTCTCTGGATCGTCAACAAGAGGACAGCTATGGAGACATCTGGGGAATACTATGGACACCCTGAAAAGCCCAGCAGACACTTGAGCTTCTGGCTGGGGACCCAGGTGTGGCAAAAGGCAGAAGCAGCAGTCGCTATCTAAGGACATAACTTTATTGGAAACAAAGAGTGGGGTGCAGAAGATGGCTAGGAGTCAGGCTCTGTGGGAGGCAGTGGCTTCTCATCATCAGGGGGACAATCGATGAAGTCGGCCAGCATGGCAGCTGTGTCATCCTGCTCCTTTTGGCACAAAGATACAAGATTCAGAATAGTCACACACACATACACAGAAGAATGGTTCAGACTGGGCAAACCTCTCCTAAGATAAGCAGCTGCCACCCCTTCTCCCGCCAGCCCCACTTTCTCACCCAAGGAGCCTTCCCTGCCTGGCCCTCTCACCTTTTCCTGGTGAGCTTCGGCCTCTGTCTCTGTCTCCATCTCTTCTTCTGCAGGTGTCTCTGGTGGGGGCTGTACCTTGTCACTCCCATCCTCAGTCTCCTCTTCCAACAGGGTTGGGGGAGCAGAGGGCTCTTCTTCAACAAGCTCCTGGGGAGGGGGCCCTGCCGCAGGGCTTTCCCCTTCCCTCTCCACCTCTCCCTGGGAGGGGAGCACTTCAGGGGCCAGGGTGGGAGCTGTGTCAGCCCCATGCTCCTCCTCTGTCCCTGGCTCCTCCACTTCCAAAAGCAGCCCGGGTTCTGGTTCTGGCTCAGACTGCACCTTTGGGGGAGACTCAGGGGGAGGCAGAGTTGGAGGCAGGGTTGGGGGTGGAGGTCCACCTTCTTCTACCTCCCCTCCTGCTGTGCCAAACTCCAGGTCTTCCACCTCTTCCAATTCTTCTTCCTCCTCCTCATCCTCCTCTTCTTCTTCTTCCTCTAACTCACCTTCTTCTTCCTCAAATTCTTCCTCAAACTCTTCTTCCTCCTCTTCTTCCTCTTCAAAATACTCCTCTTCATCCTCTTCCTCTTCCTCAAAGTCTTCTTCCTCTTCCTCTTCTTCCTCTTCTTCTTCTTCTTCTTCTTCCTCTTCCTCCTCCTCTTCATCACTGCTGTTGATATTAATAACTGTCAAATCCTCTTCCAGGGCTGGGGGTCCTCCCCCACCAGGAGTCCCTTCAGGGACCAACTGGGGTGGAGGGAGCGTCACAGGACCAGGAACAGGCGGGGGCGGAGGTGGGGGTGGCGGGAGAGGCCCTGGGGCTGCAGGAAGTTCTTCAGGCTCCTCCTTGGCTGGCACAGGAGGGGAGGCTGTCGGTGGCCCAGTGGGGGCTATAGGGGGTGGTGTGGCACCTGAGGGTGGTGGGGGTGGCAGGGGGGGAAGCCCCTCGGGCACGATCACCACGCTGTCATCAGAGTCACTTTCCAAGGAGATCTCCACATCAGATGCCTCCTCCTTGTCATAGTGGACAAAGGCTGGTCTGGGCACTCTCCCCCCAAAAGTTTCATCTGGGGGTATAGTAGGTGGGGGAGTCCCACTAGGTGCAAGGATGGGGTCCTCATTTGAGCCTGCCCGGTGGTTCTCAGGGCCAGGAAGAAGCCGGGGAGGGACAGACACTAGGCCTGGGACAGAAAGGCCTAGGTGGTTGGCTGTGGTGGGAGGTCCAGGGCGTGCCGAGGGCACAGGGCCTGCTGAGGGCATGGGGCCTGCTGAGGGCATGGGGCCTGCTGAGGGCATGGGGCCCGGAGGATGGAAGGGTGGGGCCCTGAAGGGCGATGGGGCCTCAGGAGGGGGAGCTGGGGCAGGTGTGGGGCCGGTGGGGCCCATGGGCTGCAGGGGAGGAACCCGGGGGTGGGTCAGAGCAGCACAGGTCACCAGTGCTTCTGAGCAGAAAGAGGAGACCTGAGGGAAAGAAGAAACGGCAAGTGTGAGCACCAGAAATACTAGGTCTTGGAAACAAGAGACTCCAGGAACCAAAGAGGGGCTTGACCCGTCACAGTTACCTCAAGGCTATCTTCTCGCTGGCCGAGGGAGAAGGCTTGCAGGGCACAGGCAAGAGGAGGGGGGCAGCGAGGAGAAGGGGCCAGCAGCAGTGCCAGCAGCAGGCAGTAGAGTTCACGGCGGCAGCGGGAGCTCGTGTACGGGGAGCTGCCTAGGACCTCACCCTGCTGTACACCCATGACCAGGGGGAGGACCAGGTCATGCAGTCTCTGAAAAGGATAGAGCACACCTGGAAACATCCCAAGACCACCCAACCCTTCTCCAGAGCCTACTCCCAGGTCTGAATGGACCCACCTCTGGACCACACCCCCCAATGTGTACAGAGCAGGGGCCTCTTCCCCTATCTCCACGGAGACGAGGCTCCACTAACCCTGTGAGTCTCCTCCTTGATGAGAGGCCCACACATGAGGATGGTCCGGCTGAGGCCTGGGGAAGAAGAATGGTGTGTAAAGGGTAGGCTCCCAACAGGACTGACAGCAAGGGCTTCTGAAGCACACAGCCCAAAACGGGCATCAACTCTGCCACTGCCTATCTTGGCCAAGTCATTTAACTTCTCAACTAGAAAATGGGGATCATAAAAGTACCTCTACTGTATGGGGCCACCGACAGTATTTAATTGAGACAATGTAAGTAAAAAATTATAAATTTTATAATTTTGCATTTATATATTTGGGGACAATCGGCTCTCCCCTTCCCATGGGATGGGGTGGCAGACAGTGAAATATATGGGACCCAGAGGAAAGGCATCCATTAACTGCACAGCATCCCACTAGCAACCTGTGGACACGTCAGTGGTTATGATGAGAGCAGGGAGCTCCCCCAGGCAGCCTGCCCTGGGGAGAATGTCAACTTTACAGGGAGAAGCCTTCCCCGCGTGCTAGAACTCTGCCTGATAGAAAGCAGATATGCCAAGGATGTGCTGAATGCAGGAGGAAGCGGAGGCCTTGGAGGGGCAGTGTCAGCTACCAGAGTTCCCGGTCTAACCACAGGACCCGAGGCCGCCTGCAGCCCTGGCAACAGGGCGGCTGCTTGGGCGCCTCCTCCTGGCCTCTCTGCGGGCTTCCGCCTGGCTCTGCATTTCACAGGCACCTTCCCCTTCACCCGCTGTTTGGGGGACCACTTATCACAGTGGACAAAGGCTGGTCTGGGCACTCTCCCCACAAAAGTTTCATCTAAGGGTACAGTAGGTAGGGGAGTCCCACTAGGGGAAAGAATGGGGTCCCATTTGAGCTCCAGTGGTCCAGGGCACAGGCCTCACCCACCTCTGAGTGCAGCCGCACACACGTCGCTGTTGGCATTGCTATCTCCTTTCCGGTGGCTTGGCGGGGCCATAGCTTCCCCCACATCCAGCTTTAGCTTCTTGGGGGCGCTGGGCTTCCCAGTTTGCAAACTCCCATCAGGGCTCCCCCGTGGGCTACGCAGCTGGTGGCAGAGGAAACATAAATCACATCCACAGGCAAACAAGAAGGCAGGACAGCCACAGCAGACAGTGTTTCCTGAGCAGGCACACTTGGTCAAAGGGCACAGGATGAGTCCTAAGATGGAGCCGAGGCTTCCTCACCTTAAGGGCATCAGCTGGCGGGGAGATGTCACTGAGCAGGTGGGTGAGCAGGGCCTCTCCAGAGGCTCCTCCCTGAAGCATTCCCGCCGAGGCCCCACAAACCTGCACCCACAGCTCTAATATCGCATACACCTTGGTCCGAACCGTGCTGTGTCATGAGCAAAGATGGCAGTTATGAATGGGGGGTCAACATGCCAGAAGCCCCAGCCCACCTGCACCCCCTCACCCCCCTCTCCTCTTTATTCCCTTCCTGGATGGTCACCTGTAAGGCCTCTCCTGGCCTGGAGAGAGGGAATCTCTACCGATGCTCCAGGAATTGAGGACCTGGGGAAGCAGGCGGCTGATCAGGATCCCAAAGCGCAAGAGCCGGCTTCCACACCTGGGGCAGAGAAGGAATGTGACCCTCGTTTCTGGCACGCCCTATCCCTTCACCAGAGCCAGCCCAATCCCACTCACGCAAGGATGAGTGCAGACAGCAGGTCCAAGGCCTCAAGGTGGATAGAGGGCAGCAGCAGCAGCCGCAGGGGACCATCTCCATGCAAGCTCTGGAAAAAAAGTGGCAGAGATAAAGAGTGGGGGAAGAGAGTGAGAGTCAGAGAGACAGAGACAGGGACAGACTATTTACATATGTACACATAGGTAAGAAACCCAACCCCTGATCTCAGCTCTCCCAACAAAATCAAATCCCTATCCTCTAAAATAGACCCTGGATGGAAGGTAAGAAGGATGGCTGGGCCTCTCAGCAATGACTCAGCTGATCCCCAAATTCACCCTCCCCCAAGGAAGCACTTGCTACACTCTGACAGTGTGCTCCTATGTCGGGACACACAGAAAGTAATGGTATTTGGACAAAAGTAGGAAGCTGTCTGGGACGACTCCAGGATGACACTGTTTGGGGAGACTCAGGTCCCCAGTACTTTCCTGGTTGCCTGGTATCCTGAGCAAGGGCTATGAAGAGATGACAAATCCCACTTACAATATTCTTGCTACTGACGCTGAGGGTCCGGCAGATGAAATCCAGGATTTCCTGCACAGGGACGGACACGGGAGCTCCAAACTCAGAGCTAAAGAGAATCAGAGCAGGGAGACCCTCAGAGCAGGCTCCCTGGCGTAACTCCCACACCCACCTTCATCTCCTTTCTCCTGATGAAGGCGACACTCCCTCATCAATCCCTCCTGCTCCACGCCTCCGCTCCCTCCAATACCCACACACACACCTGAGCATGAGCCCTAGGCAGCGGGCCAGTCCCGAAAACCTCTGCCGAAGCTGGAGAAGGACATGGGCATCACCATCTTCTGAGGACAGCAGCATCTCCACCCCAGGGCCTTCATTCTGCACAGGAGCTAGCAGAAGCACAACTACCCTGTACACTGTCTTTCTTCCATCCCCTCCTCTGTCATTTCTGGTGGACGACCTGCCTGTATTCTAACCCATTTTCCCCAAAAACCAACTGCCCCATGTCTCTGGGCTCCCCTCCTGTTCCTTTCTGCCACGCTTCCTCACCATTGTTCCACTAACTAGCAGCCCTGGTCCCTACCGGTCTCTGCTCCCTCGTACAGGGCCCCCAGCAGGGTGTGCAGTGAGGCCAGCAGACTGTGTAGCTCCTGCTCCCAGCTCTCGGTGTGCTTCAGGCCTTGGGAAAAGCCAGCCCCTAAAGAGGGCAGCCGGGAATAACACTCACAGGCCAACTGCAGGAGAAAGGACAGAAACCTGGTCAGATGGGAATCCAGCCCAGCCACAGAACCCCCAGCCCCACTAACGCCCAAAAGAGATGGAGATCAGAGAGAGCTCTGAGGGAAACCTGAGATGGGACAATGAGGCCGAAGGACCCAGATGGGCATATGAAGGCAGGACAGAAAAGCTGAGGAGGAGCAGCAAGAGACACTCCAGGCTCAGATCCCCAGGCTCTCCCTCTCCCTCCCTGCCCTTTACCTGTTGGAGCTGAGGGCTCAAGGCATCCACCCTAGACAGAAAAAATGAGGCCAGCTTGCCCTGGATGTGGAGGAAAAAAGGAAGAGGCTGGTGAGCCAGCTCTGAGAGCCAGAGATGTACACCCCATCCATTCCCAGCAGCAAACTCTAAGCCCAGGTCTTTTTTTTCCTGTAGACACAAGAAGCAAAGTCCTCTAAGGGGCACGCTTTCATGGTAAAAGACTCCTCAACACCAGCTCTGGTCCTCGGCTTCCTGCTTGGGGGCAAAAAGGGCCTGGCCCTGTCCCACAGAAAGCTGGGCTTCCTCCTTGACAGTTTTTGCAAAATTTTTCCCTCAAGCCAAAAGGACATAGTACTAAAAAACAATCTCCACACTCCAACTTTCTACCAGCTCACACACAAAAACGAGGGTCCAAGCTGGAAGTTAAGACACTAACCAGAGGTATGAGGGCAGGACAAGGTCAAAAAAGAAGGCTGCTAGAGCAGAAGTAAGGCAGCAAGTCTCGGAGTAGCAATCTGTCATTCAGCACTTTCTCTGCCTGCTGTGTGAAGGTGCTAGGGCAGGAGTGTTTAACCTGAGAACCACAATTTAGTTGGATATATAATCATAGGGGGCCTGTGAACATGGATGGGAGAAAAAATTACTCCCACTAGCCTATTTGTAAAATGTAGTGTTTCCTTCACTTATAAATGCAGACAAATAGCCACAGTAGTATCAGCAGTACCTGTGACTGTCACTAATAGAATCATTTTCATGTCACATTATAACTGTAACACATCCTGAAATACCATTCACATGCATCACTAATTTGCAATCATAGTCGTTGTAAGACCTGCTTCTAGATCTTATTACTTAACATGTCAATAAAAAAGCACAAGCTGGGTGCAGTAGCTCACGCCTGTAATCCGGGCACTTTGGGAGGTCAAGCCAGGCGGATCACTTGAGCCAAGGAGTTTGAGACCAGTCTGGGCAACATGGAGAAACCCTATCTCTACTAAAAATACAAAAACTTAGCCGGGTGTGGCGGCACATGCCTGTAGTCCCAGCTACTTGGGAGGCTGAGGTGGGAGGACCACCCGAGCCCAGAACCGAGATCACGCCAGTCAGTGTACTCCAGCTTGGGTGACGAGAGTGAGACCCTGTCTCAAAAAGAAAAAAAAAAAGGCCAGGCACGGTGGCTCATACCTGTAATCCCAGCACTTTGGGAGGCTGAGGTGAGCAGATCACGAGGTCAGAAGTTCAAGACCAGCCTGGCCAACATGGTGAAACCTCGTCTCTACTAAAAATACAAAAATTAGCTGGGCACAGTGGTGGGCACCTGTAATCCCAGCTACTTGGGAGGCTGAGGCAGGAGAATTGCTTGAACCCAGGAGGCGGAGGTTGCAGTGAGCCGAGATCATGCCACTGCACTCTAGCCTGGGTGACAGAGCAAGACTCCGTCTCAGAAAAAAAAAAGAATTAGTAAGGACAACAAGACAAGCATATGGAAAAACAATAATCTGGAGCCAACACTGGCAACATACAGAGAAGGGGAAAGAGCAGGCTCATGTCTTCCCTGAGACATCCTAGTGGTGCACACCTGTAGTCCTAGCTACTTGGGAGACTGATGTGGGAGGATCACTCGAGCCCAGGAGTTCAAGATTACAGTGAACTACAATCTTAACACTGCACTCCTGGGTCACTAGGCGAGACCCTATCTCCAAAAACGGCTCAAAAAGCTGGACTGAGGCCAACAGAAGCCTGCTTATGTGACTGCAATAAAGCAGTGTATGTTGAAGCGACACGGCTCTAACCACAGGTTACCCTGGCTGACCCATAAAGCAAACCAAAGCAATGAATCCCTTGGAACAGTTCACTCAAAACGCGCACACATACAGCATGTCCTGGGGCTCTTTCAAGAGTGCGTCAGTCTTCCCACCCATTCCGAGGAACTGCTCATCAATGTGGCAAAGAGGAAGTGAGTTCAAGTCTCTGCAGGAATTGACCCCATGGACTCAGAATGCTTGATTCACGTCACTTGGGAGCAGTGATACTGAGCTTGGAGTCTACAATTACCCTGAGAGTATCCGGGGAATGTAACAGAAAACACAGACACTTCAAAGCGGCAGTTACCAGTTTTCCTAAGTACTAGTCTGCGAGACTTTCCAAGTGCAAATTGCCCCTGGAGCCTCTGCATAACAGATTCTTATCTGAAGTGCTGGCAGCCGACAAAGCCAAAACCCTCAATACTCTCAACAGAGGGAAGTTCTCCAGACGACCTTTTTTTTTTTTTTTGAGACAGGGTCTCACTCTGTTACCCAGGCTAGAGTGCAGTGACACGATCTCAGCTCACTGCAACCTCTGCCTCACAGCTTCAGGGGATCTCCTGCCTCAATGTTCCAAGCAGCTGGAACCACAGGCACACACCACCACACCCAGCTAATTTTTTTGTATTTTTGGTAGAGGTAGGGTTTCACCATGTTGGCCAGGCTGATCTCAAACTCCTGGCAGATGACACTTGATTCTTAGGGAAATAAAGGTAAGACACTCCCTGGAAGGACACAGGAACATTTGTTAGTTTGGAAAGGGTACTCGAAATGCAGGGCTTAAGTTCAACTGTCTGACAAAAGGTTGTGAATTATAGATAAATTCTCCTGACTACTCACACTGAAAATAAAAAAGCAACAGCAGAAGAACGCTTAGCATTCTAGTCTCCTTAACTCTTACTATTCACACTTCTACCCTGTTAATTAACACTCAATTTCCCCTCCACTTTCATGGGGGATGCAGGTAGATAAAAATACCTAACAGAGCTGAATCAAAATACACTTTTGCAGTAAAACCAAACCTTTGCTCGGGGACAAACTGCTGGCCTGTGTCATTTGAGAAGTTAACTTACAGAACATTTGACAAGATAACCAGTTTTTACTAAACTTAGTAAAACCTCAGTAAATAACCTCTGCTAATCTTTAATAAAATCGATGAATCACTCCAAATACCTTCTTGACAAAAAGTCCTGCCCTGCCTACCCAAAGATTCTATTAGCTGTGATTAGAGGCATTCGCATGAAAAGAAGGAACCAGCAAGGACACAACCCCACGCTCACTCAGAACGAGCATCTGCTCAGGCATTTTTCAGATACTGCGAGTAACCAGTTACTAACGACACTGCAGGCACCACTCCCCGATGACTGCAGGCACCACTCCCCGATCACTGCAGGCACCACTCCCTGATCACTGCGCTCAGGCCGATGGAACTCTGACTCACAGTCCTTCCCAGGCCAGTGAGCTACACAGCCACTAACAATTGACTAGAGCTGCTATCTGCCCTGGTTTTACAATTACCAGATAATATAACCTGTGGTTACGTCACTTAAGTCCCTCTCAGCTGGTTTTCTCCTCTGTAAAATGCAATGATACAAATTCCACAGAATAATTACAATGATAAAATGAGACAACACATCTTAGACACTCAGGAGAGTGAATGGCACAGTGGGCACCCACTAAAGACCAGTTCCCTTTCCCCCCAAGAGGTTTTACTTTCTTGCTTTGGTCACAGAACCACATTAATCTCACTTTCTCTTTTTTTTTTTTTGGAGACGGAGTCTCACTCTGTCACCCAGGCTGGAGTACAGTGGCGCGATCTTGGCTCACCGCAACCTCCACCTCCTGGGTCCAAGCAATTCTCCTGCCTCAGCCTCCCAAGTAGCTGGGACTACAGGCACACACCGCCACGCCCGGCTAATCTTTTGTATTTTAGTAGAGGCGAGCTTTCACTGTGTTACCCAGGCTGGTCTCAAACTCCTCAGCTAATGCAATCCGCCCACCTTGGCCTCCCAAAGTGCTGGGATTACAGGCATGAGCCACCACGCCTGGCCTCATAATCTCACTTTCAAGACAACCTGAATAGCAAACTCCCCCCTGACTAACAATACTAATGGCAAATACAGTTAACTCCACCAGTTAAACAAAAAAAATTACTAATTTGCCACAAATTCCAGCTCTCTAGAGATTTGTGTTTCCATCTGAGTAAGCAGGTGTCCAATCGTTTGTCAAACCAATGGTGAATATAACAAAATAAGAGAACATTTAATCTACAGGGGAACACCTACTTGTTCTTAGATATAGTTGGCATCCAATTAAACTGCAAACAACAAATGTGCCAATTACAAATGGCCCTTTAACTGTGACTGCTTAGGTAGAATTTGTAAACCATTCATGTTTGCTATTGTATCTCCTTAAAAACAAAACTGTAATTCTTCTCCTGACCTCCTCCATCATCTGACCCACACACACCCTGACCCGCCTGTCTGACCTACTAAAGCTCTTTTGTAGTCACCTTGTATGTGCCATGACAACTGGGAGGAAGGGGTCAGGAAGCGACAGAGGGAGTTTAAACAGGAATATACGCAGAAAGAAGTGTTGGGGCAATTGTCCTAGGGAAGTGATGTGTCAGGAAGCATTCCCAGAGAAAATTACAAGACCTTCAAGAATAAAGTAAGGGCTGGGTGCGCAGGTGGCTCATGCCTGTAATCCCAACACTTTGGGAGGCTGAGACGGGAGGATCACATGGGGCCAGGAGTTCAAGACCAGCCTGGCCAACATGGTGATACCTTGTCTCTACTAAAAATATAAAAGTTAGCTGGGCGTGGTGGCATATGTCGGTAATCTCAGCTACTCGGAGGCTAAGGCTTGAGAATCACTTGGAACCTGGGAGGTGGAGCTTGCAGTGAGCCGATATCACGCCACTGCACTCCAGTCTGGGCGACAGAGACTCTCTCAAAAAAAATAAAATGGCCAAGCGCAGTAGCTAATGCCTGTAATCCCAGAACTTTGGGAGGTCAAGGCGGGCGATCACGAGGTCAAGAGATCGAGACCATCCTGGCCAACATGGTGAAACCCCATCTCTACTAAAAATACAAAAATTAGCTGGGCGTGGTAGTATGCACCCGCAGTCCCAGCTACTCAGGCGGCTGAGGCAGGACAATTGCTTGAACCCAGGAGGCGGAGGTTGCAATGAGCCAAGATCACGCCACTGCACTCCAGCCTGGCAACAGAGTGAGACTCCATCTCAAAAAAAATTAATAAAATAAGATATGATGTGAATTGGTTGAACATTAAAAATTAAAAAAAATAAAAGAATAAAGTAAGATAGAAAGGGGGCCAGGCACAGTGGCTCACACCTGTAATCCCAGCACTTTGAGAAGCTGAGGCAGGAGGATCACTTGAGGTCAGGAGTTCAAGACCAGCCTGGGTAACATGGCAAGACCCCCTACAAAAAATTTAATAATCAGCTGGGCGTGGTGGTACATGCCTTAGTCCCAGCTACTTGGGAGGCTGAGGTGGGAGAATTGCTTGAGCCCAGGAGGTCAAGGCTACAGTGAGCCAAGTGTGTGCCACTGCACCCCAGCCTGGACAACAGAGTAAGACCCTGTCTCAAAAAAAAGACAAAGTGGTAGAAAAGTGGGCAGGGCATTTTAAGAGATACAGAAAAGGCAAGGCAGAAAAAGGAAGGAGCCCATGGTTCAGAGTCTGGCTTAGGCTTCAAACAGATACAGGTTCCAGTGCCTGCTGATCTTAGCAAGTTCTCGATTCCAATTTCTTTGGAAAAACGAGGATTAAATGAGGTAAGTGCTACAAAGTGGTAGAAGTGTACTTGTGGAGATAGGTAACTTTAAAGGATAATCAGAAGATAGGTGCTTAGGAATCTCAGGACAGGAATCTGAGGTAAGAGCTCTCAAGGCTTACACTGGTGGGGAGAAGAGTGCATAAATACTTACTTTGAGAGAACCACAAGCCCGAGGGAAATAGGTCATACAAGCCTTCATTCCTTCCAATGCTGACTGCTCACACTGTAGGAAAAACAAAGGGAGAAACGAGAGGCTGAGAGCACCATGTCACCATATTCCATCTCCCCCAGCACCCCACAAGGGCCCTTCTCCAGAAATCACTTTTTCTTGGCCCCTCCCTCTTCTCGCTTCTTCAATCCTATTCCCCAGTCACTTCCATCAAACAATTAAACAGTGTGTGAAGGTGAGGACTGCGAGGTGCCATGGGGAAGGGCCCAGGGAGACATCTCACCTCTGGCCTGAGGCCCAGCAGGGAGGTGAGAAGGCCAGGGAGGTGGTTCATGGAGATGTCCCGGAACAGTGCAGGCAGTTGGGCTGCATATCGGAGGAGGTCCCTCAGGACAGCCACGGCCAGCTCCATTGTGGCAGGCGGGTCCTGGGTCTAAAGAAAAAATAATCTCTCATGCTTCCAGCCTCACCTTAATCACCAAAGAGCAGCAGGAGAAAATACAAGCATTCTGAGAAATGCCACGGTTAATGTCAGTATGACCATCCAAGCCACTACCTGGCAGAAAAGAGGGTATGGAGACATGGATACTGTGTTTACATTTTACTATTAAGGGTATCTGGGGTCCTAGGAATTTGTGTGGGTGAAAAAAAGAGTAACAAAGCTATACCTTAAAGACCTGATTAACTGAAGAGTTTTCTTTTTTTTTTTTTTTGAGACGGAGTCTTGCTCTGTCGCCCAGGCTGGAGTGCAGTGGCGCGATCTCGGCTCACTCCAAGCTCCGCCTCCCAGGTTCACGCCATTCTCCTGCTTCAGCCTCCCGAGTAGCTAAGACTACAAGTGCCTGCCACCACGCCCGGCTAATTTTTTGTATTTTTAGTAGAGACGGGGTTTCACCATGTTAGCCAGGATGGTCTCGATCTCCTGACCTCGTGATTTGCCCGCCTTGGCCTCCCAAAGTGCTGGGATTACAGGTGTGAGCCACTGTGCCCGGCCGAGTTTTCTTTTTTTTTTTTGAGACAGAGTCTTGCTCTGTCCCCCAGGGTGGAATGCACTGGGGCAATCTCAGCTCACTGCAACCTCTGACTCCTGGGTTCAAGCGATTCTCATACCTTAGCCTCCTGAGTAGCTGGGATTATAGGCATGGACCATCACGCCTGGCTAATTTTTGTATTTTTAGTAGAGATGGGGTTTTGCCACATTGGCCAGGCTGGTCTTGAACCCTGGGAGTCAAGTGATCCACCCACCTCAGACTCCCAAAGTGCTAGGATTACAGGCGTGAGCCACGGTGCCCAGCCTTTCTTTTTTTTGAGACAGGGTCTCACTCTGTCATCCAGGCTGGAGTGCACTGGTGCAGCAATCTCGGCTCACCGCAGCCCTGGAAAGATTTTCCGATGATCTCATACTAATGTTCCCTGCTAGAAAGGGAGAAGAGCACTTTTCAGACTGAAAAATAAGCCTCAGCCATAACAAAACTGCGCCATCTCTTCGAGGTTGCTGCTAGCTGGCTCAAACCCACCCTGGAACCCATGGAGAAAAAACAATTTGAATTTAAAAGGACTTCCTTAGAAAATTAATATGTATCTAAGGAAAAAACATCCAGCATATATCTCCTGCTAGAAGAGAGGAGGCCATGCGTCAAAAAAAGAGAATAGTTATGAAGCAAAAACAGGCAGGCCTACCAACGACACACAGGCCCTCATCACTGTCCAGTCACCCTACCACATCTCTCTGGTTAACTCTCCTAATTAAGTTTCCTCCTCCAACTTCCAAATCGCTGCTTCTCCCACCACTGGCACCTCTGTTTGACCTTGCCCATAACTTCACAGAAAAAACTGAAGCCCAGAGATAATTACAAGTAACTATAAAAACAGCAATTAGTTTTGCACCAACCTAATAAAACAGCCTTCGCTTCCCACTCCCAAACCTCGAAATTTCATCTTCATCCTACCCACCCTCTCCTGCCCTCTTCCTACCCAAAGACAGTGCCTCCGCTGTGCTTTCAATACCATCTTCCTCTTAATACTATCCCCTCCCTTCCTCTCAGAACCTTACACTGTCACTCGCTTTATCTCCCTTGAATTTCTAACCAGTCCCCATCACATGGACTCTTCCCACTGACATTTATACAGCTCAAGTCTCTCCCATCTTAAAAAAATCTTGTCTTTTTTATTTTACTTATTTATTTTGAGACGGAGTTTCCTTCTGTAGCCCAGGCTGGAGTGCAGTGGTGTGATCTTGGCTCACTGCAACCTCCGCCTCCTGGGTCCTGGTTCAATTGATTCTCCTGCCTCAGCCTCCCTCGTAGCTGGGATTACAGGCACATGCCACCATGCCCAGTTAATTTTTGTATTTTTAGTAGAGACGGGGTTTCACCATGTTGGCCAGACTGGTCTTGAACTCCTGACCTCATTATCTGCCTGCCTCAGCCTCCCAAAGTGCTGGGATTACAGGTGTGAGCCACCGAAAAAGTCTTTTCTTTAGCCCATACTTCACTTGCCAAATCCCAGTAATCACCCAATTTCTCTCCATCATTGTTAGAGCCCAGCATCTCCAAAAGATTTCCCATCTTCCCTCCTTCCATTTCCCTTCTCCCATTTGCTTCTTATTCCATGCCAGTCTGGCTTCAGCGTCCACTGCTCCAGCAAAACCACTCTCACTATGGTCTTACCACCCATGCTGCTAATCTGATCAACAATTCTCAGTCTGCGTCTGTCCCACCTCAGGAGGCACACACAGAAATAACTCCTCCCTCATCCTTCAAGTAGTCTTCGCTTGGCCCCCTCCAGCCCGCAATCCTGGTTATCTTCTTCTTTCTGTTGGCCTGTCTCAGTCTCCTTGGTCAGTTCGTCTTCCTCTGCCTGACCATTAAGTGTGGTGTGCTTTAAAATCCAGTCTATAAAAGGGCTCATTTTGATAATCTCATCCTCAGCTTCAACTGCCATCTAAACACTGAAGACTCTTCCCCCTAGTAAGATGCCAGGCCGGGCACGGTAGCACATGCCTGTAATCCCAACACTTTGGGAGGCCAAGGTGGGAGGACTGCTTGAGCCCAGAAGTTCGAGACCAGCCTGGACAATATAGCAAGAACCCATCTGTACAAAAAATTTTTTTTAATTAGCGGGGGGTGGTGGTACACGCCTGTAGTCCCAGCTATTGCTGGGGGCGGTGGGGGGTACTGATGTGAGCACCAGAGGTCAAGGCTGCAGTGAGCCATGATCACACCACTATATTCTAGCCCAGGTGACAAAATGAAACCATGTCTTTAAAAAAAAAAGAACATAAAAAGGGCTGGGCTTGGTGGCTCACACCTGTAATCCCAGCACTTTGGAAGGCTGAGGTGGGTGGATCACTTGAGGTCAGGAGTTCAAGACCAGCCTGCTGGCCAACATGGTGAAACCCTGTTTCTACTAAAAATACAAAAATTAGCCAGGTGTGGTGATGGGCACCTGTAATCCCAGCTACTCAGGAGGCTGAGGCAGAAAAATCGTTTGAACCCGGGAGGCGGAGGTTGCAGTGAGCCGAGACCGCGCCACTGCACTCCAGCCTGGGCCACAGAGCAAGACTCCACCTCAAAAAAAAAAAAAAAAAAAAAAAAAAGCCAGCTAAAGCCTCCACCCACTGAACCATCAGAGCTACACTGAGATGCCTGGCCACTTCCACTGATGCCAGATCAGGGGGATAGTTACTAATGGTGCTTCTACTGAATGCTCAAGGCCGCAGTCATGGTATTTTCTTCCCACACGTCCAAACGTGTCTTCCAATGTTCAGGAATCCAGAAGTCACCCTGGACATGTGTTCTACTCGATGCTAATCTATCCTCAGCATCTGCCACTCTGACACTAAATCTCTCTCAAACCTATATCGTTCTCATCAGTTCTACTGCCACAACCCTAGTCCAAGCTACTATGAATGTTCTCCTAGATTACTTTAGCAGCCATCTACCTAGTCTTTCTGCTTCCAATCTGTTCCTTTCTAATCCATTTTCCACAGGCAGCCAGAGATATATTTTCTTTCTTTTTCTTTCTTTTTTGAGATGGAGTCTTGCTCTGTCACCCAGGCTGGAGTGCAGTGGCGCGATCTCGGCTCACTGCAACCTCCACCTCCCGGGTTAAAGCAATTCTCCCTCCTCGGCCTCGCAAGTAGCAGGGATTACAGGCGCCCGCCACCATGCCTGGCTAATTTTTGTATTTTTAGTAGAAACAGGGTTTCACCATGTTGCCCAGGCTGGTCTCGAACTCCTGACCTCAGGTGATCCGCCCACCTCAGCCTCCCAAAGTGCTGGGATTACAAGCGTGAGCCACCACGCCTGGCCTCAGAGAGATACTTTCAATCACCACCACCACCTCCTCATCGCTGCTTAAAACCTTCCATGAGTTGCCACTACTCCAAGAATAAAAGCCAAAATCCTTAGCATGGTCTATAAGGCCATACACAACTTGGTCCCCAGTCTCCCTATCTCCCCAGCCATATCTCATCAATTCTAGCCACATGCTGGAATTCTTCAAGCAGGCCACGCTCCTCTTCTCTCACAGCTTTGGCACATTAGAACACTCTCTTAACCCAATTAACTCCTATTGATCAGTTCAGAAAAGCTCTCCCTGGACTGCTGGCCCTGATCACAACTACCCACACTACCCCAGCTGAAGTCAGATTCTCCTGTTACATGTTTTCTGAGAACTATAGTCTTTACCTCCACAGCACCTACCTCGGTTTATCACTTCACATTCATTTATATAATTATTCAATTGAAGTATCTTCGCTGGGCGTGGTGGCTCATGCCTGTAATCCAAGCACTTTGGGAGGCCGAGGCGGGCGGATCACGAGGTCAGGAGATCGAGATCATCCTGACTAACACAGTGAAACCCCATCTCTACTAAAACTACAAAAAATTAGCCAAGTGTGGTGGT
Organism: Pongo abelii; assembly: GCF_028885655.2. Lineage (NCBI taxonomy): Eukaryota > Metazoa > Chordata > Mammalia > Primates > Hominidae > Pongo > Pongo abelii. The sequence continues at coordinate 4,485,211 of NC_072004.2, forward strand.
GGGAGCCTGTAGTCCTAGCTACTTGGGAGGCTGAGGCAGGAGAATCACTTGAACCTGGGAGGCGGAGGTTGCAGTGAGCCAAGATCATGCCACTGCACTCCAGCCTAGGCGACACAAGACTCCATCTCAAAAAAAAAAGTATCTTCAACTAGAACAGGAATCAGTAAATGATGGTCTATGGGTGCCTGTTTTGCATGGCCCACAAACTAAGAATGGCTTTTACATTTTAAAGGATTGGAAAATAAACAATATACAATAGAAACTATATGTGCTTCACAAAGCATAAACATTTCCTATTTGTAAACATTTACTTCATAGAAAAAGTGCTAGACTCTGAGCACCATGAAAGCAGGGCCCATGTACATCTCACTGTCTCCCAAGAGCTTGGTACACTGCCCGCTATATGTGCTCAGAAAATGCTTGTTAAATAACTAAGTGGAGATGTTATCAAAGGATGTAAAAGTAGGGGAAAAAATTAAAACGTTAAAAGAGCAACAAAGTATGACAAACGCACAACCAACCTTATACTGAACAGGAAAAAGTTGAAAGCATTCCCCTTGAGAACTGGAACAAGACAAGGATGCCCACTTTCACCACTTCTATTCAACATAGCACTGGAAGTCCTAGCCAGAGCAATCAGACAAGAGAAAGAAATAAAGGGCATCTAGGCCAGGCGCAGTGGCTCACACCTGTAACCCTAGCACTCAGGGAGGCCGAGGCAGTCAGATCACTTGAGGTCAGGAGTTCGAGACCAGCCTGGCCAACATGGCGAAACCCTATCTTTACTAAAAATACAAAAATTAGCCAGGCGGGGTGGCAGGCACCTGTAATCCCGGCTACCTGGGAGGCTGAGGCAGAAGAATTGCTTGAACCCAGGAGGCGGAGGTTGCAGTGAGCCAAGACTGCACCACTGCACTACAGCCTGGGCAACAGAATGAGAGGCTCCATCTAAAAGAAAAAAAAAAAAAAGGAAGAAAGGAAGAAATAAAGGACATCTAAATCGGTAAGGGGAAGTCAAACTGTCGCTATTCACCAGTGATATGATCATATACCTAGAAAACCCTAAAGACTCATCCAGAAAGCTCCTAGATCTAATAAATGAAGCCAGTAAAGTTGCAGGATACAAAATCAATGTATACACATCAGCAGCACTGCTATACACCATCAGCAACCAAGCTGAGAATAAAATCAAGAACTCAGCCACTTTTACAACAGTAGCAAAAAATAAAATAAAATACTTAGGAATACACCTAACCAAGGAGATGAAAGACCTCTATAAGGAAAAACTACAAAACACTGCTGAAAGAAATCACAGACGACACAAACAAATGGAAACACATCCATGCTCATGGATAGGTAGAATCAATATTGTGAAAATGGCCATACTGCCAAAAGCAATCTACAAATTCAATGCAATTCCCACCAAAATACCACCATCATTCTTCATAGAACTAGAAAAAACAATGCAAAAATTCATATGGAACCAAAAAAGATCCCACAAAGCCAAAGCAAGGCTAAGCAAAAAGAACAAATCTGGACGCATCACATTACCTGACTTCAAAATATACTACAAGGCTACAGTTACCAAAACAGCATGATACTGATATAAAAATAGGCACATAGACCAATGGAACAGAAGCGAGAACCCAGATATAAAGCCAAATACTTACACCCAACTGATCTTCAACAAAGCAAACAAAAACAAGTGGGGAAAGGACACCCTTTTCAACAAATGGTTCTGGGATAACTGGCAAGCCACATGTAGAAGAATGAAACTGGATCCTCCTCTCTCACCTTACACAAAAATCAGCTCAAGATGGATCAAGGATTTAAATCTAAGACTGAAACCATAACAATTCTAGAAGATAATATCAGAAAAATCCTTCTAGACACTGGCTCAGGCAAAGAGTTCATGACCAAGAACCCAAAAGCAACAAAAACAAAGATAAATAGATGGGACTTAACTAAAAAGCCTCTGCACAGCAAAACAAATAATCAGTAAACAACCCACAAAGCGGGAGAAAATCTTCACAAACTACGCATCTGACAAAGAACTAACATCCAGAATTTACAAAGAATTCAAACAAATCAGCCAGAAAAAAACAAATAATCACATCAAAAAGTGAGCTAAGGACATGAATAGTCAATTCTCAAAAGAAGATACACAAATGGCCAGCAAACATGAAACATCACTACCATTTGATCCAGCAATCCCACTACTGGACATCTACACAGAGGAAAAGATGCCATTATATGAAAAAGACCCTTGCGCACAATATTTTATAGCAGCACAATTCACAACTGCAAAAATAGGGAACCAGCCTAAACACCTATCAACCAACAAGTGGATAAAGAAAATGTGGTGTAAGCCAGGAGTGGCAGCTCATGCCTGTAATCCCAGCACTTTGGGAGGCCAAGGCAGGCAGATCACGAGGTCAGGAGTTCGAGACCAGCCTAGCCAACATGGTGAAACCCCGTCTCTACTAAAATTTAAAAAATTAGCCAGGCGTGGTGGCGCACGCTTGTAATCCTAGCTACTCAGGAGGCTGAGGCAAGAGAATTGTTTGAACCCGGGAGGCAGAGGTTGCAGTGAGCTGAGATCGTGCCACTGCACTCTAGCCTGGGCAACAGAGCAAAACTCGGTCTCAGAGGTAGGTAGGTAGGTAGGTAGGTAGGTAGGTAGGTAGGTAGGTGGGTAGATAGATAGATAGATAAATAGATAGACAGAAAATGTGGTGTATATATACCATAGAATACTACTCAGCCATAAAAAGGAACAAAATAATGGCATTCGCAGCAACCTGGATGGCGTTGGTGACCATTAATCTAAGTGAAGTAACTCGAGAATGAAAAACCAAACATCGTATGTTCTCACTTACAACTGGGAGTTAAGCTATGAGGACGCAAAGGCATAAAAATGATATAATGAACTCTGAGGACTTGGGCGGAAGGGTGAGAGATGGGTGAGGGATAAAAAACTACATATTGAGTACAATGTACACTGCTCGGTTGATGGGTGCACCAAAATCTCAGAAATCACCACTAAAGAAATTATCCATGTAACCAAACACCACCTGTTCCCCAAAACTACTAAAATAAAAATATATATATAGGCTGGGCGCAGTGGCTCACACCTGTAATCCCAGCACTTTGGGAGGCTGAGGCAGGCGGATCACTTGAAGTCAGGCATTTGAGACCAGCCTGGCCAACATGTTAAAACCTCGTCTCTACTAAAAATACAAAAATTAGCCAGGCGTGGTGGCAGAGGCCTGTAATCCCAGCTACTCAGGAGGTTGAGGCAGGAGAATCATTTGAACCCAGGAGGCAGAGGTTGCAGTGAGCCAAGATCATGCCACTGCCCTCCAGCCTGGGTGACAAAGCGAGACTCCATCTCAAAAAAAAAAAGTTTCTATTTGAAGCTTATCCTCCCACTATCAGGGAATTGTTTCCAATTATTCTGTCCTCAGAACTACATGTCCAAGTTGAAAAGAACATGCCACATCCAAGATGGGGAATAAGGTGGGGGAGGAGGAGGAAGTAGGGCAGCAGCTGAATCCTCACCTGTAACACCTGCTGAATGCTCCGAAGCCAAGACACACAGTGCTGCTGGAATAGCTCTGTGGGGCTCTCCCCTACCAGCAGGGACAGCAGACACAGGCCCTCGAACCTTCAAAGAAAGAAGAGAGTCATGATAAGTGGGCGGAGGCTAGACTTCAGAGAAAGTGACTGACTGCTCTTTTATTCTCACTAGACTATAGCAAGACTTCACCCCCAGATCCCCTGTGGTTTCCAGCTCCTGAAATACTTGGAATAAGGTGGAAGAAGCAAAGAAAGAAGGGAGCAGAGGTAATCCCAGGGGGGAATAGGACAACTGGGAGCTGGAAAAGGTAGGGTTCAAATCAAGTGAGCTCACAAAAGGAATGTAACTCTCCACACTCTTGGGAATAGAGAGAGGTCTTGAATCCTGGGGATGGTAACAATGAAAGGCAAGATGTACATATGCCCACTTCCTAAGGGAACACGCCCCTGGAGAAAAAAAAGGGCCAAAGACTTACCGAGTTTTGATGGAACTGAGACGTGCATTACTGAGACTCACCAATGCCCCAAGAGCTGAAAGGTTCTAGAAGAAAGAAAACAGGGAAACGAGTCACAAACGGGATGTTAAAAATGCAGAAGATTCTTCAAGCCCTTCTCTGTCCCAGCACCTATGAAGCCTTTCTGAAGTCGCACCTCCTCTGAGGACAAAAGGCCATCCCACTAGAAGCCTTGAGCTTTTCCCCTTTTTTCCAGTGGGAAAGGCTGTTTCTCGGCCTTTCCTCGAATTATATTTTGCCTGATCCTTCCCCCCATGCCCCACCCAAGTAGTGCCAAACAGAGGACAGCCCAACCAATCCCACTACCAGACTTCAAAGATGGGTCTGCTTCACCTCTATATGTCTAGACAGCACCTAATAGGAGACATCCATAAATGCTTGCTGAATGGACACTGAACTCATCCATTATCCTTCCTTCACCCTCAAACAAATCCTCCTTCTCCTATTCCTGGCTTCCTTACAGCTGTAAAAACGCCAACATAGACCGAGTCAACCAGAATCCTCCTTCCAGTTCTCCCCTTCTCTCACATTCTGGAAGCCCACGAAAGATGTTTCCTCATCAGCCCCCCAGGTAACCTCTCCATGCCCCAAATGGCCAGCCTCCTCTCACAGCACCCGCGTCTCCCTAACGGCGTGCATCACTCCTTCTTCCAACACACACACTATGCATGAGGTTAGATGAAGGAATACAGAGCT